>NW_027454091.1:365071-730143 GCF_040206685.1 Ascaphus truei | reverse complement strand
AGTAAGTATGTGGGTTTGGCTGGGATTATCCTACATCCTGCAGGGATATAATAACTGGGAAAACGCTATATTTGATACCGCCACGTTGTGGGATGAGCGAGTAAACATTGCATGTCATTTCCCAGAATCCCTTGCTGCAGTGGGAGCACTGTATGCTACTGTACTGTAGGTGATAATGGTTGAAATATATATATATATATATATATATAGATATATATCTATATATATATATATATATATATATATATATATATATATATATATACATACACATCAACCAGTACAATAATTTAAAAGGGGGGAATTAAAATGGTTGAAGTGGATAATGACAAGTATATACCGATCCAAAAAAACAACTCCTGAGCATGTATGTACTGCTTACATGGATGTACTATTAGCATGTACAGTGTTGTTTGTTACTGCAGTTACCAATTTATTTCCATTTTAAATATTTAATTTCTCTGAAATGGTGCAAGCAAATTGTATGAAAAGTTGCAAACGAATACATGAATGTTTTGTATCCAGAGTCAGGGGGATGAGATGAGATGGGGTCATGTTCATACAGTATTTGAACTGTACATTACTAAAAGAAGGCTTTTTTTCTATGCAGATACAGTATAGTGTTTCAAACACATGCTATACACACGTACACACACATACACATACACACACACACACACACACACACACACACACACACACACACGAGGTAATGTAAAGATGTGGGTGAACAGAGCGAAAAAGATTGTACTAGAAACGCTTATTAACATCAAAGGAATGGGCCTAAAGCAAAAGTTTGAACAGCAGCAGCAGCTGCAGTACCCCTGATATCTATGGATGGGACAGATACCCCCTGCAGACGCACGCACGCACGCACGCACGCACGCACGCACGCACGCACGCACGCACACACACAGGGAGGGGTCTGTAGTGTGACAGAGCACACCAGCTACGCCACCAGGCACTCCTTCTTGAATTAAAATAAAACTATCTCCTTACCTCTTTCTGGATGCCCCCTCTTTACCAACAAGAGGGACAGGACCAGCTCTCCTCAGCTTCCATTTTCCTCTTCCTTTCCTCTCTCCCTTGAAAACTTTCTGCACCTGAGACAGTGGGAGGGAGGGAGATAGAGCATGAAACAGCACCCCAAATCCTGTCCCATTACAAGCAGCACAGGCTTCTGTCCCTCTACTCCTCTGCCTCCAGTCATTTGCATGGGAGGGAGGAGCTGCTTGCTCTCTCTCTCCCTCTTTCTCCCTCTCTCTCCTCTACCTCTCTCCCTCCCTCTCTCTTTTAGAAGCTTTACACCTGCCATCCTGCCTACAGTATGTGATGATATCACAATGTCTCTCTTACATCACAGACAGGCTGACATCATCACACAGGCTGGCGGCCAGCAAGAGACAGAAATGCAGATAGAGACACACTGACAAATACATACACTGTAGGCACAGGCACCATGCGGCTTCTGCACCATAAAAGTTCATTTGAATCAAAAATAATGTCATCTTTTAAGTGAGGCGCTATTGAAATCTTGGGGGTCTAAGTGTCAAGACAATCTTGACATAAAACGGAGGCATCATTTTCAATCATTCAATAATGATGTGGTTTTGGATGACAGTATTCTATGAGATATCATGGGAAAATAATAGGAGACATAATGGAAATACAGTATCGTCCAATTTGTGACCATAATGGGAATATACATAGCGCTTCCTTCACAGGAAATAATACATGTGACATAACGGGAATGTAGTAAGTATGTGGGTTTGGCTGGGATTATCCTACATCCTGCAGGGATATAATAACTGGGAAAACGCTATATTTGATACCGCCACGTTGTGGGATGAGCGAGTAAACATTGCATGTCATTTCCCAGAATCCCTTGCTGCAGTGGGAGCACTGTATGCTACTGTACTGTAGGTGATAATGGTTGAAATATATATATATATATATATATATAGATATATATCTATATATATATATATATATATATATATATATATATATATATACATACACATCAACCAGTACAATAATTTAAAAGGGGGGAATTAAAATGGTTGAAGTGGATAATGACAAGTATATACCGATCCAAAAAAACAACTCCTGAGCATGTATGTACTGCTTACATGGATGTACTATTAGCATGTACAGTGTTGTTTGTTACTGCAGTTACCAATTTATTTCCATTTTAAATATTTAATTTCTCTGAAATGGTGCAAGCAAATTGTATGAAAAGTTGCAAACGAATACATGAATGTTTTGTATCCAGAGTCAGGGGGATGAGATGAGATGGGGTCATGTTCATACAGTATTTGAACTGTACATTACTAAAAGAAGGCTTTTTTTCTATGCAGATACAGTATAGTGTTTCAAACACATGCTATACACACGTACACACACATACACATACACACACACACACACACACACACACACACACACACACACACACACACACGAGGTAATGTAAAGATGTGGGTGAACAGAGCGAAAAAGATTGTACTAGAAACGCTTATTAACATCAAAGGAATGGGCCTAAAGCAAAAGTTTGAACAGCAGCAGCAGCTGCAGTACCCCTGATATCTATGGATGGGACAGATACCCCCTGCAGACGCACGCACGCACGCACGCACGCACGCACGCACGCACGCACACACACACACACAGGGAGGGGTCTGTAGTGTGACAGAGCACACCAGCTACGCCACCAGGCACTCCTTCTTGAATTAAAATAAAACTATCTCCTTACCTCTTTCTGGATGCCCCCTCTTTACCAACAAGAGGGACAGGACCAGCTCTCCTCAGCTTCCATTTTCCTCTTCCTTTCCTCTCTCCCTTGAAAACTTTCTGCACCTGAGACAGTGGGAGGGAGGGAGATAGAGCATGAAACAGCACCCCAAATCCTGTCCCATTACAAGCAGCACAGGCTTCTGTCCCTCTACTCCTCTGCCTCCAGTCATTTGCATGGGAGGGAGGAGCTGCTTGCTCTCTCTCTCCCTCTTTCTCCCTCTCTCTCCTCTACCTCTCTCCCTCCCTCTCTCTTTTAGAAGCTTTACACCTGCCATCCTGCCTACAGTATGTGATGATATCACAATGTCTCTCTTACATCACAGACAGGCTGACATCATCACACAGGCTGGCGGCCAGCAAGAGACAGAAATGCAGATAGAGACACACTGACAAATACATACACTGTAGGCACAGGCACCATGCGGCTTCTGCACCATAAAAGTTCATTTGAATCAAAAATAATGTCATCTTTTAAGTGAGGCGCTATTGAAATCTTGGGGGTCTAAGTGTCAAGACAATCTTGACATAAAACGGAGGCATCATTTTCAATCATTCAATAATGATGTGCTTTTGGATGACAGTATTCTATGAGATATCATGGGAAAATAATAGGAGACATAATGGAAATACAGTATCGTCCAATTTGTGACCATAATGGGAATATACATAGCGCTTCCTTCACAGGAAATAATACATGTGACATAACGGGAATGTAGTAAGTATGTGGGTTTGGCTGGGATTATCCTACATCCTGCAGGGATATAATAACTGGGAAAACGCTATATTTGATACCGCCACGTTGTGGGATGAGCGAGTAAACATTGCATGTCATTTCCCAGAATCCCTTGCTGCAGTGGGAGCACTGTATGCTACTGTACTGTAGGTGATAATGGTTGAAATATATATATATATATATATATATAGATATATATCTATATATATATATATATATATATATATATATATACATACACATCAACCAGTACAATAATTTAAAAGGGGGGAATTAAAATGGTTGAAGTGGATAATGACAAGTATATACCGATCCAAAAAAACAACTCCTGAGCATGTATGTACTGCTTACATGGATGTACTATTAGCATGTACAGTGTTGTTTGTTACTGCAGTTACCAATTTATTTCCATTTTAAATATTTAATTTCTCTGAAATGGTGCAAGCAAATTGTATGAAAAGTTGCAAACGAATACATGAATGTTTTGTATCCAGAGTCAGGGGGATGAGATGAGATGGGGTCATGTTCATACAGTATTTGAACTGTACATTACTAAAAGAAGGCTTTTTTTCTATGCAGATACAGTACAGTATAGTGTTTCAAACACATGCTATACACACGTACACACACACACACACACACGAGGTAATGTAAAGATGTGGGTGAACAGAGCGAAAAAGATTGTACTAGAAACGCTTATTAACATCAAAGGAATGGGCCTAAAGCAAAAGTTTGAACAGCAGCAGCAGCTGCAGTACCCCTGATATCTATGGATGGGACAGATACCCCCTGCAGACGCACGCACGCACGCACGCACGCACGCACGCACGCACACACACACACACACAGGGAGGGGTCTGTAGTGTGACAGAGCACACCAGCTACGCCACCAGGCACTCCTTCTTGAATTAAAATAAAACTATCTCCTTACCTCTTTCTGGATGCCCCCTCTTTACCAACAAGAGGGACAGGACCAGCTCTCCTCAGCTTCCATTTTCCTCTTCCTTTCCTCTCTCCCTTGAAAACTTTCTGCACCTGAGACAGTGGGAGGGAGGGAGATAGAGCATGAAACAGCACCCCAAATCCTGTCCCATTACAAGCAGCACAGGCTTCTGTCCCTCTACTCCTCTGCCTCCAGTCATTTGCATGGGAGGGAGGAGCTGCTTGCTCTCTCTCTCCCTCTTTCTCCCTCTCTCTCCTCTACCTCTCTCCCTCCCTCTCTCTTTTAGAAGCTTTACACCTGCCATCCTGCCTACAGTATGTGATGATATCACAATGTCTCTCTTACATCACAGACAGGCTGACATCATCACACAGGCTGGCGGCCAGCAAGAGACAGAAATGCAGATAGAGACACACTGACAAATACATACACTGTAGGCACAGGCACCATGCGGCTTCTGCACCATAAAAGTTCATTTGAATCAAAAATAATGTCATCTTTTAAGTGAGGCGCTATTGAAATCTTGGGGGTCTAAGTGTCAAGACAATCTTGACATAAAACGGAGGCATCATTTTCAATCATTCAATAATGATGTGCTTTTGGATGACAGTATTCTATGAGATATCATGGGAAAATAATAGGAGACATAATGGAAATACAGTATCGTCCAATTTGTGACCATAATGGGAATATACATAGCGCTTCCTTCACAGGAAATAATACATGTGACATAACGGGAATGTAGTAAGTATGTGGGTTTGGCTGGGATTATCCTACATCCTGCAGGGATATAATAACTGGGAAAACGCTATATTTGATACCGCCACGTTGTGGGATGAGCGAGTAAACATTGCATGTCATTTCCCAGAATCCCTTGCTGCAGTGGGAGCACTGTATGCTACTGTACTGTAGGTGATAATGGTTGAAATATATATATATATATATATATATAGATATATATCTATATATATATATATATATATATATATATATATATATATATATATATATACATACACATCAACCAGTACAATAATTTAAAAGGGGGGAATTAAAATGGTTGAAGTGGATAATGACAAGTATATACCGATCCAAAAAAACAACTCCTGAGCATGTATGTACTGCTTACATGGATGTACTATTAGCATGTACAGTGTTGTTTGTTACTGCAGTTACCAATTTATTTCCATTTTAAATATTTAATTTCTCTGAAATGGTGCAAGCAAATTGTATGAAAAGTTGCAAACGAATACATGAATGTTTTGTATCCAGAGTCAGGGGGATGAGATGAGATGGGGTCATGTTCATACAGTATTTGAACTGTACATTACTAAAAGAAGGCTTTTTTTCTATGCAGATACAGTATAGTGTTTCAAACACATGCTATACACACGTACACACACATACACATACACACACACACACACACACACACACACACACACGAGGTAATGTAAAGATGTGGGTGAACAGAGCGAAAAAGATTGTACTAGAAACGCTTATTAACATCAAAGGAATGGGCCTAAAGCAAAAGTTTGAACAGCAGCAGCAGCTGCAGTACCCCTGATATCTATGGATGGGACAGATACCCCCTGCAGACGCACGCACGCACGCACGCACGCACGCACGCACGCACGCACGCACGCACGCACGCACACAGGGAGGGGTCTGTAGTGTGACAGAGCACACCAGCTACGCCACCAGGCACTCCTTCTTGAATTAAAATAAAACTATCTCCTTACCTCTTTCTGGATGCCCCCTCTTTACCAACAAGAGGGACAGGACCAGCTCTCCTCAGCTTCCATTTTCCTCTTCCTTTCCTCTCTCCCTTGAAAACTTTCTGCACCTGAGACAGTGGGAGGGAGGGAGATAGAGCATGAAACAGCACCCCAAATCCTGTCCCATTACAAGCAGCACAGGCTTCTGTCCCTCTACTCCTCTGCCTCCAGTCATTTGCATGGGAGGGAGGAGCTGCTTGCTCTCTCTCTCCCTCTTTCTCCCTCTCTCTCCTCTACCTCTCTCCCTCCCTCTCTCTTTTAGAAGCTTTACACCTGCCATCCTGCCTACAGTATGTGATGATATCACAATGTCTCTCTTACATCACAGACAGGCTGACATCATCACACAGGCTGGCGGCCAGCAAGAGACAGAAATGCAGATAGAGACACACTGACAAATACATACACTGTAGGCACAGGCACCATGCGGCTTCTGCACCATAAAAGTTCATTTGAATCAAAAATAATGTCATCTTTTAAGTGAGGCGCTATTGAAATCTTGGGGGTCTAAGTGTCAAGACAATCTTGACATAAAACGGAGGCATCATTTTCAATCATTCAATAATGATGTGGTTTTGGATGACAGTATTCTATGAGATATCATGGGAAAATAATAGGAGACATAATGGAAATACAGTATCGTCCAATTTGTGACCATAATGGGAATATACATAGCGCTTCCTTCACAGGAAATAATACATGTGACATAACGGGAATGTAGTAAGTATGTGGGTTTGGCTGGGATTATCCTACATCCTGCAGGGATATAATAACTGGGAAAACGCTATATTTGATACCGCCACGTTGTGGGATGAGCGAGTAAACATTGCATGTCATTTCCCAGAATCCCTTGCTGCAGTGGGAGCACTGTATGCTACTGTACTGTAGGTGATAATGGTTGAAATATATATATATATATATAGATATATATCTATATATATATATATATATATATATATATATATATATATATATATATATACATACACATCAACCAGTACAATAATTTAAAAGGGGGGAATTAAAATGGTTGAAGTGGATAATGACAAGTATATACCGATCCAAAAAAACAACTCCTGAGCATGTATGTACTGCTTACATGGATGTACTATTAGCATGTACAGTGTTGTTTGTTACTGCAGTTACCAATTTATTTCCATTTTAAATATTTAATTTCTCTGAAATGGTGCAAGCAAATTGTATGAAAAGTTGCAAACGAATACATGAATGTTTTGTATCCAGAGTCAGGGGGATGAGATGAGATGGGGTCATGTTCATACAGTATTTGAACTGTACATTACTAAAAGAAGGCTTTTTTTCTATGCAGATACAGTATAGTGTTTCAAACACATGCTATACACACGTACACACACATACACATACACACACACACACACACACACACGAGGTAATGTAAAGATGTGGGTGAACAGAGCGAAAAAGATTGTACTAGAAACGCTTATTAACATCAAAGGAATGGGCCTAAAGCAAAAGTTTGAACAGCAGCAGCAGCTGCAGTACCCCTGATATCTATGGATGGGACAGATACCCCCTGCAGACGCACGCACGCACGCACGCACGCACACACACACACACAGGGAGGGGTCTGTAGTGTGACAGAGCACACCAGCTACGCCACCAGGCACTCCTTCTTGAATTAAAATAAAACTATCTCCTTACCTCTTTCTGGATGCCCCCTCTTTACCAACAAGAGGGACAGGACCAGCTCTCCTCAGCTTCCATTTTCCTCTTCCTTTCCTCTCTCCCTTGAAAACTTTCTGCACCTGAGACAGTGGGAGGGAGGGAGATAGAGCATGAAACAGCACCCCAAATCCTGTCCCATTACAAGCAGCACAGGCTTCTGTCCCTCTACTCCTCTGCCTCCAGTCATTTGCATGGGAGGGAGGAGCTGCTTGCTCTCTCTCTCCCTCTTTCTCCCTCTCTCTCCTCTACCTCTCTCCCTCCCTCTCTCTTTTAGAAGCTTTACACCTGCCATCCTGCCTACAGTATGTGATGATATCACAATGTCTCTCTTACATCACAGACAGGCTGACATCATCACACAGGCTGGCGGCCAGCAAGAGACAGAAATGCAGATAGAGACACACTGACAAATACATACACTGTAGGCACAGGCACCATGCGGCTTCTGCACCATAAAAGTTCATTTGAATCAAAAATAATGTCATCTTTTAAGTGAGGCGCTATTGAAATCTTGGGGGTCTAAGTGTCAAGACAATCTTGACATAAAACGGAGGCATCATTTTCAATCATTCAATAATGATGTGCTTTTGGATGACAGTATTCTATGAGATATCATGGGAAAATAATAGGAGACATAATGGAAATACAGTATCGTCCAATTTGTGACCATAATGGGAATATACATAGCGCTTCCTTCACAGGAAATAATACATGTGACATAACGGGAATGTAGTAAGTATGTGGGTTTGGCTGGGATTATCCTACATCCTGCAGGGATATAATAACTGGGAAAACGCTATATTTGATACCGCCACGTTGTGGGATGAGCGAGTAAACATTGCATGTCATTTCCCAGAATCCCTTGCTGCAGTGGGAGCACTGTATGCTACTGTACTGTAGGTGATAATGGTTGAAATATATATATATATATATATATATAGATATATATCTATATATATATATATATATATATATATATATATACATACACATCAACCAGTACAATAATTTAAAAGGGGGGAATTAAAATGGTTGAAGTGGATAATGACAAGTATATACCGATCCAAAAAAACAACTCCTGAGCATGTATGTACTGCTTACATGGATGTACTATTAGCATGTACAGTGTTGTTTGTTACTGCAGTTACCAATTTATTTCCATTTTAAATATTTAATTTCTCTGAAATGGTGCAAGCAAATTGTATGAAAAGTTGCAAACGAATACATGAATGTTTTGTATCCAGAGTCAGGGGGATGAGATGAGATGGGGTCATGTTCATACAGTATTTGAACTGTACATTACTAAAAGAAGGCTTTTTTTCTATGCAGATACAGTACAGTATAGTGTTTCAAACACATGCTATACACACGTACACACACATACACATACACACACACACACACACACACACACACGAGGTAATGTAAAGATGTGGGTGAACAGAGCGAAAAAGATTGTACTAGAAACGCTTATTAACATCAAAGGAATGGGCCTAAAGCAAAAGTTTGAACAGCAGCAGCAGCTGCAGTACCCCTGATATCTATGGATGGGACAGATACCCCCTGCAGACGCACGCACGCACGCACGCACGCACGCACGCACGCACGCACGCACACAGGGAGGGGTCTGTAGTGTGACAGAGCACACCAGCTACGCCACCAGGCACTCCTTCTTGAATTAAAATAAAACTATCTCCTTACCTCTTTCTGGATGCCCCCTCTTTACCAACAAGAGGGACAGGACCAGCTCTCCTCAGCTTCCATTTTCCTCTTCCTTTCCTCTCTCCCTTGAAAACTTTCTGCACCTGAGACAGTGGGAGGGAGGGAGATAGAGCATGAAACAGCACCCCAAATCCTGTCCCATTACAAGCAGCACAGGCTTCTGTCCCTCTACTCCTCTGCCTCCAGTCATTTGCATGGGAGGGAGGAGCTGCTTGCTCTCTCTCTCCCTCTTTCTCCCTCTCTCTCCTCTACCTCTCTCCCTCCCTCTCTCTTTTAGAAGCTTTACACCTGCCATCCTGCCTACAGTATGTGATGATATCACAATGTCTCTCTTACATCACAGACAGGCTGACATCATCACACAGGCTGGCGGCCAGCAAGAGACAGAAATGCAGATAGAGACACACTGACAAATACATACACTGTAGGCACAGGCACCATGCGGCTTCTGCACCATAAAAGTTCATTTGAATCAAAAATAATGTCATCTTTTAAGTGAGGCGCTATTGAAATCTTGGGGGTCTAAGTGTCAAGACAATCTTGACATAAAACGGAGGCATCATTTTCAATCATTCAATAATGATGTGCTTTTGGATGACAGTATTCTATGAGATATCATGGGAAAATAATAGGAGACATAATGGAAATACAGTATCGTCCAATTTGTGACCATAATGGGAATATACATAGCGCTTCCTTCACAGGAAATAATACATGTGACATAACGGGAATGTAGTAAGTATGTGGGTTTGGCTGGGATTATCCTACATCCTGCAGGGATATAATAACTGGGAAAACGCTATATTTGATACCGCCACGTTGTGGGATGAGCGAGTAAACATTGCATGTCATTTCCCAGAATCCCTTGCTGCAGTGGGAGCACTGTATGCTACTGTACTGTAGGTGATAATGGTTGAAATATATATATATATATATATATATAGATATATATCTATATATATATATATATATATATATATATATATATATATATATATATATATACATACACATCAACCAGTACAATAATTTAAAAGGGGGGAATTAAAATGGTTGAAGTGGATAATGACAAGTATATACCGATCCAAAAAAACAACTCCTGAGCATGTATGTACTGCTTACATGGATGTACTATTAGCATGTACAGTGTTGTTTGTTACTGCAGTTACCAATTTATTTCCATTTTAAATATTTAATTTCTCTGAAATGGTGCAAGCAAATTGTATGAAAAGTTGCAAACGAATACATGAATGTTTTGTATCCAGAGTCAGGGGGATGAGATGAGATGGGGTCATGTTCATACAGTATTTGAACTGTACATTACTAAAAGAAGGCTTTTTTTCTATGCAGATACAGTATAGTGTTTCAAACACATGCTATACACACGTACACACACATACACATACACACACACACACACACACACACACACACACACGAGGTAATGTAAAGATGTGGGTGAACAGAGCGAAAAAGATTGTACTAGAAACGCTTATTAACATCAAAGGAATGGGCCTAAAGCAAAAGTTTGAACAGCAGCAGCAGCTGCAGTACCCCTGATATCTATGGATGGGACAGATACCCCCTGCAGACGCACGCACGCACGCACGCACGCACGCACGCACGCACACAGGGAGGGGTCTGTAGTGTGACAGAGCACACCAGCTACGCCACCAGGCACTCCTTCTTGAATTAAAATAAAACTATCTCCTTACCTCTTTCTGGATGCCCCCTCTTTACCAACAAGAGGGACAGGACCAGCTCTCCTCAGCTTCCATTTTCCTCTTCCTTTCCTCTCTCCCTTGAAAACTTTCTGCACCTGAGACAGTGGGAGGGAGGGAGATAGAGCATGAAACAGCACCCCAAATCCTGTCCCATTACAAGCAGCACAGGCTTCTGTCCCTCTACTCCTCTGCCTCCAGTCATTTGCATGGGAGGGAGGAGCTGCTTGCTCTCTCTCTCCCTCTTTCTCCCTCTCTCTCCTCTACCTCTCTCCCTCCCTCTCTCTTTTAGAAGCTTTACACCTGCCATCCTGCCTACAGTATGTGATGATATCACAATGTCTCTCTTACATCACAGACAGGCTGACATCATCACACAGGCTGGCGGCCAGCAAGAGACAGAAATGCAGATAGAGACACACTGACAAATACATACACTGTAGGCACAGGCACCATGCGGCTTCTGCACCATAAAAGTTCATTTGAATCAAAAATAATGTCATCTTTTAAGTGAGGCGCTATTGAAATCTTGGGGGTCTAAGTGTCAAGACAATCTTGACATAAAACGGAGGCATCATTTTCAATCATTCAATAATGATGTGGTTTTGGATGACAGTATTCTATGAGATATCATGGGAAAATAATAGGAGACATAATGGAAATACAGTATCGTCCAATTTGTGACCATAATGGGAATATACATAGCGCTTCCTTCACAGGAAATAATACATGTGACATAACGGGAATGTAGTAAGTATGTGGGTTTGGCTGGGATTATCCTACATCCTGCAGGGATATAATAACTGGGAAAACGCTATATTTGATACCGCCACGTTGTGGGATGAGCGAGTAAACATTGCATGTCATTTCCCAGAATCCCTTGCTGCAGTGGGAGCACTGTATGCTACTGTACTGTAGGTGATAATGGTTGAAATATATATATATATATATAGATATATATCTATATATATATATATATATATATATATATATATATATACATACACATCAACCAGTACAATAATTTAAAAGGGGGGAATTAAAATGGTTGAAGTGGATAATGACAAGTATATACCGATCCAAAAAAACAACTCCTGAGCATGTATGTACTGCTTACATGGATGTACTATTAGCATGTACAGTGTTGTTTGTTACTGCAGTTACCAATTTATTTCCATTTTAAATATTTAATTTCTCTGAAATGGTGCAAGCAAATTGTATGAAAAGTTGCAAACGAATACATGAATGTTTTGTATCCAGAGTCAGGGGGATGAGATGAGATGGGGTCATGTTCATACAGTATTTGAACTGTACATTACTAAAAGAAGGCTTTTTTTCTATGCAGATACAGTATAGTGTTTCAAACACATGCTATACACACGTACACACACATACACATACACACACACACACACACACACACGAGGTAATGTAAAGATGTGGGTGAACAGAGCGAAAAAGATTGTACTAGAAACGCTTATTAACATCAAAGGAATGGGCCTAAAGCAAAAGTTTGAACAGCAGCAGCAGCTGCAGTACCCCTGATATCTATGGATGGGACAGATACCCCCTGCAGACGCACGCACGCACGCACGCACGCACGCACACACACACACACAGGGAGGGGTCTGTAGTGTGACAGAGCACACCAGCTACGCCACCAGGCACTCCTTCTTGAATTAAAATAAAACTATCTCCTTACCTCTTTCTGGATGCCCCCTCTTTACCAACAAGAGGGACAGGACCAGCTCTCCTCAGCTTCCATTTTCCTCTTCCTTTCCTCTCTCCCTTGAAAACTTTCTGCACCTGAGACAGTGGGAGGGAGGGAGATAGAGCATGAAACAGCACCCCAAATCCTGTCCCATTACAAGCAGCACAGGCTTCTGTCCCTCTACTCCTCTGCCTCCAGTCATTTGCATGGGAGGGAGGAGCTGCTTGCTCTCTCTCTCCCTCTTTCTCCCTCTCTCTCCTCTACCTCTCTCCCTCCCTCTCTCTTTTAGAAGCTTTACACCTGCCATCCTGCCTACAGTATGTGATGATATCACAATGTCTCTCTTACATCACAGACAGGCTGACATCATCACACAGGCTGGCGGCCAGCAAGAGACAGAAATGCAGATAGAGACACACTGACAAATACATACACTGTAGGCACAGGCACCATGCGGCTTCTGCACCATAAAAGTTCATTTGAATCAAAAATAATGTCATCTTTTAAGTGAGGCGCTATTGAAATCTTGGGGGTCTAAGTGTCAAGACAATCTTGACATAAAACGGAGGCATCATTTTCAATCATTCAATAATGATGTGCTTTTGGATGACAGTATTCTATGAGATATCATGGGAAAATAATAGGAGACATAATGGAAATACAGTATCGTCCAATTTGTGACCATAATGGGAATATACATAGCGCTTCCTTCACAGGAAATAATACATGTGACATAACGGGAATGTAGTAAGTATGTGGGTTTGGCTGGGATTATCCTACATCCTGCAGGGATATAATAACTGGGAAAACGCTATATTTGATACCGCCACGTTGTGGGATGAGCGAGTAAACATTGCATGTCATTTCCCAGAATCCCTTGCTGCAGTGGGAGCACTGTATGCTACTGTACTGTAGGTGATAATGGTTGAAATATATATATATATATATATATATAGATATATATCTATATATATATATATATATATATATATATATATATATATATATATATATACATACACATCAACCAGTACAATAATTTAAAAGGGGGGAATTAAAATGGTTGAAGTGGATAATGACAAGTATATACCGATCCAAAAAAACAACTCCTGAGCATGTATGTACTGCTTACATGGATGTACTATTAGCATGTACAGTGTTGTTTGTTACTGCAGTTACCAATTTATTTCCATTTTAAATATTTAATTTCTCTGAAATGGTGCAAGCAAATTGTATGAAAAGTTGCAAACGAATACATGAATGTTTTGTATCCAGAGTCAGGGGGATGAGATGAGATGGGGTCATGTTCATACAGTATTTGAACTGTACATTACTAAAAGAAGGCTTTTTTTCTATGCAGATACAGTATAGTGTTTCAAACACATGCTATACACACGTACACACACATACACATACACACACACACACACACACACACACACACACACACACACACACGAGGTAATGTAAAGATGTGGGTGAACAGAGCGAAAAAGATTGTACTAGAAACGCTTATTAACATCAAAGGAATGGGCCTAAAGCAAAAGTTTGAACAGCAGCAGCAGCTGCAGTACCCCTGATATCTATGGATGGGACAGATACCCCCTGCAGACGCACGCACGCACGCACGCACGCACGCACGCACGCACACACACAGGGAGGGGTCTGTAGTGTGACAGAGCACACCAGCTACGCCACCAGGCACTCCTTCTTGAATTAAAATAAAACTATCTCCTTACCTCTTTCTGGATGCCCCCTCTTTACCAACAAGAGGGACAGGACCAGCTCTCCTCAGCTTCCATTTTCCTCTTCCTTTCCTCTCTCCCTTGAAAACTTTCTGCACCTGAGACAGTGGGAGGGAGGGAGATAGAGCATGAAACAGCACCCCAAATCCTGTCCCATTACAAGCAGCACAGGCTTCTGTCCCTCTACTCCTCTGCCTCCAGTCATTTGCATGGGAGGGAGGAGCTGCTTGCTCTCTCTCTCCCTCTTTCTCCCTCTCTCTCCTCTACCTCTCTCCCTCCCTCTCTCTTTTAGAAGCTTTACACCTGCCATCCTGCCTACAGTATGTGATGATATCACAATGTCTCTCTTACATCACAGACAGGCTGACATCATCACACAGGCTGGCGGCCAGCAAGAGACAGAAATGCAGATAGAGACACACTGACAAATACATACACTGTAGGCACAGGCACCATGCGGCTTCTGCACCATAAAAGTTCATTTGAATCAAAAATAATGTCATCTTTTAAGTGAGGCGCTATTGAAATCTTGGGGGTCTAAGTGTCAAGACAATCTTGACATAAAACGGAGGCATCATTTTCAATCATTCAATAATGATGTGCTTTTGGATGACAGTATTCTATGAGATATCATGGGAAAATAATAGGAGACATAATGGAAATACAGTATCGTCCAATTTGTGACCATAATGGGAATATACATAGCGCTTCCTTCACAGGAAATAATACATGTGACATAACGGGAATGTAGTAAGTATGTGGGTTTGGCTGGGATTATCCTACATCCTGCAGGGATATAATAACTGGGAAAACGCTATATTTGATACCGCCACGTTGTGGGATGAGCGAGTAAACATTGCATGTCATTTCCCAGAATCCCTTGCTGCAGTGGGAGCACTGTATGCTACTGTACTGTAGGTGATAATGGTTGAAATATATATATATATATATATATATAGATATATATCTATATATATATATATATATATATATATATATATATATATACATACACATCAACCAGTACAATAATTTAAAAGGGGGGAATTAAAATGGTTGAAGTGGATAATGACAAGTATATACCGATCCAAAAAAACAACTCCTGAGCATGTATGTACTGCTTACATGGATGTACTATTAGCATGTACAGTGTTGTTTGTTACTGCAGTTACCAATTTATTTCCATTTTAAATATTTAATTTCTCTGAAATGGTGCAAGCAAATTGTATGAAAAGTTGCAAACGAATACATGAATGTTTTGTATCCAGAGTCAGGGGGATGAGATGAGATGGGGTCATGTTCATACAGTATTTGAACTGTACATTACTAAAAGAAGGCTTTTTTTCTATGCAGATACAGTATAGTGTTTCAAACACATGCTATACACACGTACACACACATACACATACACACACACACACACACACACACACACACACACACACACACACGAGGTAATGTAAAGATGTGGGTGAACAGAGCGAAAAAGATTGTACTAGAAACGCTTATTAACATCAAAGGAATGGGCCTAAAGCAAAAGTTTGAACAGCAGCAGCAGCTGCAGTACCCCTGATATCTATGGATGGGACAGATACCCCCTGCAGACGCACGCATGCACGCACGCACGCACGCACGCACACACACACACACACAGGGAGGGGTCTGTAGTGTGACAGAGCACACCAGCTACGCCACCAGGCACTCCTTCTTGAATTAAAATAAAACTATCTCCTTACCTCTTTCTGGATGCCCCCTCTTTACCAACAAGAGGGACAGGACCAGCTCTCCTCAGCTTCCATTTTCCTCTTCCTTTCCTCTCTCCCTTGAAAACTTTCTGCACCTGAGACAGTGGGAGGGAGGGAGATAGAGCATGAAACAGCACCCCAAATCCTGTCCCATTACAAGCAGCACAGGCTTCTGTCCCTCTACTCCTCTGCCTCCAGTCATTTGCATGGGAGGGAGGAGCTGCTTGCTCTCTCTCTCCCTCTTTCTCCCTCTCTCTCCTCTACCTCTCTCCCTCCCTCTCTCTTTTAGAAGCTTTACACCTGCCATCCTGCCTACAGTATGTGATGATATCACAATGTCTCTCTTACATCACAGACAGGCTGACATCATCACACAGGCTGGCGGCCAGCAAGAGACAGAAATGCAGATAGAGACACACTGACAAATACATACACTGTAGGCACAGGCACCATGCGGCTTCTGCACCATAAAAGTTCATTTGAATCAAAAATAATGTCATCTTTTAAGTGAGGCGCTATTGAAATCTTGGGGTCAAGACAGTGTCAAGACAATCTTGACATAAAACGGAGGCATCATTTTCAATCATTCAATAATGATGTGCTTTTGGATGACAGTATTCTATGAGATATCATGGGAAAATAATAGGAGACATAATGGAAATACAGTATCGTCCAATTTGTGACCATAATGGGAATATACATAGCGCTTCCTTCACAGGAAATAATACATGTGACATAACGGGAATGTAGTAAGTATGTGGGTTTGGCTGGGATTATCCTACATCCTGCAGGGATATAATAACTGGGAAAACGCTATATTTGATACCGCCACGTTGTGGGATGAGCGAGTAAACATTGCATGTCATTTCCCAGAATCCCTTGCTGCAGTGGGAGCACTGTATGCTACTGTACTGTAGGTGATAATGGTTGAAATATATATATATATATATATATATATAGATATATATCTATATATATATATATATATATATATATATATATATATATACATACACATCAACCAGTACAATAATTTAAAAGGGGGGAATTAAAATGGTTGAAGTGGATAATGACAAGTATATACCGATCCAAAAAAACAACTCCTGAGCATGTATGTACTGCTTACATGGATGTACTATTAGCATGTACAGTGTTGTTTGTTACTGCAGTTACCAATTTATTTCCATTTTAAATATTTAATTTCTCTGAAATGGTGCAAGCAAATTGTATGAAAAGTTGCAAACGAATACATGAATGTTTTGTATCCAGAGTCAGGGGGATGAGATGAGATGGGGTCATGTTCATACAGTATTTGAACTGTACATTACTAAAAGAAGGCTTTTTTTCTATGCAGATACAGTATAGTGTTTCAAACACATGCTATACACACGTACACACACATACACACACACACACACACACACACACACACACACACACACACGAGGTAATGTAAAGATGTGGGTGAACAGAGCGAAAAAGATTGTACTAGAAACGCTTATTAACATCAAAGGAATGGGCCTAAAGCAAAAGTTTGAACAGCAGCAGCAGCTGCAGTACCCCTGATATCTATGGATGGGACAGATACCCCCTGCAGACGCACGCACGCACGCACGCACGCACGCACGCACGCACGCACGCACGCACGCACGCACGCACGCACACAGGGAGGGGTCTGTAGTGTGACAGAGCACACCAGCTACGCCACCAGGCACTCCTTCTTGAATTAAAATAAAACT
The DNA here is from genome assembly GCF_040206685.1 of Ascaphus truei. NCBI lineage: Eukaryota > Metazoa > Chordata > Amphibia > Anura > Ascaphidae > Ascaphus > Ascaphus truei. The sequence goes on along the minus strand of NW_027454091.1, from coordinate 711,806 downwards.
ATCTCCTTACCTCTTTCTGGATGCCCCCTCTTTACCAACAAGAGGGACAGGACCAGCTCTCCTCAGCTTCCATTTTCCTCTTCCTTTCCTCTCTCCCTTGAAAACTTTCTGCACCTGAGACAGTGGGAGGGAGGGAGATAGAGCATGAAACAGCACCCCAAATCCTGTCCCATTACAAGCAGCACAGGCTTCTGTCCCTCTACTCCTCTGCCTCCAGTCATTTGCATGGGAGGGAGGAGCTGCTTGCTCTCTCTCTCCCTCTTTCTCCCTCTCTCTCCTCTACCTCTCTCCCTCCCTCTCTCTTTTAGAAGCTTTACACCTGCCATCCTGCCTACAGTATGTGATGATATCACAATGTCTCTCTTACATCACAGACAGGCTGACATCATCACACAGGCTGGCGGCCAGCAAGAGACAGAAATGCAGATAGAGACACACTGACAAATACATACACTGTAGGCACAGGCACCATGCGGCTTCTGCACCATAAAAGTTCATTTGAATCAAAAATAATGTCATCTTTTAAGTGAGGCGCTATTGAAATCTTGGGGGTCTAAGTGTCAAGACAATCTTGACATAAAACGGAGGCATCATTTTCAATCATTCAATAATGATGTGCTTTTGGATGACAGTATTCTATGAGATATCATGGGAAAATAATAGGAGACATAATGGAAATACAGTATCGTCCAATTTGTGACCATAATGGGAATATACATAGCGCTTCCTTCACAGGAAATAATACATGTGACATAACGGGAATGTAGTAAGTATGTGGGTTTGGCTGGGATTATCCTACATCCTGCAGGGATATAATAACTGGGAAAACGCTATATTTGATACCGCCACGTTGTGGGATGAGCGAGTAAACATTGCATGTCATTTCCCAGAATCCCTTGCTGCAGTGGGAGCACTGTATGCTACTGTACTGTAGGTGATAATGGTTGAAATATATATATATATATATATATATATAGATATATATCTATATATATATATATATATATATATATATATATATATATATATACATACACATCAACCAGTACAATAATTTAAAAGGGGGGAATTAAAATGGTTGAAGTGGATAATGACAAGTATATACCGATCCAAAAAAACAACTCCTGAGCATGTATGTACTGCTTACATGGATGTACTATTAGCATGTACAGTGTTGTTTGTTACTGCAGTTACCAATTTATTTCCATTTTAAATATTTAATTTCTCTGAAATGGTGCAAGCAAATTGTATGAAAAGTTGCAAACGAATACATGAATGTTTTGTATCCAGAGTCAGGGGGATGAGATGAGATGGGGTCATGTTCATACAGTATTTGAACTGTACATTACTAAAAGAAGGCTTTTTTTCTATGCAGATACAGTATAGTGTTTCAAACACATGCTATACACACGTACACACACATACACATACACACACACACACACGAGGTAATGTAAAGATGTGGGTGAACAGAGCGAAAAAGATTGTACTAGAAACGCTTATTAACATCAAAGGAATGGGCCTAAAGCAAAAGTTTGAACAGCAGCAGCAGCTGCAGTACCCCTGATATCTATGGATGGGACAGATACCCCCTGCAGACGCACGCACGCACGCACGCACGCACGCACGCACGCACGCACGCACGCACACACACACACACACAGGGAGGGGTCTGTAGTGTGACAGAGCACACCAGCTACGCCACCAGGCACTCCTTCTTGAATTAAAATAAAACTATCTCCTTACCTCTTTCTGGATGCCCCCTCTTTACCAACAAGAGGGACAGGACCAGCTCTCCTCAGCTTCCATTTTCCTCTTCCTTTCCTCTCTCCCTTGAAAACTTTCTGCACCTGAGACAGTGGGAGGGAGGGAGATAGAGCATGAAACAGCACCCCAAATCCTGTCCCATTACAAGCAGCACAGGCTTCTGTCCCTCTACTCCTCTGCCTCCAGTCATTTGCATGGGAGGGAGGAGCTGCTTGCTCTCTCTCTCCCTCTTTCTCCCTCTCTCTCCTCTACCTCTCTCCCTCCCTCTCTCTTTTAGAAGCTTTACACCTGCCATCCTGCCTACAGTATGTGATGATATCACAATGTCTCTCTTACATCACAGACAGGCTGACATCATCACACAGGCTGGCGGCCAGCAAGAGACAGAAATGCAGATAGAGACACACTGACAAATACATACACTGTAGGCACAGGCACCATGCGGCTTCTGCACCATAAAAGTTCATTTGAATCAAAAATAATGTCATCTTTTAAGTGAGGCGCTATTGAAATCTTGGGGGTCTAAGTGTCAAGACAATCTTGACATAAAACGGAGGCATCATTTTCAATCATTCAATAATGATGTGCTTTTGGATGACAGTATTCTATGAGATATCATGGGAAAATAATAGGAGACATAATGGAAATACAGTATCGTCCAATTTGTGACCATAATGGGAATATACATAGCGCTTCCTTCACAGGAAATAATACATGTGACATAACGGGAATGTAGTAAGTATGTGGGTTTGGCTGGGATTATCCTACATCCTGCAGGGATATAATAACTGGGAAAACGCTATATTTGATACCGCCACGTTGTGGGATGAGCGAGTAAACATTGCATGTCATTTCCCAGAATCCCTTGCTGCAGTGGGAGCACTGTATGCTACTGTACTGTAGGTGATAATGGTTGAAATATATATATATATATATATATATAGATATATATCTATATATATATATATATATATATATATATATATATATATATACATACACATCAACCAGTACAATAATTTAAAAGGGGGGAATTAAAATGGTTGAAGTGGATAATGACAAGTATATACCGATCCAAAAAAACAACTCCTGAGCATGTATGTACTGCTTACATGGATGTACTATTAGCATGTACAGTGTTGTTTGTTACTGCAGTTACCAATTTATTTCCATTTTAAATATTTAATTTCTCTGAAATGGTGCAAGCAAATTGTATGAAAAGTTGCAAACGAATACATGAATGTTTTGTATCCAGAGTCAGGGGGATGAGATGAGATGGGGTCATGTTCATACAGTATTTGAACTGTACATTACTAAAAGAAGGCTTTTTTTCTATGCAGATACAGTATAGTGTTTCAAACACATGCTATACACACGTACACACACATACACATACACACACACACACACACACACACACACACACACACACACACACACACGAGGTAATGTAAAGATGTGGGTGAACAGAGCGAAAAAGATTGTACTAGAAACGCTTATTAACATCAAAGGAATGGGCCTAAAGCAAAAGTTTGAACAGCAGCAGCAGCTGCAGTACCCCTGATATCTATGGATGGGACAGATACCCCCTGCAGACGCACGCACGCACGCACGCACGCACGCACGCACAGGGAGGGGTCTGTAGTGTGACAGAGCACACCAGCTACGCCACCAGGCACTCCTTCTTGAATTAAAATAAAACTATCTCCTTACCTCTTTCTGGATGCCCCCTCTTTACCAACAAGAGGGACAGGACCAGCTCTCCTCAGCTTCCATTTTCCTCTTCCTTTCCTCTCTCCCTTGAAAACTTTCTGCACCTGAGACAGTGGGAGGGAGGGAGATAGAGCATGAAACAGCACCCCAAATCCTGTCCCATTACAAGCAGCACAGGCTTCTGTCCCTCTACTCCTCTGCCTCCAGTCATTTGCATGGGAGGGAGGAGCTGCTTGCTCTCTCTCTCCCTCTTTCTCCCTCTCTCTCCTCTACCTCTCTCCCTCCCTCTCTCTTTTAGAAGCTTTACACCTGCCATCCTGCCTACAGTATGTGATGATATCACAATGTCTCTCTTACATCACAGACAGGCTGACATCATCACACAGGCTGGCGGCCAGCAAGAGACAGAAATGCAGATAGAGACACACTGACAAATACATACACTGTAGGCACAGGCACCATGCGGCTTCTGCACCATAAAAGTTCATTTGAATCAAAAATAATGTCATCTTTTAAGTGAGGCGCTATTGAAATCTTGGGGGTCTAAGTGTCAAGACAATCTTGACATAAAACGGAGGCATCATTTTCAATCATTCAATAATGATGTGGTTTTGGATGACAGTATTCTATGAGATATCATGGGAAAATAATAGGAGACATAATGGAAATACAGTATCGTCCAATTTGTGACCATAATGGGAATATACATAGCGCTTCCTTCACAGGAAATAATACATGTGACATAACGGGAATGTAGTAAGTATGTGGGTTTGGCTGGGATTATCCTACATCCTGCAGGGATATAATAACTGGGAAAACGCTATATTTGATACCGCCACGTTGTGGGATGAGCGAGTAAACATTGCATGTCATTTCCCAGAATCCCTTGCTGCAGTGGGAGCACTGTATGCTACTGTACTGTAGGTGATAATGGTTGAAATATATATATATATATATATATATAGATATATATCTATATATATATATATATATATATATATATATATATATATACATACACATCAACCAGTACAATAATTTAAAAGGGGGGAATTAAAATGGTTGAAGTGGATAATGACAAGTATATACCGATCCAAAAAAACAACTCCTGAGCATGTATGTACTGCTTACATGGATGTACTATTAGCATGTACAGTGTTGTTTGTTACTGCAGTTACCAATTTATTTCCATTTTAAATATTTAATTTCTCTGAAATGGTGCAAGCAAATTGTATGAAAAGTTGCAAACGAATACATGAATGTTTTGTATCCAGAGTCAGGGGGATGAGATGAGATGGGGTCATGTTCATACAGTATTTGAACTGTACATTACTAAAAGAAGGCTTTTTTTCTATGCAGATACAGTATAGTGTTTCAAACACATGCTATACACACGTACACACACATACACATACACACACACACACACACACACACACACACACACACACACACACACACGAGGTAATGTAAAGATGTGGGTGAACAGAGCGAAAAAGATTGTACTAGAAACGCTTATTAACATCAAAGGAATGGGCCTAAAGCAAAAGTTTGAACAGCAGCAGCAGCTGCAGTACCCCTGATATCTATGGATGGGACAGATACCCCCTGCAGACGCACGCACGCACGCACGCACGCACGCACGCACGCACACACACACACACACAGGGAGGGGTCTGTAGTGTGACAGAGCACACCAGCTACGCCACCAGGCACTCCTTCTTGAATTAAAATAAAACTATCTCCTTACCTCTTTCTGGATGCCCCCTCTTTACCAACAAGAGGGACAGGACCAGCTCTCCTCAGCTTCCATTTTCCTCTTCCTTTCCTCTCTCCCTTGAAAACTTTCTGCACCTGAGACAGTGGGAGGGAGGGAGATAGAGCATGAAACAGCACCCCAAATCCTGTCCCATTACAAGCAGCACAGGCTTCTGTCCCTCTACTCCTCTGCCTCCAGTCATTTGCATGGGAGGGAGGAGCTGCTTGCTCTCTCTCTCCCTCTTTCTCCCTCTCTCTCCTCTACCTCTCTCCCTCCCTCTCTCTTTTAGAAGCTTTACACCTGCCATCCTGCCTACAGTATGTGATGATATCACAATGTCTCTCTTACATCACAGACAGGCTGACATCATCACACAGGCTGGCGGCCAGCAAGAGACAGAAATGCAGATAGAGACACACTGACAAATACATACACTGTAGGCACAGGCACCATGCGGCTTCTGCACCATAAAAGTTCATTTGAATCAAAAATAATGTCATCTTTTAAGTGAGGCGCTATTGAAATCTTGGGGGTCTAAGTGTCAAGACAATCTTGACATAAAACGGAGGCATCATTTTCAATCATTCAATAATGATGTGCTTTTGGATGACAGTATTCTATGAGATATCATGGGAAAATAATAGGAGACATAATGGAAATACAGTATCGTCCAATTTGTGACCATAATGGGAATATACATAGCGCTTCCTTCACAGGAAATAATACATGTGACATAACGGGAATGTAGTAAGTATGTGGGTTTGGCTGGGATTATCCTACATCCTGCAGGGATATAATAACTGGGAAAACGCTATATTTGATACCGCCACGTTGTGGGATGAGCGAGTAAACATTGCATGTCATTTCCCAGAATCCCTTGCTGCAGTGGGAGCACTGTATGCTACTGTACTGTAGGTGATAATGGTTGAAATATATATATATATATATATAGATATATATCTATATATATATATATATATATATATATATATATATATATATACATACACATCAACCAGTACAATAATTTAAAAGGGGGGAATTAAAATGGTTGAAGTGGATAATGACAAGTATATACCGATCCAAAAAAACAACTCCTGAGCATGTATGTACTGCTTACATGGATGTACTATTAGCATGTACAGTGTTGTTTGTTACTGCAGTTACCAATTTATTTCCATTTTAAATATTTAATTTCTCTGAAATGGTGCAAGCAAATTGTATGAAAAGTTGCAAACGAATACATGAATGTTTTGTATCCAGAGTCAGGGGGATGAGATGAGATGGGGTCATGTTCATACAGTATTTGAACTGTACATTACTAAAAGAAGGCTTTTTTTCTATGCAGATACAGTATAGTGTTTCAAACACATGCTATACACACGTACACACACATACACATACACACACACACACACACACACACACACACACACGAGGTAATGTAAAGATGTGGGTGAACAGAGCGAAAAAGATTGTACTAGAAACGCTTATTAACATCAAAGGAATGGGCCTAAAGCAAAAGTTTGAACAGCAGCAGCAGCTGCAGTACCCCTGATATCTATGGATGGGACAGATACCCCCTGCAGACGCACGCACGCACGCACGCACGCACGCACGCACGCACACACACACACAGGGAGGGGTCTGTAGTGTGACAGAGCACACCAGCTACGCCACCAAGCACTCCTTCTTGAATTAAAATAAAACTATCTCCTTACCTCTTTCTGGATGCCCCCTCTTTACCAACAAGAGGGACAGGACCAGCTCTCCTCAGCTTCCATTTTCCTCTTCCTTTCCTCTCTCCCTTGAAAACTTTCTGCACCTGAGACAGTGGGAGGGAGGGAGATAGAGCATGAAACAGCACCCCAAATCCTGTCCCATTACAAGCAGCACAGGCTTCTGTCCCTCTACTCCTCTGCCTCCAGTCATTTGCATGGGAGGGAGGAGCTGCTTGCTCTCTCTCTCCCTCTTTCTCCCTCTCTCTCCTCTACCTCTCTCCCTCCCTCTCTCTTTTAGAAGCTTTACACCTGCCATCCTGCCTACAGTATGTGATGATATCACAATGTCTCTCTTACATCACAGACAGGCTGACATCATCACACAGGCTGGCGGCCAGCAAGAGACAGAAATGCAGATAGAGACACACTGACAAATACATACACTGTAGGCACAGGCACCATGCGGCTTCTGCACCATAAAAGTTCATTTGAATCAAAAATAATGTCATCTTTTAAGTGAGGCGCTATTGAAATCTTGGGGGTCTAAGTGTCAAGACAATCTTGACATAAAACGGAGGCATCATTTTCAATCATTCAATAATGATGTGCTTTTGGATGACAGTATTCTATGAGATATCATGGGAAAATAATAGGAGACATAATGGAAATACAGTATCGTCCAATTTGTGACCATAATGGGAATATACATAGCGCTTCCTTCACAGGAAATAATACATGTGACATAACGGGAATGTAGTAAGTATGTGGGTTTGGCTGGGATTATCCTACATCCTGCAGGGATATAATAACTGGGAAAACGCTATATTTGATACCGCCACGTTGTGGGATGAGCGAGTAAACATTGCATGTCATTTCCCAGAATCCCTTGCTGCAGTGGGAGCACTGTATGCTACTGTACTGTAGGTGATAATGGTTGAAATATATATATATATATATATATATAGATATATATCTATATATATATATATATATATATATATATATATATACATACACATCAACCAGTACAATAATTTAAAAGGGGGGAATTAAAATGGTTGAAGTGGATAATGACAAGTATATACCGATCCAAAAAAACAACTCCTGAGCATGTATGTACTGCTTACATGGATGTACTATTAGCATGTACAGTGTTGTTTGTTACTGCAGTTACCAATTTATTTCCATTTTAAATATTTAATTTCTCTGAAATGGTGCAAGCAAATTGTATGAAAAGTTGCAAACGAATACATGAATGTTTTGTATCCAGAGTCAGGGGGATGAGATGAGATGGGGTCATGTTCATACAGTATTTGAACTGTACATTACTAAAAGAAGGCTTTTTTTCTATGCAGATACAGTATAGTGTTTCAAACACATGCTATACACACGTACACACACACACATACACACACACACACACACACACACACACACACACACACACACACACACACACACACACACACGAGGTAATGTAAAGATGTGGGTGAACAGAGCGAAAAAGATTGTACTAGAAACGCTTATTAACATCAAAGGAATGGGCCTAAAGCAAAAGTTTGAACAGCAGCAGCAGCTGCAGTACCCCTGATATCTATGGATGGGACAGATACCCCCTGCAGACGCACGCACGCACGCACGCACGCACGCACACAGGGAGGGGTCTGTAGTGTGACAGAGCACACCAGCTACGCCACCAGGCACTCCTTCTTGAATTAAAATAAAACTATCTCCTTACCTCTTTCTGGATGCCCCCTCTTTACCAACAAGAGGGACAGGACCAGCTCTCCTCAGCTTCCATTTTCCTCTTCCTTTCCTCTCTCCCTTGAAAACTTTCTGCACCTGAGACAGTGGGAGGGAGGGAGATAGAGCATGAAACAGCACCCCAAATCCTGTCCCATTACAAGCAGCACAGGCTTCTGTCCCTCTACTCCTCTGCCTCCAGTCATTTGCATGGGAGGGAGGAGCTGCTTGCTCTCTCTCTCCCTCTTTCTCCCTCTCTCTCCTCTACCTCTCTCCCTCCCTCTCTCTTTTAGAAGCTTTACACCTGCCATCCTGCCTACAGTATGTGATGATATCACAATGTCTCTCTTACATCACAGACAGGCTGACATCATCACACAGGCTGGCGGCCAGCAAGAGACAGAAATGCAGATAGAGACACACTGACAAATACATACACTGTAGGCACAGGCACCATGCGGCTTCTGCACCATAAAAGTTCATTTGAATCAAAAATAATGTCATCTTTTAAGTGAGGCGCTATTGAAATCTTGGGGGTCTAAGTGTCAAGACAATCTTGACATAAAACGGAGGCATCATTTTCAATCATTCAATAATGATGTGCTTTTGGATGACAGTATTCTATGAGATATCATGGGAAAATAATAGGAGACATAATGGAAATACAGTATCGTCCAATTTGTGACCATAATGGGAATATACATAGCGCTTCCTTCACAGGAAATAATACATGTGACATAACGGGAATGTAGTAAGTATGTGGGTTTGGCTGGGATTATCCTACATCCTGCAGGGATATAATAACTGGGAAAACGCTATATTTGATACCGCCACGTTGTGGGATGAGCGAGTAAACATTGCATGTCATTTCCCAGAATCCCTTGCTGCAGTGGGAGCACTGTATGCTACTGTACTGTAGGTGATAATGGTTGAAATATATATATATATATATATATATAGATATATATCTATATATATATATATATATATATATATATATATATATACATACACATCAACCAGTACAATAATTTAAAAGGGGGGAATTAAAATGGTTGAAGTGGATAATGACAAGTATATACCGATCCAAAAAAACAACTCCTGAGCATGTATGTACTGCTTACATGGATGTACTATTAGCATGTACAGTGTTGTTTGTTACTGCAGTTACCAATTTATTTCCATTTTAAATATTTAATTTCTCTGAAATGGTGCAAGCAAATTGTATGAAAAGTTGCAAACGAATACATGAATGTTTTGTATCCAGAGTCAGGGGGATGAGATGAGATGGGGTCATGTTCATACAGTATTTGAACTGTACATTACTAAAAGAAGGCTTTTTTTCTATGCAGATACAGTATAGTGTTTCAAACACATGCTATACACACGTACACACACATACACATACACACACACACACACACACACACACACACACGAGGTAATGTAAAGATGTGGGTGAACAGAGCGAAAAAGATTGTACTAGAAACGCTTATTAACATCAAAGGAATGGGCCTAAAGCAAAAGTTTGAACAGCAGCAGCAGCTGCAGTACCCCTGATATCTATGGATGGGACAGATACCCCCTGCAGACGCACGCACGCACGCACGCACGCACGCACGCACACACACACACAGGGAGGGGTCTGTAGTGTGACAGAGCACACCAGCTACGCCACCAGGCACTCCTTCTTGAATTAAAATAAAACTATCTCCTTACCTCTTTCTGGATGCCCCCTCTTTACCAACAAGAGGGACAGGACCAGCTCTCCTCAGCTTCCATTTTCCTCTTCCTTTCCTCTCTCCCTTGAAAACTTTCTGCACCTGAGACAGTGGGAGGGAGGGAGATAGAGCATGAAACAGCACCCCAAATCCTGTCCCATTACAAGCAGCACAGGCTTCTGTCCCTCTACTCCTCTGCCTCCAGTCATTTGCATGGGAGGGAGGAGCTGCTTGCTCTCTCTCTCCCTCTTTCTCCCTCTCTCTCCTCTACCTCTCTCCCTCCCTCTCTCTTTTAGAAGCTTTACACCTGCCATCCTGCCTACAGTATGTGATGATATCACAATGTCTCTCTTACATCACAGACAGGCTGACATCATCACACAGGCTGGCGGCCAGCAAGAGACAGAAATGCAGATAGAGACACACTGACAAATACATACACTGTAGGCACAGGCACCATGCGGCTTCTGCACCATAAAAGTTCATTTGAATCAAAAATAATGTCATCTTTTAAGTGAGGCGCTATTGAAATCTTGGGGGTCTAAGTGTCAAGACAATCTTGACATAAAACGGAGGCATCATTTTCAATCATTCAATAATGATGTGGTTTTGGATGACAGTATTCTATGAGATATCATGGGAAAATAATAGGAGACATAATGGAAATACAGTATCGTCCAATTTGTGACCATAATGGGAATATACATAGCACTTCCTTCACAGGAAATAATACATGTGACATAACGGGAATGTAGTAAGTATGTGGGTTTGGCTGGGATTATCCTACATCCTGCAGGGATATAATAACTGGGAAAACGCTATATTTGATACCGCCACGTTGTGGGATGAGCGAGTAAACATTGCATGTCATTTCCCAGAATCCCTTGCTGCAGTGGGAGCACTGTATGCTACTGTACTGTAGGTGATAATGGTTGAAATATATATATATATATATATATATAGATATATATCTATATATATATATATATATATATATATATATATATATATATATATATATACATACACATCAACCAGTACAATAATTTAAAAGGGGGGAATTAAAATGGTTGAAGTGGATAATGACAAGTATATACCGATCCAAAAAAACAACTCCTGAGCATGTATGTACTGCTTACATGGATGTACTATTAGCATGTACAGTGTTGTTTGTTACTGCAGTTACCAATTTATTTCCATTTTAAATATTTAATTTCTCTGAAATGGTGCAAGCAAATTGTATGAAAAGTTGCAAACGAATACATGAATGTTTTGTATCCAGAGTCAGGGGGATGAGATGAGATGGGGTCATGTTCATACAGTATTTGAACTGTACATTACTAAAAGAAGGCTTTTTTTCTATGCAGATACAGTATAGTGTTTCAAACACATGCTATACACACGTACACACACATACACATACACACACACACACACACACACACACACGAGGTAATGTAAAGATGTGGGTGAACAGAGCGAAAAAGATTGTACTAGAAACGCTTATTAACATCAAAGGAATGGGCCTAAAGCAAAAGTTTGAACAGCAGCAGCAGCTGCAGTACCCCTGATATCTATGGATGGGACAGATACCCCCTGCAGACGCACGCACGCACGCACGCACGCACGCACGCACGCACGCACGCACGCACACACGCACACACACACAGGGAGGGGTCTGTAGTGTGACAGAGCACACCAGCTACGCCACCAGGCACTCCTTCTTGAATTAAAATAAAACTATCTCCTTACCTCTTTCTGGATGCCCCCTCTTTACCAACAAGAGGGACAGGACCAGCTCTCCTCAGCTTCCATTTTCCTCTTCCTTTCCTCTCTCCCTTGAAAACTTTCTGCACCTGAGACAGTGGGAGGGAGGGAGATAGAGCATGAAACAGCACCCCAAATCCTGTCCCATTACAAGCAGCACAGGCTTCTGTCCCTCTACTCCTCTGCCTCCAGTCATTTGCATGGGAGGGAGGAGCTGCTTGCTCTCTCTCTCCCTCTTTCTCCCTCTCTCTCCTCTACCTCTCTCCCTCCCTCTCTCTTTTAGAAGCTTTACACCTGCCATCCTGCCTACAGTATGTGATGATATCACAATGTCTCTCTTACATCACAGACAGGCTGACATCATCACACAGGCTGGCGGCCAGCAAGAGACAGAAATGCAGATAGAGACACACTGACAAATACATACACTGTAGGCACAGGCACCATGCGGCTTCTGCACCATAAAAGTTCATTTGAATCAAAAATAATGTCATCTTTTAAGTGAGGCGCTATTGAAATCTTGGGGGTCTAAGTGTCAAGACAATCTTGACATAAAACGGAGGCATCATTTTCAATCATTCAATAATGATGTGCTTTTGGATGACAGTATTCTATGAGATATCATGGGAAAATAATAGGAGACATAATGGAAATACAGTATCGTCCAATTTGTGACCATAATGGGAATATACATAGCGCTTCCTTCACAGGAAATAATACATGTGACATAACGGGAATGTAGTAAGTATGTGGGTTTGGCTGGGATTATCCTACATCCTGCAGGGATATAATAACTGGGAAAACGCTATATTTGATACCGCCACGTTGTGGGATGAGCGAGTAAACATTGCATGTCATTTCCCAGAATCCCTTGCTGCAGTGGGAGCACTGTATGCTACTGTACTGTAGGTGATAATGGTTGAAATATATATATATATATATATATATAGATATATATCTATATATATATATATATATATATATATATATACATACACATCAACCAGTACAATAATTTAAAAGGGGGGAATTAAAATGGTTGAAGTGGATAATGACAAGTATATACCGATCCAAAAAAACAACTCCTGAGCATGTATGTACTGCTTACATGGATGTACTATTAGCATGTACAGTGTTGTTTGTTACTGCAGTTACCAATTTATTTCCATTTTAAATATTTAATTTCTCTGAAATGGTGCAAGCAAATTGTATGAAAAGTTGCAAACGAATACATGAATGTTTTGTATCCAGAGTCAGGGGGATGAGATGAGATGGGGTCATGTTCATACAGTATTTGAACTGTACATTACTAAAAGAAGGCTTTTTTTCTATGCAGATACAGTATAGTGTTTCAAACACATGCTATACACACGTACACACACATACACATACACACACACACACACACACACACACACACACACACACACACACACACACACGAGGTAATGTAAAGATGTGGGTGAACAGAGCGAAAAAGATTGTACTAGAAACGCTTATTAACATCAAAGGAATGGGCCTAAAGCAAAAGTTTGAACAGCAGCAGCAGCTGCAGTACCCCTGATATCTATGGATGGGACAGATACCCCCTGCAGACGCACGCACGCACGCACGCACGCACGCACGCACGCACGCACGCACGCACGCACACACACACACACACACACAGGGAGGGGTCTGTAGTGTGACAGAGCACACCAGCTACGCCACCAGGCACTCCTTCTTGAATTAAAATAAAACTATCTCCTTACCTCTTTCTGGATGCCCCCTCTTTACCAACAAGAGGGACAGGACCAGCTCTCCTCAGCTTCCATTTTCCTCTTCCTTTCCTCTCTCCCTTGAAAACTTTCTGCACCTGAGACAGTGGGAGGGAGGGAGATAGAGCATGAAACAGCACCCCAAATCCTGTCCCATTACAAGCAGCACAGGCTTCTGTCCCTCTACTCCTCTGCCTCCAGTCATTTGCATGGGAGGGAGGAGCTGCTTGCTCTCTCTCTCCCTCTTTCTCCCTCTCTCTCCTCTACCTCTCTCCCTCCCTCTCTCTTTTAGAAGCTTTACACCTGCCATCCTGCCTACAGTATGTGATGATATCACAATGTCTCTCTTACATCACAGACAGGCTGACATCATCACACAGGCTGGCGGCCAGCAAGAGACAGAAATGCAGATAGAGACACACTGACAAATACATACACTGTAGGCACAGGCACCATGCGGCTTCTGCACCATAAAAGTTCATTTGAATCAAAAATAATGTCATCTTTTAAGTGAGGCGCTATTGAAATCTTGGGGGTCTAAGTGTCAAGACAATCTTGACATAAAACGGAGGCATCATTTTCAATCATTCAATAATGATGTGGTTTTGGATGACAGTATTCTATGAGATATCATGGGAAAATAATAGGAGACATAATGGAAATACAGTATCGTCCAATTTGTGACCATAATGGGAATATACATAGCGCTTCCTTCACAGGAAATAATACATGTGACATAACGGGAATGTAGTAAGTATGTGGGTTTGGCTGGGATTATCCTACATCCTGCAGGGATATAATAACTGGGAAAACGCTATATTTGATACCGCCACGTTGTGGGATGAGCGAGTAAACATTGCATGTCATTTCCCAGAATCCCTTGCTGCAGTGGGAGCACTGTATGCTACTGTACTGTAGGTGATAATGGTTGAAATATATATATATATATATATATATATAGATATATATCTATATATATATATATATATATATATATATATATATATATATACATACACATCAACCAGTACAATAATTTAAAAGGGGGGAATTAAAATGGTTGAAGTGGATAATGACAAGTATATACCGATCCAAAAAAACAACTCCTGAGCATGTATGTACTGCTTACATGGATGTACTATTAGCATGTACAGTGTTGTTTGTTACTGCAGTTACCAATTTATTTCCATTTTAAATATTTAATTTCTCTGAAATGGTGCAAGCAAATTGTATGAAAAGTTGCAAACGAATACATGAATGTTTTGTATCCAGAGTCAGGGGGATGAGATGAGATGGGGTCATGTTCATACAGTATTTGAACTGTACATTACTAAAAGAAGGCTTTTTTTCTATGCAGATACAGTATAGTGTTTCAAACACATGCTATACACACGTACACACACATACACATACACACACACACACACACACACACACACACACACACACACACACGAGGTAATGTAAAGATGTGGGTGAACAGAGCGAAAAAGATTGTACTAGAAACGCTTATTAACATCAAAGGAATGGGCCTAAAGCAAAAGTTTGAACAGCAGCAGCAGCTGCAGTACCCCTGATATCTATGGATGGGACAGATACCCCCTGCAGACGCACGCACGCACGCACGCACGCACGCACGCACGCACGCACGCACGCACGCACACACACACACAGGGAGGGGTCTGTAGTGTGACAGAGCACACCAGCTACGCCACCAGGCACTCCTTCTTGAATTAAAATAAAACTATCTCCTTACCTCTTTCTGGATGCCCCCTCTTTACCAACAAGAGGGACAGGACCAGCTCTCCTCAGCTTCCATTTTCCTCTTCCTTTCCTCTCTCCCTTGAAAACTTTCTGCACCTGAGACAGTGGGAGGGAGGGAGATAGAGCATGAAACAGCACCCCAAATCCTGTCCCATTACAAGCAGCACAGGCTTCTGTCCCTCTACTCCTCTGCCTCCAGTCATTTGCATGGGAGGGAGGAGCTGCTTGCTCTCTCTCTCCCTCTTTCTCCCTCTCTCTCCTCTACCTCTCTCCCTCCCTCTCTCTTTTAGAAGCTTTACACCTGCCATCCTGCCTACAGTATGTGATGATATCACAATGTCTCTCTTACATCACAGACAGGCTGACATCATCACACAGGCTGGCGGCCAGCAAGAGACAGAAATGCAGATAGAGACACACTGACAAATACATACACTGTAGGCACAGGCACCATGCGGCTTCTGCACCATAAAAGTTCATTTGAATCAAAAATAATGTCATCTTTTAAGTGAGGCGCTATTGAAATCTTGGGGGTCTAAGTGTCAAGACAATCTTGACATAAAACGGAGGCATCATTTTCAATCATTCAATAATGATGTGGTTTTGGATGACAGTATTCTATGAGATATCATGGGAAAATAATAGGAGACATAATGGAAATACAGTATCGTCCAATTTGTGACCATAATGGGAATATACATAGCGCTTCCTTCACAGGAAATAATACATGTGACATAACGGGAATGTAGTAAGTATGTGGGTTTGGCTGGGATTATCCTACATCCTGCAGGGATATAATAACTGGGAAAACGCTATATTTGATACCGCCACGTTGTGGGATGAGCGAGTAAACATTGCATGTCATTTCCCAGAATCCCTTGCTGCAGTGGGAGCACTGTATGCTACTGTACTGTAGGTGATAATGGTTGAAATATATATATATATATATATATATAGATATATATCTATATATATATATATATATATATATATATATATATATATATACATACACATCAACCAGTACAATAATTTAAAGGGGGGGAATTAAAATGGTTGAAGTGGATAATGACAAGTATATACCGATCCAAAAAAACAACTCCTGAGCATGTATGTACTGCTTACATGGATGTACTATTAGCATGTACAGTGTTGTTTGTTACTGCAGTTACCAATTTATTTCCATTTTAAATATTTAATTTCTCTGAAATGGTGCAAGCAAATTGTATGAAAAGTTGCAAACGAATACATGAATGTTTTGTATCCAGAGTCAGGGGGATGAGATGAGATGGGGTCATGTTCATACAGTATTTGAACTGTACATTACTAAAAGAAGGCTTTTTTTCTATGCAGATACAGTATAGTGTTTCAAACACATGCTATACACACGTACACACACATACACATACACACACACACACACACACACGAGGTAATGTAAAGATGTGGGTGAACAGAGCGAAAAAGATTGTACTAGAAACGCTTATTAACATCAAAGGAATGGGCCTAAAGCAAAAGTTTGAACAGCAGCAGCAGCTGCAGTACCCCTGATATCTATGGATGGGACAGATACCCCCTGCAGACGCACGCACGCACGCACGCACGCACGCACGCACGCACGCACACACACACACAGGGAGGGGTCTGTAGTGTGACAGAGCACACCAGCTACGCCACCAGGCACTCCTTCTTGAATTAAAATAAAACTATCTCCTTACCTCTTTCTGGATGCCCCCTCTTTACCAACAAGAGGGACAGGACCAGCTCTCCTCAGCTTCCATTTTCCTCTTCCTTTCCTCTCTCCCTTGAAAACTTTCTGCACCTGAGACAGTGGGAGGGAGGGAGATAGAGCATGAAACAGCACCCCAAATCCTGTCCCATTACAAGCAGCACAGGCTTCTGTCCCTCTACTCCTCTGCCTCCAGTCATTTGCATGGGAGGGAGGAGCTGCTTGCTCTCTCTCTCCCTCTTTCTCCCTCTCTCTCCTCTACCTCTCTCCCTCCCTCTCTCTTTTAGAAGCTTTACACCTGCCATCCTGCCTACAGTATGTGATGATATCACAATGTCTCTCTTACATCACAGACAGGCTGACATCATCACACAGGCTGGCGGCCAGCAAGAGACAGAAATGCAGATAGAGACACACTGACAAATACATACACTGTAGGCACAGGCACCATGCGGCTTCTGCACCATAAAAGTTCATTTGAATCAAAAATAATGTCATCTTTTAAGTGAGGCGCTATTGAAATCTTGGGGGTCTAAGTGTCAAGACAATCTTGACATAAAACGGAGGCATCATTTTCAATCATTCAATAATGATGTGGTTTTGGATGACAGTATTCTATGAGATATCATGGGAAAATAATAGGAGACATAATGGAAATACAGTATCGTCCAATTTGTGACCATAATGGGAATATACATAGCACTTCCTTCACAGGAAATAATACATGTGACATAACGGGAATGTAGTAAGTATGTGGGTTTGGCTGGGATTATCCTACATCCTGCAGGGATATAATAACTGGGAAAACGCTATATTTGATACCGCCACGTTGTGGGATGAGCGAGTAAACATTGCATGTCATTTCCCAGAATCCCTTGCTGCAGTGGGAGCACTGTATGCTACTGTACTGTAGGTGATAATGGTTGAAATATATATATATATATATATATATAGATATATATCTATATATATATATATATATATATATATATATATATATATATATACATACACATCAACCAGTACAATAATTTAAAAGGGGGGAATTAAAATGGTTGAAGTGGATAATGACAAGTATATACCGATCCAAAAAAACAACTCCTGAGCATGTATGTACTGCTTACATGGATGTACTATTAGCATGTACAGTGTTGTTTGTTACTGCAGTTACCAATTTATTTCCATTTTAAATATTTAATTTCTCTGAAATGGTGCAAGCAAATTGTATGAAAAGTTGCAAACGAATACATGAATGTTTTGTATCCAGAGTCAGGGGGATGAGATGAGATGGGGTCATGTTCATACAGTATTTGAACTGTACATTACTAAAAGAAGGCTTTTTTTCTATGCAGATACAGTATAGTGTTTCAAACACATGCTATACACACGTACACACACATACACATACACACACACACACACACACACACACACACACACACGAGGTAATGTAAAGATGTGGGTGAACAGAGCGAAAAAGATTGTACTAGAAACGCTTATTAACATCAAAGGAATGGGCCTAAAGCAAAAGTTTGAACAGCAGCAGCAGCTGCAGTACCCCTGATATCTATGGATGGGACAGATACCCCCTGCAGACGCACGCACGCACGCACGCACGCACGCACGCACGCACACACGCACACACACACAGGGAGGGGTCTGTAGTGTGACAGAGCACACCAGCTACGCCACCAGGCACTCCTTCTTGAATTAAAATAAAACTATCTCCTTACCTCTTTCTGGATGCCCCCTCTTTACCAACAAGAGGGACAGGACCAGCTCTCCTCAGCTTCCATTTTCCTCTTCCTTTCCTCTCTCCCTTGAAAACTTTCTGCACCTGAGACAGTGGGAGGGAGGGAGATAGAGCATGAAACAGCACCCCAAATCCTGTCCCATTACAAGCAGCACAGGCTTCTGTCCCTCTACTCCTCTGCCTCCAGTCATTTGCATGGGAGGGAGGAGCTGCTTGCTCTCTCTCTCCCTCTTTCTCCCTCTCTCTCCTCTACCTCTCTCCCTCCCTCTCTCTTTTAGAAGCTTTACACCTGCCATCCTGCCTACAGTATGTGATGATATCACAATGTCTCTCTTACATCACAGACAGGCTGACATCATCACACAGGCTGGCGGCCAGCAAGAGACAGAAATGCAGATAGAGACACACTGACAAATACATACACTGTAGGCACAGGCACCATGCGGCTTCTGCACCATAAAAGTTCATTTGAATCAAAAATAATGTCATCTTTTAAGTGAGGCGCTATTGAAATCTTGGGGGTCTAAGTGTCAAGACAATCTTGACATAAAACGGAGGCATCATTTTCAATCATTCAATAATGATGTGCTTTTGGATGACAGTATTCTATGAGATATCATGGGAAAATAATAGGAGACATAATGGAAATACAGTATCGTCCAATTTGTGACCATAATGGGAATATACATAGCGCTTCCTTCACAGGAAATAATACATGTGACATAACGGGAATGTAGTAAGTATGTGGGTTTGGCTGGGATTATCCTACATCCTGCAGGGATATAATAACTGGGAAAACGCTATATTTGATACCGCCACGTTGTGGGATGAGCGAGTAAACATTGCATGTCATTTCCCAGAATCCCTTGCTGCAGTGGGAGCACTGTATGCTACTGTACTGTAGGTGATAATGGTTGAAATATATATATATATATATATATATATAGATATATATCTATATATATATATATATATATATATATATATATACATACACATCAACCAGTACAATAATTTAAAAGGGGGGAATTAAAATGGTTGAAGTGGATAATGACAAGTATATACCGATCCAAAAAAACAACTCCTGAGCATGTATGTACTGCTTACATGGATGTACTATTAGCATGTACAGTGTTGTTTGTTACTGCAGTTACCAATTTATTTCCATTTTAAATATTTAATTTCTCTGAAATGGTGCAAGCAAATTGTATGAAAAGTTGCAAACGAATACATGAATGTTTTGTATCCAGAGTCAGGGGGATGAGATGAGATGGGGTCATGTTCATACAGTATTTGAACTGTACATTACTAAAAGAAGGCTTTTTTTCTATGCAGATACAGTATAGTGTTTCAAACACATGCTATACACACGTACACACACATACACATACACACACACACACACACACACACACACACACACACACACACACACACACACACGAGGTAATGTAAAGATGTGGGTGAACAGAGCGAAAAAGATTGTACTAGAAACGCTTATTAACATCAAAGGAATGGGCCTAAAGCAAAAGTTTGAACAGCAGCAGCAGCTGCAGTACCCCTGATATCTATGGATGGGACAGATACCCCCTGCAGACGCACGCACGCACGCACGCACGCACGCACGCACGCACGCACGCACGCACGCACGCACGCACACACACACACACACACACACACAGGGAGGGGTCTGTAGTGTGACAGAGCACACCAGCTACGCCACCAGGCACTCCTTCTTGAATTAAAATAAAACTATCTCCTTACCTCTTTCTGGATGCCCCCTCTTTACCAACAAGAGGGACAGGACCAGCTCTCCTCAGCTTCCATTTTCCTCTTCCTTTCCTCTCTCCCTTGAAAACTTTCTGCACCTGAGACAGTGGGAGGGAGGGAGATAGAGCATGAAACAGCACCCCAAATCCTGTCCCATTACAAGCAGCACAGGCTTCTGTCCCTCTACTCCTCTGCCTCCAGTCATTTGCATGGGAGGGAGGAGCTGCTTGCTCTCTCTCTCCCTCTTTCTCCCTCTCTCTCCTCTACCTCTCTCCCTCCCTCTCTCTTTTAGAAGCTTTACACCTGCCATCCTGCCTACAGTATGTGATGATATCACAATGTCTCTCTTACATCACAGACAGGCTGACATCATCACACAGGCTGGCGGCCAGCAAGAGACAGAAATGCAGATAGAGACACACTGACAAATACATACACTGTAGGCACAGGCACCATGCGGCTTCTGCACCATAAAAGTTCATTTGAATCAAAAATAATGTCATCTTTTAAGTGAGGCGCTATTGAAATCTTGGGGGTCTAAGTGTCAAGACAATCTTGACATAAAACGGAGGCATCATTTTCAATCATTCAATAATGATGTGGTTTTGGATGACAGTATTCTATGAGATATCATGGGAAAATAATAGGAGACATAATGGAAATACAGTATCGTCCAATTTGTGACCATAATGGGAATATACATAGCGCTTCCTTCACAGGAAATAATACATGTGACATAACGGGAATGTAGTAAGTATGTGGGTTTGGCTGGGATTATCCTACATCCTGCAGGGATATAATAACTGGGAAAACGCTATATTTGATACCGCCACGTTGTGGGATGAGCGAGTAAACATTGCATGTCATTTCCCAGAATCCCTTGCTGCAGTGGGAGCACTGTATGCTACTGTACTGTAGGTGATAATGGTTGAAATATATATATATATATATATATATATAGATATATATCTATATATATATATATATATATATATATATATATATATATATATACATACACATCAACCAGTACAATAATTTAAAAGGGGGGAATTAAAATGGTTGAAGTGGATAATGACAAGTATATACCGATCCAAAAAAACAACTCCTGAGCATGTATGTACTGCTTACATGGATGTACTATTAGCATGTACAGTGTTGTTTGTTACTGCAGTTACCAATTTATTTCCATTTTAAATATTTAATTTCTCTGAAATGGTGCAAGCAAATTGTATGAAAAGTTGCAAACGAATACATGAATGTTTTGTATCCAGAGTCAGGGGGATGAGATGAGATGGGGTCATGTTCATACAGTATTTGAACTGTACATTACTAAAAGAAGGCTTTTTTTCTATGCAGATACAGTATAGTGTTTCAAACACATGCTATACACACGTACACACACATACACATACACACACACACACACACACACACACACACACACACACACACACACACACACGAGGTAATGTAAAGATGTGGGTGAACAGAGCGAAAAAGATTGTACTAGAAACGCTTATTAACATCAAAGGAATGGGCCTAAAGCAAAAGTTTGAACAGCAGCAGCAGCTGCAGTACCCCTGATATCTATGGATGGGACAGATACCCCCTGCAGACGCACGCACGCACGCACGCACGCACGCACGCACGCACACACACAGGGAGGGGTCTGTAGTGTGACAGAGCACACCAGCTACGCCACCAGGCACTCCTTCTTGAATTAAAATAAAACTATCTCCTTACCTCTTTCTGGATGCCCCCTCTTTACCAACAAGAGGGACAGGACCAGCTCTCCTCAGCTTCCATTTTCCTCTTCCTTTCCTCTCTCCCTTGAAAACTTTCTGCACCTGAGACAGTGGGAGGGAGGGAGATAGAGCATGAAACAGCACCCCAAATCCTGTCCCATTACAAGCAGCACAGGCTTCTGTCCCTCTACTCCTCTGCCTCCAGTCATTTGCATGGGAGGGAGGAGCTGCTTGCTCTCTCTCTCCCTCTTTCTCCCTCTCTCTCCTCTACCTCTCTCCCTCCCTCTCTCTTTTAGAAGCTTTACACCTGCCATCCTGCCTACAGTATGTGATGATATCACAATGTCTCTCTTACATCACAGACAGGCTGACATCATCACACAGGCTGGCGGCCAGCAAGAGACAGAAATGCAGATAGAGACACACTGACAAATACATACACTGTAGGCACAGGCACCATGCGGCTTCTGCACCATAAAAGTTCATTTGAATCAAAAATAATGTCATCTTTTAAGTGAGGCGCTATTGAAATCTTGGGGGTCTAAGTGTCAAGACAATCTTGACATAAAACGGAGGCATCATTTTCAATCATTCAATAATGATGTGGTTTTGGATGACAGTATTCTATGAGATATCATGGGAAAATAATAGGAGACATAATGGAAATACAGTATCGTCCAATTTGTGACCATAATGGGAATATACATAGCGCTTCCTTCACAGGAAATAATACATGTGACATAACGGGAATGTAGTAAGTATGTGGGTTTGGCTGGGATTATCCTACATCCTGCAGGGATATAATAACTGGGAAAACGCTATATTTGATACCGCCACGTTGTGGGATGAGCGAGTAAACATTGCATGTCATTTCCCAGAATCCCTTGCTGCAGTGGGAGCACTGTATGCTACTGTACTGTAGGTGATAATGGTTGAAATATATATATATATATATATATATAGATATATATCTATATATATATATATATATATATATATATATACATACACATCAACCAGTACAATAATTTAAAGGGGGGGAATTAAAATGGTTGAAGTGGATAATGACAAGTATATACCGATCCAAAAAAACAACTCCTGAGCATGTATGTACTGCTTACATGGATGTACTATTAGCATGTACAGTGTTGTTTGTTACTGCAGTTACCAATTTATTTCCATTTTAAATATTTAATTTCTCTGAAATGGTGCAAGCAAATTGTATGAAAAGTTGCAAACGAATACATGAATGTTTTGTATCCAGAGTCAGGGGGATGAGATGAGATGGGGTCATGTTCATACAGTATTTGAACTGTACATTACTAAAAGAAGGCTTTTTTTCTATGCAGATACAGTATAGTGTTTCAAACACATGCTATACACACGTACACACACATACACATACACACACACACACACACACACACACACACACACACACACACACACACACACGAGGTAATGTAAAGATGTGGGTGAACAGAGCGAAAAAGATTGTACTAGAAACGCTTATTAACATCAAAGGAATGGGCCTAAAGCAAAAGTTTGAACAGCAGCAGCAGCTGCAGTACCCCTGATATCTATGGATGGGACAGATACCCCCTGCAGACGCACGCACGCACGCACGCACGCACGCACGCACGCACACACACACACACACAGGGAGGGGTCTGTAGTGTGACAGAGCACACCAGCTACGCCACCAGGCACTCCTTCTTGAATTAAAATAAAACTATCTCCTTACCTCTTTCTGGATGCCCCCTCTTTACCAACAAGAGGGACAGGACCAGCTCTCCTCAGCTTCCATTTTCCTCTTCCTTTCCTCTCTCCCTTGAAAACTTTCTGCACCTGAGACAGTGGGAGGGAGGGAGATAGAGCATGAAACAGCACCCCAAATCCTGTCCCATTACAAGCAGCACAGGCTTCTGTCCCTCTACTCCTCTGCCTCCAGTCATTTGCATGGGAGGGAGGAGCTGCTTGCTCTCTCTCTCCCTCTTTCTCCCTCTCTCTCCTCTACCTCTCTCCCTCCCTCTCTCTTTTAGAAGCTTTACACCTGCCATCCTGCCTACAGTATGTGATGATATCACAATGTCTCTCTTACATCACAGACAGGCTGACATCATCACACAGGCTGGCGGCCAGCAAGAGACAGAAATGCAGATAGAGACACACTGACAAATACATACACTGTAGGCACAGGCACCATGCGGCTTCTGCACCATAAAAGTTCATTTGAATCAAAAATAATGTCATCTTTTAAGTGAGGCGCTATTGAAATCTTGGGGGTCTAAGTGTCAAGACAATCTTGACATAAAACGGAGGCATCATTTTCAATCATTCAATAATGATGTGGTTTTGGATGACAGTATTCTATGAGATATCATGGGAAAATAATAGGAGACATAATGGAAATACAGTATCGTCCAATTTGTGACCATAATGGGAATATACATAGCGCTTCCTTCACAGGAAATAATACATGTGACATAACGGGAATGTAGTAAGTATGTGGGTTTGGCTGGGATTATCCTACATCCTGCAGGGATATAATAACTGGGAAAACGCTATATTTGATACCGCCACGTTGTGGGATGAGCGAGTAAACATTGCATGTCATTTCCCAGAATCCCTTGCTGCAGTGGGAGCACTGTATGCTACTGTACTGTAGGTGATAATGGTTGAAATATATATATATATATATATATATATAGATATATATCTATATATATATATATATATATATATATATATATACATACACATCAACCAGTACAATAATTTAAAAGGGGGGAATTAAAATGGTTGAAGTGGATAATGACAAGTATATACCGATCCAAAAAAACAACTCCTGAGCATGTATGTACTGCTTACATGGATGTACTATTAGCATGTACAGTGTTGTTTGTTACTGCAGTTACCAATTTATTTCCATTTTAAATATTTAATTTCTCTGAAATGGTGCAAGCAAATTGTATGAAAAGTTGCAAACGAATACATGAATGTTTTGTATCCAGAGTCAGGGGGATGAGATGAGATGGGGTCATGTTCATACAGTATTTGAACTGTACATTACTAAAAGAAGGCTTTTTTTCTATGCAGATACAGTATAGTGTTTCAAACACATGCTATACACACGTACACACACATACACATACACACACACACACACACACACACACACACACACACGAGGTAATGTAAAGATGTGGGTGAACAGAGCGAAAAAGATTGTACTAGAAACGCTTATTAACATCAAAGGAATGGGCCTAAAGCAAAAGTTTGAACAGCAGCAGCAGCTGCAGTACCCCTGATATCTATGGATGGGACAGATACCCCCTGCAGACGCACGCACGCACGCACGCACGCACGCACGCACGCACGCACGCACACACACACAGGGAGGGGTCTGTAGTGTGACAGAGCACACCAGCTACGCCACCAGGCACTCCTTCTTGAATTAAAATAAAACTATCTCCTTACCTCTTTCTGGATGCCCCCTCTTTACCAACAAGAGGGACAGGACCAGCTCTCCTCAGCTTCCATTTTCCTCTTCCTTTCCTCTCTCCCTTGAAAACTTTCTGCACCTGAGACAGTGGGAGGGAGGGAGATAGAGCATGAAACAGCACCCCAAATCCTGTCCCATTACAAGCAGCACAGGCTTCTGTCCCTCTACTCCTCTGCCTCCAGTCATTTGCATGGGAGGGAGGAGCTGCTTGCTCTCTCTCTCCCTCTTTCTCCCTCTCTCTCCTCTACCTCTCTCCCTCCCTCTCTCTTTTAGAAGCTTTACACCTGCCATCCTGCCTACAGTATGTGATGATATCACAATGTCTCTCTTACATCACAGACAGGCTGACATCATCACACAGGCTGGCGGCCAGCAAGAGACAGAAATGCAGATAGAGACACACTGACAAATACATACACTGTAGGCACAGGCACCATGCGGCTTCTGCACCATAAAAGTTCATTTGAATCAAAAATAATGTCATCTTTTAAGTGAGGCGCTATTGAAATCTTGGGGGTCTAAGTGTCAAGACAATCTTGACATAAAACGGAGGCATCATTTTCAATCATTCAATAATGATGTGCTTTTGGATGACAGTATTCTATGAGATATCATGGGAAAATAATAGGAGACATAATGGAAATACAGTATCGTCCAATTTGTGACCATAATGGGAATATACATAGCGCTTCCTTCACAGGAAATAATACATGTGACATAACGGGAATGTAGTAAGTATGTGGGTTTGGCTGGGATTATCCTACATCCTGCAGGGATATAATAACTGGGAAAACGCTATATTTGATACCGCCACGTTGTGGGATGAGCGAGTAAACATTGCATGTCATTTCCCAGAATCCCTTGCTGCAGTGGGAGCACTGTATGCTACTGTACTGTAGGTGATAATGGTTGAAATATATATATATATATATATATATATAGATATATATCTATATATATATATATATATATATATATATATATATATATACATACACATCAACCAGTACAATAATTTAAAAGGGGGGAATTAAAATGGTTGAAGTGGATAATGACAAGTATATACCGATCCAAAAAAACAACTCCTGAGCATGTATGTACTGCTTACATGGATGTACTATTAGCATGTACAGTGTTGTTTGTTACTGCAGTTACCAATTTATTTCCATTTTAAATATTTAATTTCTCTGAAATGGTGCAAGCAAATTGTATGAAAAGTTGCAAACGAATACATGAATGTTTTGTATCCAGAGTCAGGGGGATGAGATGAGATGGGGTCATGTTCATACAGTATTTGAACTGTACATTACTAAAAGAAGGCTTTTTTTCTATGCAGATACAGTATAGTGTTTCAAACACATGCTATACACACGTACACACACATACACATACACACACACACACACACACACACACACACGAGGTAATGTAAAGATGTGGGTGAACAGAGCGAAAAAGATTGTACTAGAAACGCTTATTAACATCAAAGGAATGGGCCTAAAGCAAAAGTTTGAACAGCAGCAGCAGCTGCAGTACCCCTGATATCTATGGATGGGACAGATACCCCCTGCAGACGCACGCACGCACGCACGCACGCACGCACGCACGCACGCACGCACGCACGCACGCACGCACGCACACACACACACACAGGGAGGGGTCTGTAGTGTGACAGAGCACACCAGCTACGCCACCAGGCACTCCTTCTTGAATTAAAATAAAACTATCTCCTTACCTCTTTCTGGATGCCCCCTCTTTACCAACAAGAGGGACAGGACCAGCTCTCCTCAGCTTCCATTTTCCTCTTCCTTTCCTCTCTCCCTTGAAAACTTTCTGCACCTGAGACAGTGGGAGGGAGGGAGATAGAGCATGAAACAGCACCCCAAATCCTGTCCCATTACAAGCAGCACAGGCTTCTGTCCCTCTACTCCTCTGCCTCCAGTCATTTGCATGGGAGGGAGGAGCTGCTTGCTCTCTCTCTCCCTCTTTCTCCCTCTCTCTCCTCTACCTCTCTCCCTCCCTCTCTCTTTTAGAAGCTTTACACCTGCCATCCTGCCTACAGTATGTGATGATATCACAATGTCTCTCTTACATCACAGACAGGCTGACATCATCACACAGGCTGGCGGCCAGCAAGAGACAGAAATGCAGATAGAGACACACTGACAAATACATACACTGTAGGCACAGGCACCATGCGGCTTCTGCACCATAAAAGTTCATTTGAATCAAAAATAATGTCATCTTTTAAGTGAGGCGCTATTGAAATCTTGGGGGTCTAAGTGTCAAGACAATCTTGACATAAAACGGAGGCATCATTTTCAATCATTCAATAATGATGTGGTTTTGGATGACAGTATTCTATGAGATATCATGGGAAAATAATAGGAGACATAATGGAAATACAGTATCGTCCAATTTGTGACCATAATGGGAATATACATAGCGCTTCCTTCACAGGAAATAATACATGTGACATAACGGGAATGTAGTAAGTATGTGGGTTTGGCTGGGATTATCCTACATCCTGCAGGGATATAATAACTGGGAAAACGCTATATTTGATACCGCCACGTTGTGGGATGAGCGAGTAAACATTGCATGTCATTTCCCAGAATCCCTTGCTGCAGTGGGAGCACTGTATGCTACTGTACTGTAGGTGATAATGGTTGAAATATATATATATATATATATATATAGATATATATCTATATATATATATATATATATATATACATACACATCAACCAGTACAATAATTTAAAAGGGGGGAATTAAAATGGTTGAAGTGGATAATGACAAGTATATACCGATCCAAAAAAACAACTCCTGAGCATGTATGTACTGCTTACATGGATGTACTATTAGCATGTACAGTGTTGTTTGTTACTGCAGTTACCAATTTATTTCCATTTTAAATATTTAATTTCTCTGAAATGGTGCAAGCAAATTGTATGAAAAGTTGCAAACGAATACATGAATGTTTTGTATCCAGAGTCAGGGGGATGAGATGAGATGGGGTCATGTTCATACAGTATTTGAACTGTACATTACTAAAAGAAGGCTTTTTTTCTATGCAGATACAGTATAGTGTTTCAAACACATGCTATACACACGTACACACACATACACATACACACACACACACACACACACACACACACACACACACACACACGAGGTAATGTAAAGATGTGGGTGAACAGAGCGAAAAAGATTGTACTAGAAACGCTTATTAACATCAAAGGAATGGGCCTAAAGCAAAAGTTTGAACAGCAGCAGCAGCTGCAGTACCCCTGATATCTATGGATGGGACAGATACCCCCTGCAGACGCACGCACACACGCACGCACGCACGCACGCACGCACACACACACACAGGGAGGGGTCTGTAGTGTGACAGAGCACACCAGCTACGCCACCAGGCACTCCTTCTTGAATTAAAATAAAACTATCTCCTTACCTCTTTCTGGATGCCCCCTCTTTACCAACAAGAGGGACAGGACCAGCTCTCCTCAGCTTCCATTTTCCTCTTCCTTTCCTCTCTCCCTTGAAAACTTTCTGCACCTGAGACAGTGGGAGGGAGGGAGATAGAGCATGAAACAGCACCCCAAATCCTGTCCCATTACAAGCAGCACAGGCTTCTGTCCCTCTACTCCTCTGCCTCCAGTCATTTGCATGGGAGGGAGGAGCTGCTTGCTCTCTCTCTCCCTCTTTCTCCCTCTCTCTCCTCTACCTCTCTCCCTCCCTCTCTCTTTTAGAAGCTTTACACCTGCCATCCTGCCTACAGTATGTGATGATATCACAATGTCTCTCTTACATCACAGACAGGCTGACATCATCACACAGGCTGGCGGCCAGCAAGAGACAGAAATGCAGATAGAGACACACTGACAAATACATACACTGTAGGCACAGGCACCATGCGGCTTCTGCACCATAAAAGTTCATTTGAATCAAAAATAATGTCATCTTTTAAGTGAGGCGCTATTGAAATCTTGGGGGTCTAAGTGTCAAGACAATCTTGACATAAAACGGAGGCATCATTTTCAATCATTCAATAATGATGTGCTTTTGGATGACAGTATTCTATGAGATATCATGGGAAAATAATAGGAGACATAATGGAAATACAGTATCGTCCAATTTGTGACCATAATGGGAATATACATAGCGCTTCCTTCACAGGAAATAATACATGTGACATAACGGGAATGTAGTAAGTATGTGGGTTTGGCTGGGATTATCCTACATCCTGCAGGGATATAATAACTGGGAAAACGCTATATTTGATACCGCCACGTTGTGGGATGAGCGAGTAAACATTGCATGTCATTTCCCAGAATCCCTTGCTGCAGTGGGAGCACTGTATGCTACTGTACTGTAGGTGATAATGGTTGAAATATATATATATATATATATATATAGATATATATCTATATATATATATATATATATATATATATATATATATATATATACATACACATCAACCAGTACAATAATTTAAAAGGGGGGAATTAAAATGGTTGAAGTGGATAATGACAAGTATATACCGATCCAAAAAAACAACTCCTGAGCATGTATGTACTGCTTACATGGATGTACTATTAGCATGTACAGTGTTGTTTGTTACTGCAGTTACCAATTTATTTCCATTTTAAATATTTAATTTCTCTGAAATGGTGCAAGCAAATTGTATGAAAAGTTGCAAACGAATACATGAATGTTTTGTATCCAGAGTCAGGGGGATGAGATGAGATGGGGTCATGTTCATACAGTATTTGAACTGTACATTACTAAAAGAAGGCTTTTTTTCTATGCAGATACAGTATAGTGTTTCAAACACATGCTATACACACGTACACACACATACACATACACACACACACACACACACACACACACACACACACACACACGAGGTAATGTAAAGATGTGGGTGAACAGAGCGAAAAAGATTGTACTAGAAACGCTTATTAACATCAAAGGAATGGGCCTAAAGCAAAAGTTTGAACAGCAGCAGCAGCTGCAGTACCCCTGATATCTATGGATGGGACAGATACCCCCTGCAGACGCACGCACGCACGCACGCACGCACGCACGCACGCACGCACGCACGCACACACACACACACACAGGGAGGGGTCTGTAGTGTGACAGAGCACACCAGCTACGCCACCAGGCACTCCTTCTTGAATTAAAATAAAACTATCTCCTTACCTCTTTCTGGATGCCCCCTCTTTACCAACAAGAGGGACAGGACCAGCTCTCCTCAGCTTCCATTTTCCTCTTCCTTTCCTCTCTCCCTTGAAAACTTTCTGCACCTGAGACAGTGGGAGGGAGGGAGATAGAGCATGAAACAGCACCCCAAATCCTGTCCCATTACAAGCAGCACAGGCTTCTGTCCCTCTACTCCTCTGCCTCCAGTCATTTGCATGGGAGGGAGGAGCTGCTTGCTCTCTCTCTCCCTCTTTCTCCCTCTCTCTCCTCTACCTCTCTCCCTCCCTCTCTCTTTTAGAAGCTTTACACCTGCCATCCTGCCTACAGTATGTGATGATATCACAATGTCTCTCTTACATCACAGACAGGCTGACATCATCACACAGGCTGGCGGCCAGCAAGAGACAGAAATGCAGATAGAGACACACTGACAAATACATACACTGTAGGCACAGGCACCATGCGGCTTCTGCACCATAAAAGTTCATTTGAATCAAAAATAATGTCATCTTTTAAGTGAGGCGCTATTGAAATCTTGGGGGTCTAAGTGTCAAGACAATCTTGACATAAAACGGAGGCATCATTTTCAATCATTCAATAATGATGTGGTTTTGGATGACAGTATTCTATGAGATATCATGGGAAAATAATAGGAGACATAATGGAAATACAGTATCGTCCAATTTGTGACCATAATGGGAATATACATAGCGCTTCCTTCACAGGAAATAATACATGTGACATAACGGGAATGTAGTAAGTATGTGGGTTTGGCTGGGATTATCCTACATCCTGCAGGGATATAATAACTGGGAAAACGCTATATTTGATACCGCCACGTTGTGGGATGAGCGAGTAAACATTGCATGTCATTTCCCAGAATCCCTTGCTGCAGTGGGAGCACTGTATGCTACTGTACTGTAGGTGATAATGGTTGAAATATATATATATATATATATATATAGATATATATCTATATATATATATATATATATATATATATATATATATATACATACACATCAACCAGTACAATAATTTAAAAGGGGGGAATTAAAATGGTTGAAGTGGATAATGACAAGTATATACCGATCCAAAAAAACAACTCCTGAGCATGTATGTACTGCTTACATGGATGTACTATTAGCATGTACAGTGTTGTTTGTTACTGCAGTTACCAATTTATTTCCATTTTAAATATTTAATTTCTCTGAAATGGTGCAAGCAAATTGTATGAAAAGTTGCAAACGAATACATGAATGTTTTGTATCCAGAGTCAGGGGGATGAGATGAGATGGGGTCATGTTCATACAGTATTTGAACTGTACATTACTAAAAGAAGGCTTTTTTTCTATGCAGATACAGTATAGTGTTTCAAACACATGCTATACACACGTACACACACATACACATACACACACACACACACACACACACACACACACGAGGTAATGTAAAGATGTGGGTGAACAGAGCGAAAAAGATTGTACTAGAAACGCTTATTAACATCAAAGGAATGGGCCTAAAGCAAAAGTTTGAACAGCAGCAGCAGCTGCAGTACCCCTGATATCTATGGATGGGACAGATACCCCCTGCAGACGCACGCACGCACGCACGCACGCACGCACGCACGCACGCACGCACGCACGCACACACACACACACAGGGAGGGGTCTGTAGTGTGACAGAGCACACCAGCTACGCCACCAGGCACTCCTTCTTGAATTAAAATAAAACTATCTCCTTACCTCTTTCTGGATGCCCCCTCTTTACCAACAAGAGGGACAGGACCAGCTCTCCTCAGCTTCCATTTTCCTCTTCCTTTCCTCTCTCCCTTGAAAACTTTCTGCACCTGAGACAGTGGGAGGGAGGGAGATAGAGCATGAAACAGCACCCCAAATCCTGTCCCATTACAAGCAGCACAGGCTTCTGTCCCTCTACTCCTCTGCCTCCAGTCATTTGCATGGGAGGGAGGAGCTGCTTGCTCTCTCTCTCCCTCTTTCTCCCTCTCTCTCCTCTACCTCTCTCCCTCCCTCTCTCTTTTAGAAGCTTTACACCTGCCATCCTGCCTACAGTATGTGATGATATCACAATGTCTCTCTTACATCACAGACAGGCTGACATCATCACACAGGCTGGCGGCCAGCAAGAGACAGAAATGCAGATAGAGACACACTGACAAATACATACACTGTAGGCACAGGCACCATGCGGCTTCTGCACCATAAAAGTTCATTTGAATCAAAAATAATGTCATCTTTTAAGTGAGGCGCTATTGAAATCTTGGGGGTCTAAGTGTCAAGACAATCTTGACATAAAACGGAGGCATCATTTTCAATCATTCAATAATGATGTGCTTTTGGATGACAGTATTCTATGAGATATCATGGGAAAATAATAGGAGACATAATGGAAATACAGTATCGTCCAATTTGTGACCATAATGGGAATATACATAGCGCTTCCTTCACAGGAAATAATACATGTGACATAACGGGAATGTAGTAAGTATGTGGGTTTGGCTGGGATTATCCTACATCCTGCAGGGATATAATAACTGGGAAAACGCTATATTTGATACCGCCACGTTGTGGGATGAGCGAGTAAACATTGCATGTCATTTCCCAGAATCCCTTGCTGCAGTGGGAGCACTGTATGCTACTGTACTGTAGGTGATAATGGTTGAAATATATATATATATATATATATATATAGATATATATCTATATATATATATATATATATATATATATATATATATACATACACATCAACCAGTACAATAATTTAAAAGGGGGGAATTAAAATGGTTGAAGTGGATAATGACAAGTATATACCGATCCAAAAAAACAACTCCTGAGCATGTATGTACTGCTTACATGGATGTACTATTAGCATGTACAGTGTTGTTTGTTACTGCAGTTACCAATTTATTTCCATTTTAAATATTTAATTTCTCTGAAATGGTGCAAGCAAATTGTATGAAAAGTTGCAAACGAATACATGAATGTTTTGTATCCAGAGTCAGGGGGATGAGATGAGATGGGGTCATGTTCATACAGTATTTGAACTGTACATTACTAAAAGAAGGCTTTTTTTCTATGCAGATACAGTATAGTGTTTCAAACACATGCTATACACACGTACACACACATACACATACACACACACACACACACACACACACACACGAGGTAATGTAAAGATGTGGGTGAACAGAGCGAAAAAGATTGTACTAGAAACGCTTATTAACATCAAAGGAATGGGCCTAAAGCAAAAGTTTGAACAGCAGCAGCAGCTGCAGTACCCCTGATATCTATGGATGGGACAGATACCCCCTGCAGACGCACGCACGCACGCACGCACGCACGCACGCACGCACGCACGCACACACACACACACAGGGAGGGGTCTGTAGTGTGACAGAGCACACCAGCTACGCCACCAGGCACTCCTTCTTGAATTAAAATAAAACTATCTCCTTACCTCTTTCTGGATGCCCCCTCTTTACCAACAAGAGGGACAGGACCAGCTCTCCTCAGCTTCCATTTTCCTCTTCCTTTCCTCTCTCCCTTGAAAACTTTCTGCACCTGAGACAGTGGGAGGGAGGGAGATAGAGCATGAAACAGCACCCCAAATCCTGTCCCATTACAAGCAGCACAGGCTTCTGTCCCTCTACTCCTCTGCCTCCAGTCATTTGCATGGGAGGGAGGAGCTGCTTGCTCTCTCTCTCCCTCTTTCTCCCTCTCTCTCCTCTACCTCTCTCCCTCCCTCTCTCTTTTAGAAGCTTTACACCTGCCATCCTGCCTACAGTATGTGATGATATCACAATGTCTCTCTTACATCACAGACAGGCTGACATCATCACACAGGCTGGCGGCCAGCAAGAGACAGAAATGCAGATAGAGACACACTGACAAATACATACACTGTAGGCACAGGCACCATGCGGCTTCTGCACCATAAAAGTTCATTTGAATCAAAAATAATGTCATCTTTTAAGTGAGGCGCTATTGAAATCTTGGGGGTCTAAGTGTCAAGACAATCTTGACATAAAACGGAGGCATCATTTTCAATCATTCAATAATGATGTGGTTTTGGATGACAGTATTCTATGAGATATCATGGGAAAATAATAGGAGACATAATGGAAATACAGTATCGTCCAATTTGTGACCATAATGGGAATATACATAGCGCTTCCTTCACAGGAAATAATACATGTGACATAACGGGAATGTAGTAAGTATGTGGGTTTGGCTGGGATTATCCTACATCCTGCAGGGATATAATAACTGGGAAAACGCTATATTTGATACCGCCACGTTGTGGGATGAGCGAGTAAACATTGCATGTCATTTCCCAGAATCCCTTGCTGCAGTGGGAGCACTGTATGCTACTGTACTGTAGGTGATAATGGTTGAAATATATATATATATATATATATATAGATATATATCTATATATATATATATATATATATATACATACACATCAACCAGTACAATAATTTAAAAGGGGGGAATTAAAATGGTTGAAGTGGATAATGACAAGTATATACCGATCCAAAAAAACAACTCCTGAGCATGTATGTACTGCTTACATGGATGTACTATTAGCATGTACAGTGTTGTTTGTTACTGCAGTTACCAATTTATTTCCATTTTAAATATTTAATTTCTCTGAAATGGTGCAAGCAAATTGTATGAAAAGTTGCAAACGAATACATGAATGTTTTGTATCCAGAGTCAGGGGGATGAGATGAGATGGGGTCATGTTCATACAGTATTTGAACTGTACATTACTAAAAGAAGGCTTTTTTTCTATGCAGATACAGTATAGTGTTTCAAACACATGCTATACACACGTACACACACATACACATACACACACACACACACACACACACACACACACACACGAGGTAATGTAAAGATGTGGGTGAACAGAGCGAAAAAGATTGTACTAGAAACGCTTATTAACATCAAAGGAATGGGCCTAAAGCAAAAGTTTGAACAGCAGCAGCAGCTGCAGTACCCCTGATATCTATGGATGGGACAGATACCCCCTGCAGACGCACGCACACACGCACGCACGCACGCACGCACGCACACACACACACAGGGAGGGGTCTGTAGTGTGACAGAGCACACCAGCTACGCCACCAGGCACTCCTTCTTGAATTAAAATAAAACTATCTCCTTACCTCTTTCTGGATGCCCCCTCTTTACCAACAAGAGGGACAGGACCAGCTCTCCTCAGCTTCCATTTTCCTCTTCCTTTCCTCTCTCCCTTGAAAACTTTCTGCACCTGAGACAGTGGGAGGGAGGGAGATAGAGCATGAAACAGCACCCCAAATCCTGTCCCATTACAAGCAGCACAGGCTTCTGTCCCTCTACTCCTCTGCCTCCAGTCATTTGCATGGGAGGGAGGAGCTGCTTGCTCTCTCTCTCCCTCTTTCTCCCTCTCTCTCCTCTACCTCTCTCCCTCCCTCTCTCTTTTAGAAGCTTTACACCTGCCATCCTGCCTACAGTATGTGATGATATCACAATGTCTCTCTTACATCACAGACAGGCTGACATCATCACACAGGCTGGCGGCCAGCAAGAGACAGAAATGCAGATAGAGACACACTGACAAATACATACACTGTAGGCACAGGCACCATGCGGCTTCTGCACCATAAAAGTTCATTTGAATCAAAAATAATGTCATCTTTTAAGTGAGGCGCTATTGAAATCTTGGGGGTCTAAGTGTCAAGACAATCTTGACATAAAACGGAGGCATCATTTTCAATCATTCAATAATGATGTGCTTTTGGATGACAGTATTCTATGAGATATCATGGGAAAATAATAGGAGACATAATGGAAATACAGTATCGTCCAATTTGTGACCATAATGGGAATATACATAGCGCTTCCTCTTCACAGGAAATAATACATGTGACATAACGGGAATGTAGTAAGTATGTGGGTTTGGCTGGGATTATCCTACATCCTGCAGGGATATAATAACTGGGAAAACGCTATATTTGATACCGCCACGTTGTGGGATGAGCGAGTAAACATTGCATGTCATTTCCCAGAATCCCTTGCTGCAGTGGGAGCACTGTATGCTACTGTACTGTAGGTGATAATGGTTGAAATATATATATATATATATATATATAGATATATATCTATATATATATATATATATATATATATATATATATATATATATACATACACATCAACCAGTACAATAATTTAAAAGGGGGGAATTAAAATGGTTGAAGTGGATAATGACAAGTATATACCGATCCAAAAAAACAACTCCTGAGCATGTATGTACTGCTTACATGGATGTACTATTAGCATGTACAGTGTTGTTTGTTACTGCAGTTACCAATTTATTTCCATTTTAAATATTTAATTTCTCTGAAATGGTGCAAGCAAATTGTATGAAAAGTTGCAAACGAATACATGAATGTTTTGTATCCAGAGTCAGGGGGATGAGATGAGATGGGGTCATGTTCATACAGTATTTGAACTGTACATTACTAAAAGAAGGCTTTTTTTCTATGCAGATACAGTATAGTGTTTCAAACACATGCTATACACACGTACACACACATACACATACACACACACACACACACACACACACACACACACACACACACACGAGGTAATGTAAAGATGTGGGTGAACAGAGCGAAAAAGATTGTACTAGAAACGCTTATTAACATCAAAGGAATGGGCCTAAAGCAAAAGTTTGAACAGCAGCAGCAGCTGCAGTACCCCTGATATCTATGGATGGGACAGATACCCCCTGCAGACGCACGCACGCACGCACGCACGCACGCACGCACGCACACACACACACACACAGGGAGGGGTCTGTAGTGTGACAGAGCACACCAGCTACGCCACCAGGCACTCCTTCTTGAATTAAAATAAAACTATCTCCTTACCTCTTTCTGGATGCCCCCTCTTTACCAACAAGAGGGACAGGACCAGCTCTCCTCAGCTTCCATTTTCCTCTTCCTTTCCTCTCTCCCTTGAAAACTTTCTGCACCTGAGACAGTGGGAGGGAGGGAGATAGAGCATGAAACAGCACCCCAAATCCTGTCCCATTACAAGCAGCACAGGCTTCTGTCCCTCTACTCCTCTGCCTCCAGTCATTTGCATGGGAGGGAGGAGCTGCTTGCTCTCTCTCTCCCTCTTTCTCCCTCTCTCTCCTCTACCTCTCTCCCTCCCTCTCTCTTTTAGAAGCTTTACACCTGCCATCCTGCCTACAGTATGTGATGATATCACAATGTCTCTCTTACATCACAGACAGGCTGACATCATCACACAGGCTGGCGGCCAGCAAGAGACAGAAATGCAGATAGAGACACACTGACAAATACATACACTGTAGGCACAGGCACCATGCGGCTTCTGCACCATAAAAGTTCATTTGAATCAAAAATAATGTCATCTTTTAAGTGAGGCGCTATTGAAATCTTGGGGGTCTAAGTGTCAAGACAATCTTGACATAAAACGGAGGCATCATTTTCAATCATTCAATAATGATGTGGTTTTGGATGACAGTATTCTATGAGATATCATGGGAAAATAATAGGAGACATAATGGAAATACAGTATCGTCCAATTTGTGACCATAATGGGAATATACATAGCGCTTCCTTCACAGGAAATAATACATGTGACATAACGGGAATGTAGTAAGTATGTGGGTTTGGCTGGGATTATCCTACATCCTGCAGGGATATAATAACTGGGAAAACGCTATATTTGATACCGCCACGTTGTGGGATGAGCGAGTAAACATTGCATGTCATTTCCCAGAATCCCTTGCTGCAGTGGGAGCACTGTATGCTACTGTACTGTAGGTGATAATGGTTGAAATATATATATATATATATATATATAGATATATATCTATATATATATATATATATATATATATATATATATATATACATACACATCAACCAGTACAATAATTTAAAAGGGGGGAATTAAAATGGTTGAAGTGGATAATGACAAGTATATACCGATCCAAAAAAACAACTCCTGAGCATGTATGTACTGCTTACATGGATGTACTATTAGCATGTACAGTGTTGTTTGTTACTGCAGTTACCAATTTATTTCCATTTTAAATATTTAATTTCTCTGAAATGGTGCAAGCAAATTGTATGAAAAGTTGCAAACGAATACATGAATGTTTTGTATCCAGAGTCAGGGGGATGAGATGAGATGGGGTCATGTTCATACAGTATTTGAACTGTACATTACTAAAAGAAGGCTTTTTTTCTATGCAGATACAGTATAGTGTTTCAAACACATGCTATACACACGTACACACACATACACATACACACACACACACACACACACACACACACACACACACACACACGAGGTAATGTAAAGATGTGGGTGAACAGAGCGAAAAAGATTGTACTAGAAACGCTTATTAACATCAAAGGAATGGGCCTAAAGCAAAAGTTTGAACAGCAGCAGCAGCTGCAGTACCCCTGATATCTATGGATGGGACAGATACCCCCTGCAGACGCACGCACGCACGCACGCACGCACGCACACACACAGGGAGGGGTCTGTAGTGTGACAGAGCACACCAGCTACGCCACCAGGCACTCCTTCTTGAATTAAAATAAAACTATCTCCTTACCTCTTTCTGGATGCCCCCTCTTTACCAACAAGAGGGACAGGACCAGCTCTCCTCAGCTTCCATTTTCCTCTTCCTTTCCTCTCTCCCTTGAAAACTTTCTGCACCTGAGACAGTGGGAGGGAGGGAGATAGAGCATGAAACAGCACCCCAAATCCTGTCCCATTACAAGCAGCACAGGCTTCTGTCCCTCTACTCCTCTGCCTCCAGTCATTTGCATGGGAGGGAGGAGCTGCTTGCTCTCTCTCTCCCTCTTTCTCCCTCTCTCTCCTCTACCTCTCTCCCTCCCTCTCTCTTTTAGAAGCTTTACACCTGCCATCCTGCCTACAGTATGTGATGATATCACAATGTTTCTCTTACATCACAGACAGGCTGACATCATCACACAGGCTGGCGGCCAGCAAGAGACAGAAATGCAGATAGAGACACACTGACAAATACATACACTGTAGGCACAGGCACCATGCGGCTTCTGCACCATAAAAGTTCATTTGAATCAAAAATAATGTCATCTTTTAAGTGAGGCGCTATTGAAATCTTGGGGGTCTAAGTGTCAAGACAATCTTGACATAAAACGGAGGCATCATTTTCAATCATTCAATAATGATGTGGTTTTGGATGACAGTATTCTATGAGATATCATGGGAAAATAATAGGAGACATAATGGAAATACAGTATCGTCCAATTTGTGACCATAATGGGAATATACATAGCGCTTCCTTCACAGGAAATAATACATGTGACATAACGGGAATGTAGTAAGTATGTGGGTTTGGCTGGGATTATCCTACATCCTGCAGGGATATAATAACTGGGAAAACGCTATATTTGATACCGCCACGTTGTGGGATGAGCGAGTAAACATTGCATGTCATTTCCCAGAATCCCTTGCTGCAGTGGGAGCACTGTATGCTACTGTACTGTAGGTGATAATGGTTGAAATATATATATATATATATATATATAGATATATATCTATATATATATATATATATATATATATATATATATATATATATATATATATATATATACATACACATCAACCAGTACAATAATTTAAAAGGGGGGAATTAAAATGGTTGAAGTGGATAATGACAAGTATATACCGATCCAAAAAAACAACTCCTGAGCATGTATGTACTGCTTACATGGATGTACTATTAGCATGTACAGTGTTGTTTGTTACTGCAGTTACCAATTTATTTCCATTTTAAATATTTAATTTCTCTGAAATGGTGCAAGCAAATTGTATGAAAAGTTGCAAACGAATACATGAATGTTTTGTATCCAGAGTCAGGGGGATGAGATGAGATGGGGTCATGTTCATACAGTATTTGAACTGTACATTACTAAAAGAAGGCTTTTTTTCTATGCAGATACAGTATAGTGTTTCAAACACATGCTATACACACGTACACACACATACACATACACACACACACACACACACACACACACACACACACGAGGTAATGTAAAGATGTGGGTGAACAGAGCGAAAAAGATTGTACTAGAAACGCTTATTAACATCAAAGGAATGGGCCTAAAGCAAAAGTTTGAACAGCAGCAGCAGCTGCAGTACCCCTGATATCTATGGATGGGACAGATACCCCCTGCAGACGCACGCACGCACGCACGCACGCACGCACGCACGCACGCACGCACGCACGCACGCACGCACGCACGCACAGGGAGGGGTCTGTAGTGTGACAGAGCACACCAGCTACGCCACCAGGCACTCCTTCTTGAATTAAAATAAAACTATCTCCTTACCTCTTTCTGGATGCCCCCTCTTTACCAACAAGAGGGACAGGACCAGCTCTCCTCAGCTTCCATTTTCCTCTTCCTTTCCTCTCTCCCTTGAAAACTTTCTGCACCTGAGACAGTGGGAGGGAGGGAGATAGAGCATGAAACAGCACCCCAAATCCTGTCCCATTATAAGCAGCACAGGCTTCTGTCCCTCTACTCCTCTGCCTCCAGTCATTTGCATGGGAGGGAGGAGCTGCTTGCTCTCTCTCTCCCTCTTTCTCCCTCTCTCTCCTCTACCTCTCTCCCTCCCTCTCTCTTTTAGAAGCTTTACACCTGCCATCCTGCCTACAGTATGTGATGATATCACAATGTCTCTCTTACATCACAGACAGGCTGACATCATCACACAGGCTGGCGGCCAGCAAGAGACAGAAATGCAGATAGAGACACACTGACAAATACATACACTGTAGGCACAGGCACCATGCGGCTTCTGCACCATAAAAGTTCATTTGAATCAAAAATAATGTCATCTTTTAAGTGAGGCGCTATTGAAATCTTGGGGGTCTAAGTGTCAAGACAATCTTGACATAAAACGGAGGCATCATTTTCAATCATTCAATAATGATGTGCTTTTGGATGACAGTATTCTATGAGATATCATGGGAAAATAATAGGAGACATAATGGAAATACAGTATCGTCCAATTTGTGACCATAATGGGAATATACATAGCGCTTCCTTCACAGGAAATAATACATGTGACATAACGGGAATGTAGTAAGTATGTGGGTTTGGCTGGGATTATCCTACATCCTGCAGGGATATAATAACTGGGAAAACGCTATATTTGATACCGCCACGTTGTGGGATGAGCGAGTAAACATTGCATGTCATTTCCCAGAATCCCTTGCTGCAGTGGGAGCACTGTATGCTACTGTACTGTAGGTGATAATGGTTGAAATATATATATCTATATATATATA
Organism: Ascaphus truei; assembly: GCF_040206685.1. Classification (NCBI taxonomy): domain Eukaryota; kingdom Metazoa; phylum Chordata; class Amphibia; order Anura; family Ascaphidae; genus Ascaphus; species Ascaphus truei. Next base: position 668,942 of record NW_027454091.1, on the reverse strand, counting down.
TAGATATATATCTATATATATATATATATATATATATATATATATATATATATATATATATATATACATACACATCAACCAGTACAATAATTTAAAAGGGGGGAATTAAAATGGTTGAAGTGGATAATGACAAGTATATACCGATCCAAAAAAACAACTCCTGAGCATGTATGTACTGCTTACATGGATGTACTATTAGCATGTACAGTGTTGTTTGTTACTGCAGTTACCAATTTATTTCCATTTTAAATATTTAATTTCTCTGAAATGGTGCAAGCAAATTGTATGAAAAGTTGCAAACGAATACATGAATGTTTTGTATCCAGAGTCAGGGGGATGAGATGAGATGGGGTCATGTTCATACAGTATTTGAACTGTACATTACTAAAAGAAGGCTTTTTTTCTATGCAGATACAGTATAGTGTTTCAAACACATGCTATACACACGTACACACACATACACATACACACACACACACACACACACACACACACACACACACACACACGAGGTAATGTAAAGATGTGGGTGAACAGAGCGAAAAAGATTGTACTAGAAACGCTTATTAACATCAAAGGAATGGGCCTAAAGCAAAAGTTTGAACAGCAGCAGCAGCTGCAGTACCCCTGATATCTATGGATGGGACAGATACCCCCTGCAGACGCACGCACGCACGCACACACACAGGGAGGGGTCTGTAGTGTGACAGAGCACACCAGCTACGCCACCAGGCACTCCTTCTTGAATTAAAATAAAACTATCTCCTTACCTCTTTCTGGATGCCCCCTCTTTACCAACAAGAGGGACAGGACCAGCTCTCCTCAGCTTCCATTTTCCTCTTCCTTTCCTCTCTCCCTTGAAAACTTTCTGCACCTGAGACAGTGGGAGGGAGGGAGATAGAGCATGAAACAGCACCCCAAATCCTGTCCCATTACAAGCAGCACAGGCTTCTGTCCCTCTACTCCTCTGCCTCCAGTCATTTGCATGGGAGGGAGGAGCTGCTTGCTCTCTCTCTCCCTCTTTCTCCCTCTCTCTCCTCTACCTCTCTCCCTCCCTCTCTCTTTTAGAAGCTTTACACCTGCCATCCTGCCTACAGTATGTGATGATATCACAATGTTTCTCTTACATCACAGACAGGCTGACATCATCACACAGGCTGGCGGCCAGCAAGAGACAGAAATGCAGATAGAGACACACTGACAAATACATACACTGTAGGCACAGGCACCATGCGGCTTCTGCACCATAAAAGTTCATTTGAATCAAAAATAATGTCATCTTTTAAGTGAGGCGCTATTGAAATCTTGGGGGTCTAAGTGTCAAGACAATCTTGACATAAAACGGAGGCATCATTTTCAATCATTCAATAATGATGTGGTTTTGGATGACAGTATTCTATGAGATATCATGGGAAAATAATAGGAGACATAATGGAAATACAGTATCGTCCAATTTGTGACCATAATGGGAATATACATAGCGCTTCCTTCACAGGAAATAATACATGTGACATAACGGGAATGTAGTAAGTATGTGGGTTTGGCTGGGATTATCCTACATCCTGCAGGGATATAATAACTGGGAAAACGCTATATTTGATACCGCCACGTTGTGGGATGAGCGAGTAAACATTGCATGTCATTTCCCAGAATCCCTTGCTGCAGTGGGAGCACTGTATGCTACTGTACTGTAGGTGATAATGGTTGAAATATATATATATATATATATATATAGATATATATCTATATATATATATATATATATATATATATATATATATATATATATATATATACATACACATCAACCAGTACAATAATTTAAAAGGGGGGAATTAAAATGGTTGAAGTGGATAATGACAAGTATATACCGATCCAAAAAAACAACTCCTGAGCATGTATGTACTGCTTACATGGATGTACTATTAGCATGTACAGTGTTGTTTGTTACTGCAGTTACCAATTTATTTCCATTTTAAATATTTAATTTCTCTGAAATGGTGCAAGCAAATTGTATGAAAAGTTGCAAACGAATACATGAATGTTTTGTATCCAGAGTCAGGGGGATGAGATGAGATGGGGTCATGTTCATACAGTATTTGAACTGTACATTACTAAAAGAAGGCTTTTTTTCTATGCAGATACAGTATAGTGTTTCAAACACATGCTATACACACGTACACACACATACACATACACACACACACACACACACACACACACACACACACACGAGGTAATGTAAAGATGTGGGTGAACAGAGCGAAAAAGATTGTACTAGAAACGCTTATTAACATCAAAGGAATGGGCCTAAAGCAAAAGTTTGAACAGCAGCAGCAGCTGCAGTACCCCTGATATCTATGGATGGGACAGATACCCCCTGCAGACGCACGCACGCACGCACGCACGCACGCACGCACGCACGCACGCACGCACAGGGAGGGGTCTGTAGTGTGACAGAGCACACCAGCTACGCCACCAGGCACTCCTTCTTGAATTAAAATAAAACTATCTCCTTACCTCTTTCTGGATGCCCCCTCTTTACCAACAAGAGGGACAGGACCAGCTCTCCTCAGCTTCCATTTTCCTCTTCCTTTCCTCTCTCCCTTGAAAACTTTCTGCACCTGAGACAGTGGGAGGGAGGGAGATAGAGCATGAAACAGCACCCCAAATCCTGTCCCATTATAAGCAGCACAGGCTTCTGTCCCTCTACTCCTCTGCCTCCAGTCATTTGCATGGGAGGGAGGAGCTGCTTGCTCTCTCTCTCCCTCTTTCTCCCTCTCTCTCCTCTACCTCTCTCCCTCCCTCTCTCTTTTAGAAGCTTTACACCTGCCATCCTGCCTACAGTATGTGATGATATCACAATGTCTCTCTTACATCACAGACAGGCTGACATCATCACACAGGCTGGCGGCCAGCAAGAGACAGAAATGCAGATAGAGACACACTGACAAATACATACACTGTAGGCACAGGCACCATGCGGCTTCTGCACCATAAAAGTTCATTTGAATCAAAAATAATGTCATCTTTTAAGTGAGGCGCTATTGAAATCTTGGGGGTCTAAGTGTCAAGACAATCTTGACATAAAACGGAGGCATCATTTTCAATCATTCAATAATGATGTGCTTTTGGATGACAGTATTCTATGAGATATCATGGGAAAATAATAGGAGACATAATGGAAATACAGTATCGTCCAATTTGTGACCATAATGGGAATATACATAGCGCTTCCTTCACAGGAAATAATACATGTGACATAACGGGAATGTAGTAAGTATGTGGGTTTGGCTGGGATTATCCTACATCCTGCAGGGATATAATAACTGGGAAAACGCTATATTTGATACCGCCACGTTGTGGGATGAGCGAGTAAACATTGCATGTCATTTCCCAGAATCCCTTGCTGCAGTGGGAGCACTGTATGCTACTGTACTGTAGGTGATAATGGTTGAAATATATATATCTATATATATATATAGATATATATCTATATATATATATATATATATATATATATATATATATATATATATATATATATACATACACATCAACCAGTACAATAATTTAAAAGGGGGGAATTAAAATGGTTGAAGTGGATAATGACAAGTATATACCGATCCAAAAAAACAACTCCTGAGCATGTATGTACTGCTTACATGGATGTACTATTAGCATGTACAGTGTTGTTTGTTACTGCAGTTACCAATTTATTTCCATTTTAAATATTTAATTTCTCTGAAATGGTGCAAGCAAATTGTATGAAAAGTTGCAAACGAATACATGAATGTTTTGTATCCAGAGTCAGGGGGATGAGATGAGATGGGGTCATGTTCATACAGTATTTGAACTGTACATTACTAAAAGAAGGCTTTTTTTCTATGCAGATACAGTATAGTGTTTCAAACACATGCTATACACACGTACACACACATACACATACACACACACACACACACACACACACACACACACACGAGGTAATGTAAAGATGTGGGTGAACAGAGCGAAAAAGATTGTACTAGAAACGCTTATTAACATCAAAGGAATGGGCCTAAAGCAAAAGTTTGAACAGCAGCAGCAGCTGCAGTACCCCTGATATCTATGGATGGGACAGATACCCCCTGCAGACGCACGCACGCACGCACGCACGCACGCACGCACACACACACACACAGGGAGGGGTCTGTAGTGTGACAGAGCACACCAGCTACGCCACCAGGCACTCCTTCTTGAATTAAAATAAAACTATCTCCTTACCTCTTTCTGGATGCCCCCTCTTTACCAACAAGAGGGACAGGACCAGCTCTCCTCAGCTTCCATTTTCCTCTTCCTTTCCTCTCTCCCTTGAAAACTTTCTGCACCTGAGACAGTGGGAGGGAGGGAGATAGAGCATGAAACAGCACCCCAAATCCTGTCCCATTATAAGCAGCACAGGCTTCTGTCCCTCTACTCCTCTGCCTCCAGTCATTTGCATGGGAGGGAGGAGCTGCTTGCTCTCTCTCTCCCTCTTTCTCCCTCTCTCTCCTCTACCTCTCTCCCTCCCTCTCTCTTTTAGAAGCTTTACACCTGCCATCCTGCCTACAGTATGTGATGATATCACAATGTCTCTCTTACATCACAGACAGGCTGACATCATCACACAGGCTGGCGGCCAGCAAGAGACAGAAATGCAGATAGAGACACACTGACAAATACATACACTGTAGGCACAGGCACCATGCGGCTTCTGCACCATAAAAGTTCATTTGAATCAAAAATAATGTCATCTTTTAAGTGAGGCGCTATTGAAATCTTGGGGGTCTAAGTGTCAAGACAATCTTGACATAAAACGGAGGCATCATTTTCAATCATTCAATAATGATGTGCTTTTGGATGACAGTATTCTATGAGATATCATGGGAAAATAATAGGAGACATAATGGAAATACAGTATCGTCCAATTTGTGACCATAATGGGAATATACATAGCGCTTCCTTCACAGGAAATAATACATGTGACATAACGGGAATGTAGTAAGTATGTGGGTTTGGCTGGGATTATCCTACATCCTGCAGGGATATAATAACTGGGAAAACGCTATATTTGATACCGCCACGTTGTGGGATGAGCGAGTAAACATTGCATGTCATTTCCCAGAATCCCTTGCTGCAGTGGGAGCACTGTATGCTACTGTACTGTAGGTGATAATGGTTGAAATATATATATATATATATATATATAGATATATATCTATATATATATATATATATATATATATATATATATACATACACATCAACCAGTACAATAATTTAAAAGGGGGGAATTAAAATGGTTGAAGTGGATAATGACAAGTATATACCGATCCAAAAAAAACAACTCCTGAGCATGTATGTACTGCTTACATGGATGTACTATTAGCATGTACAGTGTTGTTTGTTACTGCAGTTACCAATTTATTTCCATTTTAAATATTTAATTTCTCTGAAATGGTGCAAGCAAATTGTATGAAAAGTTGCAAACGAATACATGAATGTTTTGTATCCAGAGTCAGGGGGATGAGATGAGATGGGGTCATGTTCATACAGTATTTGAACTGTACATTACTAAAAGAAGGCTTTTTTTCTATGCAGATACAGTATAGTGTTTCAAACACATGCTATACACACGTACACACACATACACATACACACACACACACACACACACACACACACACACACACACGAGGTAATGTAAAGATGTGGGTGAACAGAGCGAAAAAGATTGTACTAGAAACGCTTATTAACATCAAAGGAATGGGCCTAAAGCAAAAGTTTGAACAGCAGCAGCAGCTGCAGTACCCCTGATATCTATGGATGGGACAGATACCCCCTGCAGACGCACGCACGCACGCACGCACGCACGCACGCACGCACACACACACACACACGGAGGGGTCTGTAGTGTGACAGAGCACACCAGCTACGCCACCAGGCACTCCTTCTTGAATTAAAATAAAACTATCTCCTTACCTCTTTCTGGATGCCCCCTCTTTACCAACAAGAGGGACAGGACCAGCTCTCCTCAGCTTCCATTTTCCTCTTCCTTTCCTCTCTCCCTTGAAAACTTTCTGCACCTGAGACAGTGGGAGGGAGGGAGATAGAGCATGAAACAGCACCCCAAATCCTGTCCCATTACAAGCAGCACAGGCTTCTGTCCCTCTACTCCTCTGCCTCCAGTCATTTGCATGGGAGGGAGGAGCTGCTTGCTCTCTCTCTCCCTCTTTCTCCCTCTCTCTCCTCTACCTCTCTCCCTCCCTCTCTCTTTTAGAAGCTTTACACCTGCCATCCTGCCTACAGTATGTGATGATATCACAATGTCTCTCTTACATCACAGACAGGCTGACATCATCACACAGGCTGGCGGCCAGCAAGAGACAGAAATGCAGATAGAGACACACTGACAAATACATACACTGTAGGCACAGGCACCATGCGGCTTCTGCACCATAAAAGTTCATTTGAATCAAAAATAATGTCATCTTTTAAGTGAGGCGCTATTGAAATCTTGGGGGTCTAAGTGTCAAGACAATCTTGACATAAAACGGAGGCATCATTTTCAATCATTCAATAATGATGTGCTTTTGGATGACAGTATTCTATGAGATATCATGGGAAAATAATAGGAGACATAATGGAAATACAGTATCGTCCAATTTGTGACCATAATGGGAATATACATAGCGCTTCCTTCACAGGAAATAATACATGTGACATAACGGGAATGTAGTAAGTATGTGGGTTTGGCTGGGATTATCCTACATCCTGCAGGGATATAATAACTGGGAAAACGCTATATTTGATACCGCCACGTTGTGGGATGAGCGAGTAAACATTGCATGTCATTTCCCAGAATCCCTTGCTGCAGTGGGAGCACTGTATGCTACTGTACTGTAGGTGATAATGGTTGAAATATATATATATATATAGATATATATCTATATATATATATATATATATATATATATATATATATATACATACACATCAACCAGTACAATAATTTAAAAGGGGGGAATTAAAATGGTTGAAGTGGATAATGACAAGTATATACCGATCCAAAAAAACAACTCCTGAGCATGTATGTACTGCTTACATGGATGTACTATTAGCATGTACAGTGTTGTTTGTTACTGCAGTTACCAATTTATTTCCATTTTAAATATTTAATTTCTCTGAAATGGTGCAAGCAAATTGTATGAAAAGTTGCAAACGAATACATGAATGTTTTGTATCCAGAGTCAGGGGGATGAGATGAGATGGGGTCATGTTCATACAGTATTTGAACTGTACATTACTAAAAGAAGGCTTTTTTTCTATGCAGATACAGTATAGTGTTTCAAACACATGCTATACACACGTACACACACATACACATACACACACACACACACACACACACACACACACACACACACACACACACACGAGGTAATGTAAAGATGTGGGTGAACAGAGCGAAAAAGATTGTACTAGAAACGCTTATTAACATCAAAGGAATGGGCCTAAAGCAAAAGTTTGAACAGCAGCAGCAGCTGCAGTACCCCTGATATCTATGGATGGGACAGATACCCCCTGCAGACGCACGCACGCACGCACGCACGCACGCACGCACGCACGCACGCACGCACGCACGCACACACACACACAGGGAGGGGTCTGTAGTGTGACAGAGCACACCAGCTACGCCACCAGGCACTCCTTCTTGAATTAAAATAAAACTATCTCCTTACCTCTTTCTGGATGCCCCCTCTTTACCAACAAGAGGGACAGGACCAGCTCTCCTCAGCTTCCATTTTCCTCTTCCTTTCCTCTCTCCCTTGAAAACTTTCTGCACCTGAGACAGTGGGAGGGAGGGAGATAGAGCATGAAACAGCACCCCAAATCCTGTCCCATTACAAGCAGCACAGGCTTCTGTCCCTCTACTCCTCTGCCTCCAGTCATTTGCATGGGAGGGAGGAGCTGCTTGCTCTCTCTCTCCCTCTTTCTCCCTCTCTCTCCTCTACCTCTCTCCCTCCCTCTCTCTTTTAGAAGCTTTACACCTGCCATCCTGCCTACAGTATGTGATGATATCACAATGTCTCTCTTACATCACAGACAGGCTGACATCATCACACAGGCTGGCGGCCAGCAAGAGACAGAAATGCAGATAGAGACACACTGACAAATACATACACTGTAGGCACAGGCACCATGCGGCTTCTGCACCATAAAAGTTCATTTGAATCAAAAATAATGTCATCTTTTAAGTGAGGCGCTATTGAAATCTTGGGGGTCTAAGTGTCAAGACAATCTTGACATAAAACGGAGGCATCATTTTCAATCATTCAATAATGATGTGGTTTTGGATGACAGTATTCTATGAGATATCATGGGAAAATAATAGGAGACATAATGGAAATACAGTATCGTCCAATTTGTGACCATAATGGGAATATACATAGCGCTTCCTTCACAGGAAATAATACATGTGACATAACGGGAATGTAGTAAGTATGTGGGTTTGGCTGGGATTATCCTACATCCTGCAGGGATATAATAACTGGGAAAACGCTATATTTGATACCGCCACGTTGTGGGATGAGCGAGTAAACATTGCATGTCATTTCCCAGAATCCCTTGCTGCAGTGGGAGCACTGTATGCTACTGTACTGTAGGTGATAATGGTTGAAATATATATATATATATATATATATAGATATATATCTATATATATATATATATATATATATATATATATATATATACATACACATCAACCAGTACAATAATTTAAAAGGGGGGAATTAAAATGGTTGAAGTGGATAATGACAAGTATATACCGATCCAAAAAAACAACTCCTGAGCATGTATGTACTGCTTACATGGATGTACTATTAGCATGTACAGTGTTGTTTGTTACTGCAGTTACCAATTTATTTCCATTTTAAATATTTAATTTCTCTGAAATGGTGCAAGCAAATTGTATATGAAAAGTTGCAAACGAATACATGAATGTTTTGTATCCAGAGTCAGGGGGATGAGATGAGATGGGGTCATGTTCATACAGTATTTGAACTGTACATTACTAAAAGAAGGCTTTTTTTCTATGCAGATACAGTATAGTGTTTCAAACACATGCTATACACACGTACACACACATACACATACACACACACACACACACACACACACACACACACACACACACACGAGGTAATGTAAAGATGTGGGTGAACAGAGCGAAAAAGATTGTACTAGAAACGCTTATTAACATCAAAGGAATGGGCCTAAAGCAAAAGTTTGAACAGCAGCAGCAGCTGCAGTACCCCTGATATCTATGGATGGGACAGATACCCCCTGCAGACGCACGCACGCACGCACGCACGCACGCACGCACGCACGCACACACACAGGGAGGGGTCTGTAGTGTGACAGAGCACACCAGCTACGCCACCAGGCACTCCTTCTTGAATTAAAATAAAACTATCTCCTTACCTCTTTCTGGATGCCCCCTCTTTACCAACAAGAGGGACAGGACCAGCTCTCCTCAGCTTCCATTTTCCTCTTCCTTTCCTCTCTCCCTTGAAAACTTTCTGCACCTGAGACAGTGGGAGGGAGGGAGATAGAGCATGAAACAGCACCCCAAATCCTGTCCCATTACAAGCAGCACAGGCTTCTGTCCCTCTACTCCTCTGCCTCCAGTCATTTGCATGGGAGGGAGGAGCTGCTTGCTCTCTCTCTCCCTCTTTCTCCCTCTCTCTCCTCTACCTCTCTCCCTCCCTCTCTCTTTTAGAAGCTTTACACCTGCCATCCTGCCTACAGTATGTGATGATATCACAATGTTTCTCTTACATCACAGACAGGCTGACATCATCACACAGGCTGGCGGCCAGCAAGAGACAGAAATGCAGATAGAGACACACTGACAAATACATACACTGTAGGCACAGGCACCATGCGGCTTCTGCACCATAAAAGTTCATTTGAATCAAAAATAATGTCATCTTTTAAGTGAGGCGCTATTGAAATCTTGGGGGTCTAAGTGTCAAGACAATCTTGACATAAAACGGAGGCATCATTTTCAATCATTCAATAATGATGTGGTTTTGGATGACAGTATTCTATGAGATATCATGGGAAAATAATAGGAGACATAATGGAAATACAGTATCGTCCAATTTGTGACCATAATGGGAATATACATAGCGCTTCCTTCACAGGAAATAATACATGTGACATAACGGGAATGTAGTAAGTATGTGGGTTTGGCTGGGATTATCCTACATCCTGCAGGGATATAATAACTGGGAAAACGCTATATTTGATACCGCCACGTTGTGGGATGAGCGAGTAAACATTGCATGTCATTTCCCAGAATCCCTTGCTGCAGTGGGAGCACTGTATGCTACTGTACTGTAGGTGATAATGGTTGAAATATATATATATATATATATATATATAGATATATATCTATATATATATATATATATATATATATATATATATATATATATATATATATATATACATACACATCAACCAGTACAATAATTTAAAAGGGGGGAATTAAAATGGTTGAAGTGGATAATGACAAGTATATACCGATCCAAAAAAACAACTCCTGAGCATGTATGTACTGCTTACATGGATGTACTATTAGCATGTACAGTGTTGTTTGTTACTGCAGTTACCAATTTATTTCCATTTTAAATATTTAATTTCTCTGAAATGGTGCAAGCAAATTGTATGAAAAGTTGCAAACGAATACATGAATGTTTTGTATCCAGAGTCAGGGGGATGAGATGAGATGGGGTCATGTTCATACAGTATTTGAACTGTACATTACTAAAAGAAGGCTTTTTTTCTATGCAGATACAGTATAGTGTTTCAAACACATGCTATACACACGTACACACACATACACATACACACACACACACACACACACACACACACACACACACGAGGTAATGTAAAGATGTGGGTGAACAGAGCGAAAAAGATTGTACTAGAAACGCTTATTAACATCAAAGGAATGGGCCTAAAGCAAAAGTTTGAACAGCAGCAGCAGCTGCAGTACCCCTGATATCTATGGATGGGACAGATACCCCCTGCAGACGCACGCACGCACGCACGCACGCACGCACGCACGCACGCACAGGGAGGGGTCTGTAGTGTGACAGAGCACACCAGCTACGCCACCAGGCACTCCTTCTTGAATTAAAATAAAACTATCTCCTTACCTCTTTCTGGATGCCCCCTCTTTACCAACAAGAGGGACAGGACCAGCTCTCCTCAGCTTCCATTTTCCTCTTCCTTTCCTCTCTCCCTTGAAAACTTTCTGCACCTGAGACAGTGGGAGGGAGGGAGATAGAGCATGAAACAGCACCCCAAATCCTGTCCCATTATAAGCAGCACAGGCTTCTGTCCCTCTACTCCTCTGCCTCCAGTCATTTGCATGGGAGGGAGGAGCTGCTTGCTCTCTCTCTCCCTCTTTCTCCCTCTCTCTCCTCTACCTCTCTCCCTCCCTCTCTCTTTTAGAAGCTTTACACCTGCCATCCTGCCTACAGTATGTGATGATATCACAATGTCTCTCTTACATCACAGACAGGCTGACATCATCACACAGGCTGGCGGCCAGCAAGAGACAGAAATGCAGATAGAGACACACTGACAAATACATACACTGTAGGCACAGGCACCATGCGGCTTCTGCACCATAAAAGTTCATTTGAATCAAAAATAATGTCATCTTTTAAGTGAGGCGCTATTGAAATCTTGGGGGTCTAAGTGTCAAGACAATCTTGACATAAAACGGAGGCATCATTTTCAATCATTCAATAATGATGTGCTTTTGGATGACAGTATTCTATGAGATATCATGGGAAAATAATAGGAGACATAATGGAAATACAGTATCGTCCAATTTGTGACCATAATGGGAATATACATAGCGCTTCCTTCACAGGAAATAATACATGTGACATAACGGGAATGTAGTAAGTATGTGGGTTTGGCTGGGATTATCCTACATCCTGCAGGGATATAATAACTGGGAAAACGCTATATTTGATACCGCCACGTTGTGGGATGAGCGAGTAAACATTGCATGTCATTTCCCAGAATCCCTTGCTGCAGTGGGAGCACTGTATGCTACTGTACTGTAGGTGATAATGGTTGAAATATATATATCTATATATATATATAGATATATATCTATATATATATATATATATATATATATATATATATATATATATATATATACATACACATCAACCAGTACAATAATTTAAAAGGGGGGAATTAAAATGGTTGAAGTGGATAATGACAAGTATATACCGATCCAAAAAAACAACTCCTGAGCATGTATGTACTGCTTACATGGATGTACTATTAGCATGTACAGTGTTGTTTGTTACTGCAGTTACCAATTTATTTCCATTTTAAATATTTAATTTCTCTGAAATGGTGCAAGCAAATTGTATGAAAAGTTGCAAACGAATACATGAATGTTTTGTATCCAGAGTCAGGGGGATGAGATGAGATGGGGTCATGTTCATACAGTATTTGAACTGTACATTACTAAAAGAAGGCTTTTTTTCTATGCAGATACAGTATAGTGTTTCAAACACATGCTATACACACGTACACACACATACACATACACACACACACACACACACACACACACACACACACGAGGTAATGTAAAGATGTGGGTGAACAGAGCGAAAAAGATTGTACTAGAAACGCTTATTAACATCAAAGGAATGGGCCTAAAGCAAAAGTTTGAACAGCAGCAGCAGCTGCAGTACCCCTGATATCTATGGATGGGACAGATACCCCCTGCAGACGCACGCACGCACGCACGCACGCACGCACGCACGCACACACACACACACAGGGAGGGGTCTGTAGTGTGACAGAGCACACCAGCTACGCCACCAGGCACTCCTTCTTGAATTAAAATAAAACTATCTCCTTACCTCTTTCTGGATGCCCCCTCTTTACCAACAAGAGGGACAGGACCAGCTCTCCTCAGCTTCCATTTTCCTCTTCCTTTCCTCTCTCCCTTGAAAACTTTCTGCACCTGAGACAGTGGGAGGGAGGGAGATAGAGCATGAAACAGCACCCCAAATCCTGTCCCATTATAAGCAGCACAGGCTTCTGTCCCTCTACTCCTCTGCCTCCAGTCATTTGCATGGGAGGGAGGAGCTGCTTGCTCTCTCTCTCCCTCTTTCTCCCTCTCTCTCCTCTACCTCTCTCCCTCCCTCTCTCTTTTAGAAGCTTTACACCTGCCATCCTGCCTACAGTATGTGATGATATCACAATGTCTCTCTTACATCACAGACAGGCTGACATCATCACACAGGCTGGCGGCCAGCAAGAGACAGAAATGCAGATAGAGACACACTGACAAATACATACACTGTAGGCACAGGCACCATGCGGCTTCTGCACCATAAAAGTTCATTTGAATCAAAAATAATGTCATCTTTTAAGTGAGGCGCTATTGAAATCTTGGGGGTCTAAGTGTCAAGACAATCTTGACATAAAACGGAGGCATCATTTTCAATCATTCAATAATGATGTGCTTTTGGATGACAGTATTCTATGAGATATCATGGGAAAATAATAGGAGACATAATGGAAATACAGACAGTATCGTCCAATTTGTGACCATAATGGGAATATACATAGCGCTTCCTTCACAGGAAATAATACATGTGACATAACGGGAATGTAGTAAGTATGTGGGTTTGGCTGGGATTATCCTACATCCTGCAGGGATATAATAACTGGGAAAACGCTATATTTGATACCGCCACGTTGTGGGATGAGCGAGTAAACATTGCATGTCATTTCCCAGAATCCCTTGCTGCAGTGGGAGCACTGTATGCTACTGTACTGTAGGTGATAATGGTTGAAATATATATATATATATATATATATAGATATATATCTATATATATATATATATATATATATATATATATATATATATACATACACATCAACCAGTACAATAATTTAAAAGGGGGGAATTAAAATGGTTGAAGTGGATAATGACAAGTATATACCGATCCAAAAAAACAACTCCTGAGCATGTATGTACTGCTTACATGGATGTACTATTAGCATGTACAGTGTTGTTTGTTACTGCAGTTACCAATTTATTTCCATTTTAAATATTTAATTTCTCTGAAATGGTGCAAGCAAATTGTATGAAAAGTTGCAAACGAATACATGAATGTTTTGTATCCAGAGTCAGGGGGATGAGATGAGATGGGGTCATGTTCATACAGTATTTGAACTGTACATTACTAAAAGAAGGCTTTTTTTCTATGCAGATACAGTATAGTGTTTCAAACACATGCTATACACACGTACACACACATACACATACACACACACACACACACACACACACACACACACACACACACACGAGGTAATGTAAAGATGTGGGTGAACAGAGCGAAAAAGATTGTACTAGAAACGCTTATTAACATCAAAGGAATGGGCCTAAAGCAAAAGTTTGAACAGCAGCAGCAGCTGCAGTACCCCTGATATCTATGGATGGGACAGATACCCCCTGCAGACGCACGCACGCACGCACGCACGCACGCACGCACGCACGCACACACACACACACACGGAGGGGTCTGTAGTGTGACAGAGCACACCAGCTACGCCACCAGGCACTCCTTCTTGAATTAAAATAAAACTATCTCCTTACCTCTTTCTGGATGCCCCCTCTTTACCAACAAGAGGGACAGGACCAGCTCTCCTCAGCTTCCATTTTCCTCTTCCTTTCCTCTCTCCCTTGAAAACTTTCTGCACCTGAGACAGTGGGAGGGAGGGAGATAGAGCATGAAACAGCACCCCAAATCCTGTCCCATTACAAGCAGCACAGGCTTCTGTCCCTCTACTCCTCTGCCTCCAGTCATTTGCATGGGAGGGAGGAGCTGCTTGCTCTCTCTCTCCCTCTTTCTCCCTCTCTCTCCTCTACCTCTCTCCCTCCCTCTCTCTTTTAGAAGCTTTACACCTGCCATCCTGCCTACAGTATGTGATGATATCACAATGTCTCTCTTACATCACAGACAGGCTGACATCATCACACAGGCTGGCGGCCAGCAAGAGACAGAAATGCAGATAGAGACACACTGACAAATACATACACTGTAGGCACAGGCACCATGCGGCTTCTGCACCATAAAAGTTCATTTGAATCAAAAATAATGTCATCTTTTAAGTGAGGCGCTATTGAAATCTTGGGGGTCTAAGTGTCAAGACAATCTTGACATAAAACGGAGGCATCATTTTCAATCATTCAATAATGATGTGCTTTTGGATGACAGTATTCTATGAGATATCATGGGAAAATAATAGGAGACATAATGGAAATACAGTATCGTCCAATTTGTGACCATAATGGGAATATACATAGCGCTTCCTTCACAGGAAATAATACATGTGACATAACGGGAATGTAGTAAGTATGTGGGTTTGGCTGGGATTATCCTACATCCTGCAGGGATATAATAACTGGGAAAACGCTATATTTGATACCGCCACGTTGTGGGATGAGCGAGTAAACATTGCATGTCATTTCCCAGAATCCCTTGCTGCAGTGGGAGCACTGTATGCTACTGTACTGTAGGTGATAATGGTTGAAATATATATATATATATATATATATAGATATATATCTATATATATATATATATATATATATATATATATATATATACATACACATCAACCAGTACAATAATTTAAAAGGGGGGAATTAAAATGGTTGAAGTGGATAATGACAAGTATATACCGATCCAAAAAAACAACTCCTGAGCATGTATGTACTGCTTACATGGATGTACTATTAGCATGTACAGTGTTGTTTGTTACTGCAGTTACCAATTTATTTCCATTTTAAATATTTAATTTCTCTGAAATGGTGCAAGCAAATTGTATGAAAAGTTGCAAACGAATACATGAATGTTTTGTATCCAGAGTCAGGGGGATGAGATGAGATGGGGTCATGTTCATACAGTATTTGAACTGTACATTACTAAAAGAAGGCTTTTTTTCTATGCAGATACAGTATAGTGTTTCAAACACATGCTATACACACGTACACACACATACACATACACACACACACACACACACACACACACACACACACACACACACACACACACGAGGTAATGTAAAGATGTGGGTGAACAGAGCGAAAAAGATTGTACTAGAAACGCTTATTAACATCAAAGGAATGGGCCTAAAGCAAAAGTTTGAACAGCAGCAGCAGCTGCAGTACCCCTGATATCTATGGATGGGACAGATACCCCCTGCAGACGCACGCACGCACGCACGCACGCACGCACGCACGCACACACACACACAGGGAGGGGTCTGTAGTGTGACAGAGCACACCAGCTACGCCACCAGGCACTCCTTCTTGAATTAAAATAAAACTATCTCCTTACCTCTTTCTGGATGCCCCCTCTTTACCAACAAGAGGGACAGGACCAGCTCTCCTCAGCTTCCATTTTCCTCTTCCTTTCCTCTCTCCCTTGAAAACTTTCTGCACCTGAGACAGTGGGAGGGAGGGAGATAGAGCATGAAACAGCACCCCAAATCCTGTCCCATTACAAGCAGCACAGGCTTCTGTCCCTCTACTCCTCTGCCTCCAGTCATTTGCATGGGAGGGAGGAGCTGCTTGCTCTCTCTCTCCCTCTTTCTCCCTCTCTCTCCTCTACCTCTCTCCCTCCCTCTCTCTTTTAGAAGCTTTACACCTGCCATCCTGCCTACAGTATGTGATGATATCACAATGTCTCTCTTACATCACAGACAGGCTGACATCATCACACAGGCTGGCGGCCAGCAAGAGACAGAAATGCAGATAGAGACACACTGACAAATACATACACTGTAGGCACAGGCACCATGCGGCTTCTGCACCATAAAAGTTCATTTGAATCAAAAATAATGTCATCTTTTAAGTGAGGCGCTATTGAAATCTTGGGGGTCTAAGTGTCAAGACAATCTTGACATAAAACGGAGGCATCATTTTCAATCATTCAATAATGATGTGGTTTTGGATGACAGTATTCTATGAGATATCATGGGAAAATAATAGGAGACATAATGGAAATACAGTATCGTCCAATTTGTGACCATAATGGGAATATACATAGCGCTTCCTTCACAGGAAATAATACATGTGACATAACGGGAATGTAGTAAGTATGTGGGTTTGGCTGGGATTATCCTACATCCTGCAGGGATATAATAACTGGGAAAACGCTATATTTGATACCGCCACGTTGTGGGATGAGCGAGTAAACATTGCATGTCATTTCCCAGAATCCCTTGCTGCAGTGGGAGCACTGTATGCTACTGTACTGTAGGTGATAATGGTTGAAATATATATATATATATATATATATAGATATATATCTATATATATATATATATATATATATATATATATATATACATACACATCAACCAGTACAATAATTTAAAAGGGGGGAATTAAAATGGTTGAAGTGGATAATGACAAGTATATACCGATCCAAAAAAACAACTCCTGAGCATGTATGTACTGCTTACATGGATGTACTATTAGCATGTACAGTGTTGTTTGTTACTGCAGTTACCAATTTATTTCCATTTTAAATATTTAATTTCTCTGAAATGGTGCAAGCAAATTGTATGAAAAGTTGCAAACGAATACATGAATGTTTTGTATCCAGAGTCAGGGGGATGAGATGAGATGGGGTCATGTTCATACAGTATTTGAACTGTACATTACTAAAAGAAGGCTTTTTTTCTATGCAGATACAGTATAGTGTTTCAAACACATGCTATACACACGTACACACACATACACATACACACACACACACACACACACACACACACACACACGAGGTAATGTAAAGATGTGGGTGAACAGAGCGAAAAAGATTGTACTAGAAACGCTTATTAACATCAAAGGAATGGGCCTAAAGCAAAAGTTTGAACAGCAGCAGCAGCTGCAGTACCCCTGATATCTATGGATGGGACAGATACCCCCTGCAGACGCACGCACGCACGCACGCACGCACGCACGCACGCACGCACGCACGCACGCACGCACGCACGCACACACACACACACAGGGAGGGGTCTGTAGTGTGACAGAGCACACCAGCTACGCCACCAGGCACTCCTTCTTGAATTAAAATAAAACTATCTCCTTACCTCTTTCTGGATGCCCCCTCTTTACCAACAAGAGGGACAGGACCAGCTCTCCTCAGCTTCCATTTTCCTCTTCCTTTCCTCTCTCCCTTGAAAACTTTCTGCACCTGAGACAGTGGGAGGGAGGGAGATAGAGCATGAAACAGCACCCCAAATCCTGTCCCATTACAAGCAGCACAGGCTTCTGTCCCTCTACTCCTCTGCCTCCAGTCATTTGCATGGGAGGGAGGAGCTGCTTGCTCTCTCTCTCCCTCTTTCTCCCTCTCTCTCCTCTACCTCTCTCCCTCCCTCTCTCTTTTAGAAGCTTTACACCTGCCATCCTGCCTACAGTATGTGATGATATCACAATGTCTCTCTTACATCACAGACAGGCTGACATCATCACACAGGCTGGCGGCCAGCAAGAGACAGAAATGCAGATAGAGACACACTGACAAATACATACACTGTAGGCACAGGCACCATGCGGCTTCTGCACCATAAAAGTTCATTTGAATCAAAAATAATGTCATCTTTTAAGTGAGGCGCTATTGAAATCTTGGGGGTCTAAGTGTCAAGACAATCTTGACATAAAACGGAGGCATCATTTTCAATCATTCAATAATGATGTGGTTTTGGATGACAGTATTCTATGAGATATCATGGGAAAATAATAGGAGACATAATGGAAATACAGTATCGTCCAATTTGTGACCATAATGGGAATATACATAGCGCTTCCTTCACAGGAAATAATACATGTGACATAACGGGAATGTAGTAAGTATGTGGGTTTGGCTGGGATTATCCTACATCCTGCAGGGATATAATAACTGGGAAAACGCTATATTTGATACCGCCACGTTGTGGGATGAGCGAGTAAACATTGCATGTCATTTCCCAGAATCCCTTGCTGCAGTGGGAGCACTGTATGCTACTGTACTGTAGGTGATAATGGTTGAAATATATATATATATATATATATATATATATATAGATATATATCTATATATATATATATATATATATATATATATATATATATACATACACATCAACCAGTACAATAATTTAAAAGGGGGGAATTAAAATGGTTGAAGTGGATAATGACAAGTATATACCGATCCAAAAAAACAACTCCTGAGCATGTATGTACTGCTTACATGGGGATGTACTATTAGCATGTACAGTGTTGTTTGTTACTGCAGTTACCAATTTATTTCCATTTTAAATATTTAATTTCTCTGAAATGGTGCAAGCAAATTGTATGAAAAGTTGCAAACGAATACATGAATGTTTTGTATCCAGAGTCAGGGGGATGAGATGAGATGGGGTCATGTTCATACAGTATTTGAACTGTACATTACTAAAAGAAGGCTTTTTTTCTATGCAGATACAGTATAGTGTTTCAAACACATGCTATACACACGTACACACACATACACATACACACACACACACACACACACACACGAGGTAATGTAAAGATGTGGGTGAACAGAGCGAAAAAGATTGTACTAGAAACGCTTATTAACATCAAAGGAATGGGCCTAAAGCAAAAGTTTGAACAGCAGCAGCAGCTGCAGTACCCCTGATATCTATGGATGGGACAGATACCCCCTGCAGACGCACGCACGCACGCACGCACGCACGCACGCACGCACGCACGCACACACACACACAGGGAGGGGTCTGTAGTGTGACAGAGCACACCAGCTACGCCACCAGGCACTCCTTCTTGAATTAAAATAAAACTATCTCCTTACCTCTTTCTGGATGCCCCCTCTTTACCAACAAGAGGGACAGGACCAGCTCTCCTCAGCTTCCATTTTCCTCTTCCTTTCCTCTCTCCCTTGAAAACTTTCTGCACCTGAGACAGTGGGAGGGAGGGAGATAGAGCATGAAACAGCACCCCAAATCCTGTCCCATTACAAGCAGCACAGGCTTCTGTCCCTCTACTCCTCTGCCTCCAGTCATTTGCATGGGAGGGAGGAGCTGCTTGCTCTCTCTCTCCCTCTTTCTCCCTCTCTCTCCTCTACCTCTCTCCCTCCCTCTCTCTTTTAGAAGCTTTACACCTGCCATCCTGCCTACAGTATGTGATGATATCACAATGTCTCTCTTACATCACAGACAGGCTGACATCATCACACAGGCTGGCGGCCAGCAAGAGACAGAAATGCAGATAGAGACACACTGACAAATACATACACTGTAGGCACAGGCACCATGCGGCTTCTGCACCATAAAAGTTCATTTGAATCAAAAATAATGTCATCTTTTAAGTGAGGCGCTATTGAAATCTTGGGGGTCTAAGTGTCAAGACAATCTTGACATAAAACGGAGGCATCATTTTCAATCATTCAATAATGATGTGCTTTTGGATGACAGTATTCTATGAGATATCATGGGAAAATAATAGGAGACATAATGGAAATACAGTATCGTCCAATTTGTGACCATAATGGGAATATACATAGCGCTTCCTTCACAGGAAATAATACATGTGACATAACGGGAATGTAGTAAGTATGTGGGTTTGGCTGGGATTATCCTACATCCTGCAGGGATATAATAACTGGGAAAACGCTATATTTGATACCGCCACGTTGTGGGATGAGCGAGTAAACATTGCATGTCATTTCCCAGAATCCCTTGCTGCAGTGGGAGCACTGTATGCTACTGTACTGTAGGTGATAATGGTTGAAATATATATATATATATATATATATAGATATATATCTATATATATATATATATATATATATATATATATATATATACATACACATCAACCAGTACAATAATTTAAAAGGGGGGAATTAAAATGGTTGAAGTGGATAATGACAAGTATATACCGATCCAAAAAAACAACTCCTGAGCATGTATGTACTGCTTACATGGATGTACTATTAGCATGTACAGTGTTGTTTGTTACTGCAGTTACCAATTTATTTCCATTTTAAATATTTAATTTCTCTGAAATGGTGCAAGCAAATTGTATGAAAAGTTGCAAACGAATACATGAATGTTTTGTATCCAGAGTCAGGGGGATGAGATGAGATGGGGTCATGTTCATACAGTATTTGAACTGTACATTACTAAAAGAAGGCTTTTTTTCTATGCAGATACAGTATAGTGTTTCAAACACATGCTATACACACGTACACACACATACACATACACACACACACACACACACACACACACACACACACACGAGGTAATGTAAAGATGTGGGTGAACAGAGCGAAAAAGATTGTACTAGAAACGCTTATTAACATCAAAGGAATGGGCCTAAAGCAAAAGTTTGAACAGCAGCAGCAGCTGCAGTACCCCTGATATCTATGGATGGGACAGATACCCCCTGCAGACGCACGCACGCACGCACGCACGCACGCACGCACGCACACACACACACACACAGGGAGGGGTCTGTAGTGTGACAGAGCACACCAGCTACGCCACCAGGCACTCCTTCTTGAATTAAAATAAAACTATCTCCTTACCTCTTTCTGGATGCCCCCTCTTTACCAACAAGAGGGACAGGACCAGCTCTCCTCAGCTTCCATTTTCCTCTTCCTTTCCTCTCTCCCTTGAAAACTTTCTGCACCTGAGACAGTGGGAGGGAGGGAGATAGAGCATGAAACAGCACCCCAAATCCTGTCCCATTACAAGCAGCACAGGCTTCTGTCCCTCTACTCCTCTGCCTCCAGTCATTTGCATGGGAGGGAGGAGCTGCTTGCTCTCTCTCTCCCTCTTTCTCCCTCTCTCTCCTCTACCTCTCTCCCTCCCTCTCTCTTTTAGAAGCTTTACACCTGCCATCCTGCCTACAGTATGTGATGATATCACAATGTCTCTCTTACATCACAGACAGGCTGACATCATCACACAGGCTGGCGGCCAGCAAGAGACAGAAATGCAGATAGAGACACACTGACAAATACATACACTGTAGGCACAGGCACCATGCGGCTTCTGCACCATAAAAGTTCATTTGAATCAAAAATAATGTCATCTTTTAAGTGAGGCGCTATTGAAATCTTGGGGGTCTAAGTGTCAAGACAATCTTGACATAAAACGGAGGCATCATTTTCAATCATTCAATAATGATGTGGTTTTGGATGACAGTATTCTATGAGATATCATGGGAAAATAATAGGAGACATAATGGAAATACAGTATCGTCCAATTTGTGACCATAATGGGAATATACATAGCGCTTCCTTCACAGGAAATAATACATGTGACATAACGGGAATGTAGTAAGTATGTGGGTTTGGCTGGGATTATCCTACATCCTGCAGGGATATAATAACTGGGAAAACGCTATATTTGATACCGCCACGTTGTGGGATGAGCGAGTAAACATTGCATGTCATTTCCCAGAATCCCTTGCTGCAGTGGGAGCACTGTATGCTACTGTACTGTAGGTGATAATGGTTGAAATATATATATATATATATATATATAGATATATATCTATATATCTATATATATATATATATATATATATATATATATACATACACATCAACCAGTACAATAATTTAAAAGGGGGGAATTAAAATGGTTGAAGTGGATAATGACAAGTATATACCGATCCAAAAAAACAACTCCTGAGCATGTATGTACTGCTTACATGGATGTACTATTAGCATGTACAGTGTTGTTTGTTACTGCAGTTACCAATTTATTTCCATTTTAAATATTTAATTTCTCTGAAATGGTGCAAGCAAATTGTATGAAAAGTTGCAAACGAATACATGAATGTTTTGTATCCAGAGTCAGGGGGATGAGATGAGATGGGGTCATGTTCATACAGTATTTGAACTGTACATTACTAAAAGAAGGCTTTTTTTCTATGCAGATACAGTATAGTGTTTCAAACACATGCTATACACACGTACACACACATACACATACACACACACACACACACACACACACACACACACACACACACACGAGGTAATGTAAAGATGTGGGTGAACAGAGCGAAAAAGATTGTACTAGAAACGCTTATTAACATCAAAGGAATGGGCCTAAAGCAAAAGTTTGAACAGCAGCAGCAGCTGCAGTACCCCTGATATCTATGGATGGGACAGATACCCCCTGCAGACGCACGCACGCACGCACGCACGCACGCACGCACACACACAGGGAGGGGTCTGTAGTGTGACAGAGCACACCAGCTACGCCACCAGGCACTCCTTCTTGAATTAAAATAAAACTATCTCCTTACCTCTTTCTGGATGCCCCCTCTTTACCAACAAGAGGGACAGGACCAGCTCTCCTCAGCTTCCATTTTCCTCTTCCTTTCCTCTCTCCCTTGAAAACTTTCTGCACCTGAGACAGTGGGAGGGAGGGAGATAGAGCATGAAACAGCACCCCAAATCCTGTCCCATTACAAGCAGCACAGGCTTCTGTCCCTCTACTCCTCTGCCTCCAGTCATTTGCATGGGAGGGAGGAGCTGCTTGCTCTCTCTCTCCCTCTTTCTCCCTCTCTCTCCTCTACCTCTCTCCCTCCCTCTCTCTTTTAGAAGCTTTACACCTGCCATCCTGCCTACAGTATGTGATGATATCACAATGTCTCTCTTACATCACAGACAGGCTGACATCATCACACAGGCTGGCGGCCAGCAAGAGACAGAAATGCAGATAGAGACACACTGACAAATACATACACTGTAGGCACAGGCACCATGCGGCTTCTGCACCATAAAAGTTCATTTGAATCAAAAATAATGTCATCTTTTAAGTGAGGCGCTATTGAAATCTTGGGGGTCTAAGTGTCAAGACAATCTTGACATAAAACGGAGGCATCATTTTCAATCATTCAATAATGATGTGGTTTTGGATGACAGTATTCTATGAGATATCATGGGAAAATAATAGGAGACATAATGGAAATACAGTATCGTCCAATTTGTGACCATAATGGGAATATACATAGCGCTTCCTTCACAGGAAATAATACATGTGACATAACGGGAATGTAGTAAGTATGTGGGTTTGGCTGGGATTATCCTACATCCTGCAGGGATATAATAACTGGGAAAACGCTATATTTGATACCGCCACGTTGTGGGATGAGCGAGTAAACATTGCATGTCATTTCCCAGAATCCCTTGCTGCAGTGGGAGCACTGTATGCTACTGTACTGTAGGTGATAATGGTTGAAATATATATATATATATATATATATAGATATATATCTATATATCTATATATATATATATATATATATATATATATACATACACATCAACCAGTACAATAATTTAAAAGGGGGGAATTAAAATGGTTGAAGTGGATAATGACAAGTATATACCGATCCAAAAAAACAACTCCTGAGCATGTATGTACTGCTTACATGGATGTACTATTAGCATGTACAGTGTTGTTTGTTACTGCAGTTACCAATTTATTTCCATTTTAAATATTTAATTTCTCTGAAATGGTGCAAGCAAATTGTATGAAAAGTTGCAAACGAATACATGAATGTTTTGTATCCAGAGTCAGGGGGATGAGATGAGATGGGGTCATGTTCATACAGTATTTGAACTGTACATTACTAAAAGAAGGCTTTTTTTCTATGCAGATACAGTATAGTGTTTCAAACACATGCTATACACACGTACACACACATACACATACACACACACACACACACACACACACACACACACACACACACGAGGTAATGTAAAGATGTGGGTGAACAGAGCGAAAAAGATTGTACTAGAAACGCTTATTAACATCAAAGGAATGGGCCTAAAGCAAAAGTTTGAACAGCAGCAGCAGCTGCAGTACCCCTGATATCTATGGATGGGACAGATACCCCCTGCAGACGCACGCACGCACGCACGCACGCACGCACGCACGCACGCACACACACACACAGGGAGGGGTCTGTAGTGTGACAGAGCACACCAGCTACGCCACCAGGCACTCCTTCTTGAATTAAAATAAAACTATCTCCTTACCTCTTTCTGGATGCCCCCTCTTTACCAACAAGAGGGACAGGACCAGCTCTCCTCAGCTTCCATTTTCCTCTTCCTTTCCTCTCTCCCTTGAAAACTTTCTGCACCTGAGACAGTGGGAGGGAGGGAGATAGAGCATGAAACAGCACCCCAAATCCTGTCCCATTACAAGCAGCACAGGCTTCTGTCCCTCTACTCCTCTGCCTCCAGTCATTTGCATGGGAGGGAGGAGCTGCTTGCTCTCTCTCTCCCTCTTTCTCCCTCTCTCTCCTCTACCTCTCTCCCTCCCTCTCTCTTTTAGAAGCTTTACACCTGCCATCCTGCCTACAGTATGTGATGATATCACAATGTCTCTCTTACATCACAGACAGGCTGACATCATCACACAGGCTGGCGGCCAGCAAGAGACAGAAATGCAGATAGAGACACACTGACAAATACATACACTGTAGGCACAGGCACCATGCGGCTTCTGCACCATAAAAGTTCATTTGAATCAAAAATAATGTCATCTTTTAAGTGAGGCGCTATTGAAATCTTGGGGGTCTAAGTGTCAAGACAATCTTGACATAAAACGGAGGCATCATTTTCAATCATTCAATAATGATGTGGTTTTGGATGACAGTATTCTATGAGATATCATGGGAAAATAATAGGAGACATAATGGAAATACAGTATCGTCCAATTTGTGACCATAATGGGAATATACATAGCGCTTCCTTCACAGGAAATAATACATGTGACATAACGGGAATGTAGTAAGTATGTGGGTTTGGCTGGGATTATCCTACATCCTGCAGGGATATAATAACTGGGAAAACGCTATATTTGATACCGCCACGTTGTGGGATGAGCGAGTAAACATTGCATGTCATTTCCCAGAATCCCTTGCTGCAGTGGGAGCACTGTATGCTACTGTACTGTAGGTGATAATGGTTGAAATATATATATATATATATATATATATAGATATATATCTATATATATATATATATATATATATATATATATATATATATATACATACACATCAACCAGTACAATAATTTAAAAGGGGGGAATTAAAATGGTTGAAGTGGATAATGACAAGTATATACCGATCCAAAAAAACAACTCCTGAGCATGTATGTACTGCTTACATGGATGTACTATTAGCATGTACAGTGTTGTTTGTTACTGCAGTTACCAATTTATTTCCATTTTAAATATTTAATTTCTCTGAAATGGTGCAAGCAAATTGTATGAAAAGTTGCAAACGAATACATGAATGTTTTGTATCCAGAGTCAGGGGGATGAGATGAGATGGGGTCATGTTCATACAGTATTTGAACTGTACATTACTAAAAGAAGGCTTTTTTTCTATGCAGATACAGTATAGTGTTTCAAACACATGCTATACACACGTACACACACATACACATACACACACACACACACACACACACACACACACACGAGGTAATGTAAAGATGTGGGTGAACAGAGCGAAAAAGATTGTACTAGAAACGCTTATTAACATCAAAGGAATGGGCCTAAAGCAAAAGTTTGAACAGCAGCAGCAGCTGCAGTACCCCTGATATCTATGGATGGGACAGATACCCCCTGCAGACGCACGCACGCACGCACGCACGCACGCACGCACGCACGCACACACACACACACACACAGGGAGGGGTCTGTAGTGTGACAGAGCACACCAGCTACGCCACCAGGCACTCCTTCTTGAATTAAAATAAAACTATCTCCTTACCTCTTTCTGGATGCCCCCTCTTTACCAACAAGAGGGACAGGACCAGCTCTCCTCAGCTTCCATTTTCCTCTTCCTTTCCTCTCTCCCTTGAAAACTTTCTGCACCTGAGACAGTGGGAGGGAGGGAGATAGAGCATGAAACAGCACCCCAAATCCTGTCCCATTATAAGCAGCACAGGCTTCTGTCCCTCTACTCCTCTGCCTCCAGTCATTTGCATGGGAGGGAGGAGCTGCTTGCTCTCTCTCTCCCTCTTTCTCCCTCTCTCTCCTCTACCTCTCTCCCTCCCTCTCTCTTTTAGAAGCTTTACACCTGCCATCCTGCCTACAGTATGTGATGATATCACAATGTCTCTCTTACATCACAGACAGGCTGACATCATCACACAGGCTGGCGGCCAGCAAGAGACAGAAATGCAGATAGAGACACACTGACAAATACATACACTGTAGGCACAGGCACCATGCGGCTTCTGCACCATAAAAGTTCATTTGAATCAAAAATAATGTCATCTTTTAAGTGAGGCGCTATTGAAATCTTGGGGGTCTAAGTGTCAAGACAATCTTGACATAAAACGGAGGCATCATTTTCAATCATTCAATAATGATGTGCTTTTGGATGACAGTATTCTATGAGATATCATGGGAAAATAATAGGAGACATAATGGAAATACAGTATCGTCCAATTTGTGACCATAATGGGAATATACATAGCGCTTCCTTCACAGGAAATAATACATGTGACATAACGGGAATGTAGTAAGTATGTGGGTTTGGCTGGGATTATCCTACATCCTGCAGGGATATAATAACTGGGAAAACGCTATATTTGATACCGCCACGTTGTGGGATGAGCGAGTAAACATTGCATGTCATTTCCCAGAATCCCTTGCTGCAGTGGGAGCACTGTATGCTACTGTACTGTAGGTGATAATGGTTGAAATATATATATATATATATATATATAGATATATATCTATATATATATATATATATATATATATATATATATATATACATACACATCAACCAGTACAATAATTTAAAAGGGGGGAATTAAAATGGTTGAAGTGGATAATGACAAGTATATACCGATCCAAAAAAACAACTCCTGAGCATGTATGTACTGCTTACATGGATGTACTATTAGCATGTACAGTGTTGTTTGTTACTGCAGTTACCAATTTATTTCCATTTTAAATATTTAATTTCTCTGAAATGGTGCAAGCAAATTGTATGAAAAGTTGCAAACGAATACATGAATGTTTTGTATCCAGAGTCAGGGGGATGAGATGAGATGGGGTCATGTTCATACAGTATTTGAACTGTACATTACTAAAAGAAGGCTTTTTTTCTATGCAGATACAGTATAGTGTTTCAAACACATGCTATACACACGTACACACACATACACATACACACACACACACACACACACACACACACACACACACGAGGTAATGTAAAGATGTGGGTGAACAGAGCGAAAAAGATTGTACTAGAAACGCTTATTAACATCAAAGGAATGGGCCTAAAGCAAAAGTTTGAACAGCAGCAGCAGCTGCAGTACCCCTGATATCTATGGATGGGACAGATACCCCCTGCAGACGCACGCACGCACGCACGCACGCACACACACACACACAGGGAGGGGTCTGTAGTGTGACAGAGCACACCAGCTACGCCACCAGGCACTCCTTCTTGAATTAAAATAAAACTATCTCCTTACCTCTTTCTGGATGCCCCCTCTTTACCAACAAGAGGGACAGGACCAGCTCTCCTCAGCTTCCATTTTCCTCTTCCTTTCCTCTCTCCCTTGAAAACTTTCTGCACCTGAGACAGTGGGAGGGAGGGAGATAGAGCATGAAACAGCACCCCAAATCCTGTCCCATTATAAGCAGCACAGGCTTCTGTCCCTCTACTCCTCTGCCTCCAGTCATTTGCATGGGAGGGAGGAGCTGCTTGCTCTCTCTCTCCCTCTTTCTCCCTCTCTCTCCTCTACCTCTCTCCCTCCCTCTCTCTTTTAGAAGCTTTACACCTGCCATCCTGCCTACAGTATGTGATGATATCACAATGTCTCTCTTACATCACAGACAGGCTGACATCATCACACAGGCTGGCGGCCAGCAAGAGACAGAAATGCAGATAGAGACACACTGACAAATACATACACTGTAGGCACAGGCACCATGCGGCTTCTGCACCATAAAAGTTCATTTGAATCAAAAATAATGTCATCTTTTAAGTGAGGCGCTATTGAAATCTTGGGGGTCTAAGTGTCAAGACAATCTTGACATAAAACGGAGGCATCATTTTCAATCATTCAATAATGATGTGCTTTTGGATGACAGTATTCTATGAGATATCATGGGAAAATAATAGGAGACATAATGGAAATACAGTATCGTCCAATTTGTGACCATAATGGGAATATACATAGCGCTTCCTTCACAGGAAATAATACATGTGACATAACGGGAATGTAGTAAGTATGTGGGTTTGGCTGGGATTATCCTACATCCTGCAGGGATATAATAACTGGGAAAACGCTATATTTGATACCGCCACGTTGTGGGATGAGCGAGTAAACATTGCATGTCATTTCCCAGAATCCCTTGCTGCAGTGGGAGCACTGTATGCTACTGTACTGTAGGTGATAATGGTTGAAATATATATATATATATATATATATAGATATATATCTATATATATATATATATATATATATATATATATATATATATACATACACATCAACCAGTACA
This sequence comes from Ascaphus truei, assembly GCF_040206685.1. Classification (NCBI taxonomy): domain Eukaryota; kingdom Metazoa; phylum Chordata; class Amphibia; order Anura; family Ascaphidae; genus Ascaphus; species Ascaphus truei. The sequence goes on along the minus strand of NW_027454091.1, from coordinate 639,203 downwards.
ATAATTTAAAAGGGGGGAATTAAAATGGTTGAAGTGGATAATGACAAGTATATACCGATCCAAAAAAACAACTCCTGAGCATGTATGTACTGCTTACATGGATGTACTATTAGCATGTACAGTGTTGTTTGTTACTGCAGTTACCAATTTATTTCCATTTTAAATATTTAATTTCTCTGAAATGGTGCAAGCAAATTGTATGAAAAGTTGCAAACGAATACATGAATGTTTTGTATCCAGAGTCAGGGGGATGAGATGAGATGGGGTCATGTTCATACAGTATTTGAACTGTACATTACTAAAAGAAGGCTTTTTTTCTATGCAGATACAGTATAGTGTTTCAAACACATGCTATACACACGTACACACACATACACATACACACACACACACACACACACACACACACACACACACACACACACACGAGGTAATGTAAAGATGTGGGTGAACAGAGCGAAAAAGATTGTACTAGAAACGCTTATTAACATCAAAGGAATGGGCCTAAAGCAAAAGTTTGAACAGCAGCAGCAGCTGCAGTACCCCTGATATCTATGGATGGGACAGATACCCCCTGCAGACGCACGCACGCACGCACGCACACACACAGGGAGGGGTCTGTAGTGTGACAGAGCACACCAGCTACGCCACCAGGCACTCCTTCTTGAATTAAAATAAAACTATCTCCTTACCTCTTTCTGGATGCCCCCTCTTTACCAACAAGAGGGACAGGACCAGCTCTCCTCAGCTTCCATTTTCCTCTTCCTTTCCTCTCTCCCTTGAAAACTTTCTGCACCTGAGACAGTGGGAGGGAGGGAGATAGAGCATGAAACAGCACCCCAAATCCTGTCCCATTACAAGCAGCACAGGCTTCTGTCCCTCTACTCCTCTGCCTCCAGTCATTTGCATGGGAGGGAGGAGCTGCTTGCTCTCTCTCTCCCTCTTTCTCCCTCTCTCTCCTCTACCTCTCTCCCTCCCTCTCTCTTTTAGAAGCTTTACACCTGCCATCCTGCCTACAGTATGTGATGATATCACAATGTCTCTCTTACATCACAGACAGGCTGACATCATCACACAGGCTGGCGGCCAGCAAGAGACAGAAATGCAGATAGAGACACACTGACAAATACATACACTGTAGGCACAGGCACCATGCGGCTTCTGCACCATAAAAGTTCATTTGAATCAAAAATAATGTCATCTTTTAAGTGAGGCGCTATTGAAATCTTGGGGGTCTAAGTGTCAAGACAATCTTGACATAAAACGGAGGCATCATTTTCAATCATTCAATAATGATGTGGTTTTGGATGACAGTATTCTATGAGATATCATGGGAAAATAATAGGAGACATAATGGAAATACAGTATCGTCCAATTTGTGACCATAATGGGAATATACATAGCGCTTCCTTCACAGGAAATAATACATGTGACATAACGGGAATGTAGTAAGTATGTGGGTTTGGCTGGGATTATCCTACATCCTGCAGGGATATAATAACTGGGAAAACGCTATATTTGATACCGCCACGTTGTGGGATGAGCGAGTAAACATTGCATGTCATTTCCCAGAATCCCTTGCTGCAGTGGGAGCACTGTATGCTACTGTACTGTAGGTGATAATGGTTGAAATATATATATATATATATATATATAGATATATATCTATATATATATATATATATATATATATATATACATACACATCAACCAGTACAATAATTTAAAAGGGGGGAATTAAAATGGTTGAAGTGGATAATGACAAGTATATACCGATCCAAAAAAACAACTCCTGAGCATGTATGTACTGCTTACATGGATGTACTATTAGCATGTACAGTGTTGTTTGTTACTGCAGTTACCAATTTATTTCCATTTTAAATATTTAATTTCTCTGAAATGGTGCAAGCAAATTGTATGAAAAGTTGCAAACGAATACATGAATGTTTTGTATCCAGAGTCAGGGGGATGAGATGAGATGGGGTCATGTTCATACAGTATTTGAACTGTACATTACTAAAAGAAGGCTTTTTTTCTATGCAGATACAGTATAGTGTTTCAAACACATGCTATACACACGTACACACACATACACATACACACACACACACACACACACGAGGTAATGTAAAGATGTGGGTGAACAGAGCGAAAAAGATTGTACTAGAAACGCTTATTAACATCAAAGGAATGGGCCTAAAGCAAAAGTTTGAACAGCAGCAGCAGCTGCAGTACCCCTGATATCTATGGATGGGACAGATACCCCCTGCAGACGCACGCACGCACGCACGCACGCACGCACGCACGCACGCACGCACGCACGCACGCAGGGAGGGGTCTGTAGTGTGACAGAGCACACCAGCTACGCCACCAGGCACTCCTTCTTGAATTAAAATAAAACTATCTCCTTACCTCTTTCTGGATGCCCCCTCTTTACCAACAAGAGGGACAGGACCAGCTCTCCTCAGCTTCCATTTTCCTCTTCCTTTCCTCTCTCCCTTGAAAACTTTCTGCACCTGAGACAGTGGGAGGGAGGGAGATAGAGCATGAAACAGCACCCCAAATCCTGTCCCATTACAAGCAGCACAGGCTTCTGTCCCTCTACTCCTCTGCCTCCAGTCATTTGCATGGGAGGGAGGAGCTGCTTGCTCTCTCTCTCCCTCTTTCTCCCTCTCTCTCCTCTACCTCTCTCCCTCCCTCTCTCTTTTAGAAGCTTTACACCTGCCATCCTGCCTACAGTATGTGATGATATCACAATGTCTCTCTTACATCACAGACAGGCTGACATCATCACACAGGCTGGCGGCCAGCAAGAGACAGAAATGCAGATAGAGACACACTGACAAATACATACACTGTAGGCACAGGCACCATGCGGCTTCTGCACCATAAAAGTTCATTTGAATCAAAAATAATGTCATCTTTTAAGTGAGGCGCTATTGAAATCTTGGGGGTCTAAGTGTCAAGACAATCTTGACATAAAACGGAGGCATCATTTTCAATCATTCAATAATGATGTGGTTTTGGATGACAGTATTCTATGAGATATCATGGGAAAATAATAGGAGACATAATGGAAATACAGTATCGTCCAATTTGTGACCATAATGGGAATATACATAGCGCTTCCTTCACAGGAAATAATACATGTGACATAACGGGAATGTAGTAAGTATGTGGGTTTGGCTGGGATTATCCTACATCCTGCAGGGATATAATAACTGGGAAAACGCTATATTTGATACCGCCACGTTGTGGGATGAGCGAGTAAACATTGCATGTCATTTCCCAGAATCCCTTGCTGCAGTGGGAGCACTGTATGCTACTGTACTGTAGGTGATAATGGTTGAAATATATATATATATATATATATATAGATATATATCTATATATATATATATATATATATATATATATATATATATATATACATACACATCAACCAGTACAATAATTTAAAAGGGGGGAATTAAAATGGTTGAAGTGGATAATGACAAGTATATACCGATCCAAAAAAACAACTCCTGAGCATGTATGTACTGCTTACATGGATGTACTATTAGCATGTACAGTGTTGTTTGTTACTGCAGTTACCAATTTATTTCCATTTTAAATATTTAATTTCTCTGAAATGGTGCAAGCAAATTGTATGAAAAGTTGCAAACGAATACATGAATGTTTTGTATCCAGAGTCAGGGGGATGAGATGAGATGGGGTCATGTTCATACAGTATTTGAACTGTACATTACTAAAAGAAGGCTTTTTTTCTATGCAGATACAGTATAGTGTTTCAAACACATGCTATACACACGTACACACACATACACATACACACACACACACACACACACACACACACGAGGTAATGTAAAGATGTGGGTGAACAGAGCGAAAAAGATTGTACTAGAAACGCTTATTAACATCAAAGGAATGGGCCTAAAGCAAAAGTTTGAACAGCAGCAGCAGCTGCAGTACCCCTGATATCTATGGATGGGACAGATACCCCCTGCAGACGCACGCACGCACGCACGCACGCACGCACGCACGCACGCACGCACGCACGCACGCACGCACACACAGGGAGGGGTCTGTAGTGTGACAGAGCACACCAGCTACGCCACCAGGCACTCCTTCTTGAATTAAAATAAAACTATCTCCTTACCTCTTTCTGGATGCCCCCTCTTTACCAACAAGAGGGACAGGACCAGCTCTCCTCAGCTTCCATTTTCCTCTTCCTTTCCTCTCTCCCTTGAAAACTTTCTGCACCTGAGACAGTGGGAGGGAGGGAGATAGAGCATGAAACAGCACCCCAAATCCTGTCCCATTACAAGCAGCACAGGCTTCTGTCCCTCTACTCCTCTGCCTCCAGTCATTTGCATGGGAGGGAGGAGCTGCTTGCTCTCTCTCTCCCTCTTTCTCCCTCTCTCTCCTCTACCTCTCTCCCTCCCTCTCTCTTTTAGAAGCTTTACACCTGCCATCCTGCCTACAGTATGTGATGATATCACAATGTCTCTCTTACATCACAGACAGGCTGACATCATCACACAGGCTGGCGGCCAGCAAGAGACAGAAATGCAGATAGAGACACACTGACAAATACATACACTGTAGGCACAGGCACCATGCGGCTTCTGCACCATAAAAGTTCATTTGAATCAAAAATAATGTCATCTTTTAAGTGAGGCGCTATTGAAATCTTGGGGGTCTAAGTGTCAAGACAATCTTGACATAAAACGGAGGCATCATTTTCAATCATTCAATAATGATGTGGTTTTGGATGACAGTATTCTATGAGATATCATGGGAAAATAATAGGAGACATAATGGAAATACAGTATCGTCCAATTTGTGACCATAATGGGAATATACATAGCGCTTCCTTCACAGGAAATAATACATGTGACATAACGGGAATGTAGTAAGTATGTGGGTTTGGCTGGGATTATCCTACATCCTGCAGGGATATAATAACTGGGAAAACGCTATATTTGATACCGCCACGTTGTGGGATGAGCGAGTAAACATTGCATGTCATTTCCCAGAATCCCTTGCTGCAGTGGGAGCACTGTATGCTACTGTACTGTAGGTGATAATGGTTGAAATATATATATATATATATATATATAGATATATATCTATATATATATATATATATATATATATATATATATATATATACATACACATCAACCAGTACAATAATTTAAAAGGGGGGAATTAAAATGGTTGAAGTGGATAATGACAAGTATATACCGATCCAAAAAAACAACTCCTGAGCATGTATGTACTGCTTACATGGATGTACTATTAGCATGTACAGTGTTGTTTGTTACTGCAGTTACCAATTTATTTCCATTTTAAATATTTAATTTCTCTGAAATGGTGCAAGCAAATTGTATGAAAAGTTGCAAACGAATACATGAATGTTTTGTATCCAGAGTCAGGGGGATGAGATGAGATGGGGTCATGTTCATACAGTATTTGAACTGTACATTACTAAAAGAAGGCTTTTTTTCTATGCAGATACAGTATACTGCTGCGGCACAGTTTATTCGAGCATTTGCCCGTTCTGTGCCGCAGCAGTAGCCTGGCGCGCGCCCGAGTGTGACGGGCGCGCGCCGAAGCAGCGGAAGAGCGCCCTCCGATCGGGGCGCTCTCCCTACCGCAACCGGGTCCGCCGGGTCCCCCGGAACCCCCTGCCGCTGTCCCGCGATCGCGGGACACCAGGGCTCCCTCGGGGAGCCCTGGACGCGCGTGAAGGGGGTGCAGGCTCCCGAAGACGCGTGACCGCGCGTCTATGACGCGCGGCACGCCGAGGGGCGGCCACTAGCAAGCCGGGAAATCTCCCGGCTTGCGGATCTGGCCGCACTGCGATAAAGTGTGTCGCCAGTGTAGTGTTTCAAACACATGCTATACACACGTACACACACATACACATACACACACACACACACACACACACACACACACACGAGGTAATGTAAAGATGTGGGTGAACAGAGCGAAAAAGATTGTACTAGAAACGCTTATTAACATCAAAGGAATGGGCCTAAAGCAAAAGTTTGAACAGCAGCAGCAGCTGCAGTACCCCTGATATCTATGGATGGGACAGATACCCCCTGCAGACGCACGCACGCACGCACGCACGCACGCACGCACGCACGCACACACACACACAGGGAGGGGTCTGTAGTGTGACAGAGCACACCAGCTACGCCACCAGGCACTCCTTCTTGAATTAAAATAAAACTATCTCCTTACCTCTTTCTGGATGCCCCCTCTTTACCAACAAGAGGGACAGGACAAGCTCTCCTCAGCTTCCATTTTCCTCTTCCTTTCCTCTCTCCCTTGAAAACTTTCTGCACCTGAGACAGTGGGAGGGAGGGAGATAGAGCATGAAACAGCACCCCAAATCCTGTCCCATTACAAGCAGCACAGGCTTCTGTCCCTCTACTCCTCTGCCTCCAGTCATTTGCATGGGAGGGAGGAGCTGCTTGCTCTCTCTCTCCCTCTTTCTCCCTCTCTCTCCTCTACCTCTCTCCCTCCCTCTCTCTTTTAGAAGCTTTACACCTGCCATCCTGCCTACAGTATGTGATGATATCACAATGTCTCTCTTACATCACAGACAGGCTGACATCATCACACAGGCTGGCGGCCAGCAAGAGACAGAAATGCAGATAGAGACACACTGACAAATACATACACTGTAGGCACAGGCACCATGCGGCTTCTGCACCATAAAAGTTCATTTGAATCAAAAATAATGTCATCTTTTAAGTGAGGCGCTATTGAAATCTTGGGGGTCTAAGTGTCAAGACAATCTTGACATAAAACGGAGGCATCATTTTCAATCATTCAATAATGATGTGCTTTTGGATGACAGTATTCTATGAGATATCATGGGAAAATAATAGGAGACATAATGGAAATACAGTATCGTCCAATTTGTGACCATAATGGGAATATACATAGCGCTTCCTTCACAGGAAATAATACATGTGACATAACGGGAATGTAGTAAGTATGTGGGTTTGGCTGGGATTATCCTACATCCTGCAGGGATATAATAACTGGGAAAACGCTATATTTGATACCGCCACGTTGTGGGATGAGCGAGTAAACATTGCATGTCATTTCCCAGAATCCCTTGCTGCAGTGGGAGCACTGTATGCTACTGTACTGTAGGTGATAATGGTTGAAATATATATATATATATATATATATAGATATATATCTATATATATATATATATATATATATATATATATATATACATACACATCAACCAGTACAATAATTTAAAAGGGGGGAATTAAAATGGTTGAAGTGGATAATGACAAGTATATACCGATCCAAAAAAACAACTCCTGAGCATGTATGTACTGCTTACATGGATGTACTATTAGCATGTACAGTGTTGTTTGTTACTGCAGTTACCAATTTATTTCCATTTTAAATATTTAATTTCTCTGAAATGGTGCAAGCAAATTGTATGAAAAGTTGCAAACGAATACATGAATGTTTTGTATCCAGAGTCAGGGGGATGAGATGAGATGGGGTCATGTTCATACAGTATTTGAACTGTACATTACTAAAAGAAGGCTTTTTTTCTATGCAGATACAGTATAGTGTTTCAAACACATGCTATACACACGTACACACACATACACATACACACACACACACACACACACACACACACACACACACACACACGAGGTAATGTAAAGATGTGGGTGAACAGAGCGAAAAAGATTGTACTAGAAACGCTTATTAACATCAAAGGAATGGGCCTAAAGCAAAAGTTTGAACAGCAGCAGCAGCTGCAGTACCCCTGATATCTATGGATGGGACAGATACCCCCTGCAGACGCACGCACGCACGCACGCACGCACGCACGCACGCACGCACACACACAGGGAGGGGTCTGTAGTGTGACAGAGCACACCAGCTACGCCACCAGGCACTCCTTCTTGAATTAAAATAAAACTATCTCCTTACCTCTTTCTGGATGCCCCCTCTTTACCAACAAGAGGGACAGGACCAGCTCTCCTCAGCTTCCATTTTCCTCTTCCTTTCCTCTCTCCCTTGAAAACTTTCTGCACCTGAGACAGTGGGAGGGAGGGAGATAGAGCATGAAACAGCACCCCAAATCCTGTCCCATTACAAGCAGCACAGGCTTCTGTCCCTCTACTCCTCTGCCTCCTGTCATTTGCATGGGAGGGAGGAGCTGCTTGCTCTCTCTCTCCCTCTTTCTCCCTCTCTCTCCTCTACCTCTCTCCCTCCCTCTCTCTTTTAGAAGCTTTACACCTGCCATCCTGCCTACAGTATGTGATGATATCACAATGTCTCTCTTACATCACAGACAGGCTGACATCATCACACAGGCTGGCGGCCAGCAAGAGACAGAAATGCAGATAGAGACACACTGACAAATACATACACTGTAGGCACAGGCACCATGCGGCTTCTGCACCATAAAAGTTCATTTGAATCAAAAATAATGTCATCTTTTAAGTGAGGCGCTATTGAAATCTTGGGGGTCTAAGTGTCAAGACAATCTTGACATAAAACGGAGGCATCATTTTCAATCATTCAATAATGATGTGGTTTTGGATGACAGTATTCTATGAGATATCATGGGAAAATAATAGGAGACATAATGGAAATACAGTATCGTCCAATTTGTGACCATAATGGGAATATACATAGCGCTTCCTTCACAGGAAATAATACATGTGACATAACGGGAATGTAGTAAGTATGTGGGTTTGGCTGGGATTATCCTACATCCTGCAGGGATATAATAACTGGGAAAACGCTATATTTGATACCGCCACGTTGTGGGATGAGCGAGTAAACATTGCATGTCATTTCCCAGAATCCCTTGCTGCAGTGGGAGCACTGTATGCTACTGTACTGTAGGTGATAATGGTTGAAATATATATATATATATATATATATAGATATATATCTATATATATATATATATATATATATATATATATATATATATACATACACATCAACCAGTACAATAATTTAAAAGGGGGGAATTAAAATGGTTGAAGTGGATAATGACAAGTATATACCGATCCAAAAAAACAACTCCTGAGCATGTATGTACTGCTTACATGGATGTACTATTAGCATGTACAGTGTTGTTTGTTACTGCAGTTACCAATTTATTTCCATTTTAAATATTTAATTTCTCTGAAATGGTGCAAGCAAATTGTATGAAAAGTTGCAAACGAATACATGAATGTTTTGTATCCAGAGTCAGGGGGATGAGATGAGATGGGGTCATGTTCATACAGTATTTGAACTGTACATTACTAAAAGAAGGCTTTTTTTCTATGCAGATACAGTATAGTGTTTCAAACACATGCTATACACACGTACACACACATACACATACACACACACACACACACACACACACACGAGGTAATGTAAAGATGTGGGTGAACAGAGCGAAAAAGATTGTACTAGAAACGCTTATTAACATCAAAGGAATGGGCCTAAAGCAAAAGTTTGAACAGCAGCAGCAGCTGCAGTACCCCTGATATCTATGGATGGGACAGATACCCCCTGCAGACGCACGCACGCACGCACGCACGCACGCACGCACGCACACACACACACACACAGGGAGGGGTCTGTAGTGTGACAGAGCACACCAGCTACGCCACCAGGCACTCCTTCTTGAATTAAAATAAAACTATCTCCTTACCTCTTTCTGGATGCCCCCTCTTTACCAACAAGAGGGACAGGACCAGCTCTCCTCAGCTTCCATTTTCCTCTTCCTTTCCTCTCTCCCTTGAAAACTTTCTGCACCTGAGACAGTGGGAGGGAGGGAGATAGAGCATGAAACAGCACCCCAAATCCTGTCCCATTACAAGCAGCACAGGCTTCTGTCCCTCTACTCCTCTGCCTCCAGTCATTTGCATGGGAGGGAGGAGCTGCTTGCTCTCTCTCTCCCTCTTTCTCCCTCTCTCTCCTCTACCTCTCTCCCTCCCTCTCTCTTTTAGAAGCTTTACACCTGCCATCCTGCCTACAGTATGTGATGATATCACAATGTCTCTCTTACATCACAGACAGGCTGACATCATCACACAGGCTGGCGGCCAGCAAGAGACAGAAATGCAGATAGAGACACACTGACAAATACATACACTGTAGGCACAGGCACCATGCGGCTTCTGCACCATAAAAGTTCATTTGAATCAAAAATAATGTCATCTTTTAAGTGAGGCGCTATTGAAATCTTGGGGGTCTAAGTGTCAAGACAATCTTGACATAAAACGGAGGCATCATTTTCAATCATTCAATAATGATGTGCTTTTGGATGACAGTATTCTATGAGATATCATGGGAAAATAATAGGAGACATAATGGAAATACAGTATCGTCCAATTTGTGACCATAATGGGAATATACATAGCGCTTCCTTCACAGGAAATAATACATGTGACATAACGGGAATGTAGTAAGTATGTGGGTTTGGCTGGGATTATCCTACATCCTGCAGGGATATAATAACTGGGAAAACGCTATATTTGATACCGCCACGTTGTGGGATGAGCGAGTAAACATTGCATGTCATTTCCCAGAATCCCTTGCTGCAGTGGGAGCACTGTATGCTACTGTACTGTAGGTGATAATGGTTGAAATATATATATATATATATATATATAGATATATATCTATATATATATATATATATATATATATATATATATACATACACATCAACCAGTACAATAATTTAAAAGGGGGGAATTAAAATGGTTGAAGTGGATAATGACAAGTATATACCGATCCAAAAAAACAACTCCTGAGCATGTATGTACTGCTTACATGGATGTACTATTAGCATGTACAGTGTTGTTTGTTACTGCAGTTACCAATTTATTTCCATTTTAAATATTTAATTTCTCTGAAATGGTGCAAGCAAATTGTATGAAAAGTTGCAAACGAATACATGAATGTTTTGTATCCAGAGTCAGGGGGATGAGATGAGATGGGGTCATGTTCATACAGTATTTGAACTGTACATTACTAAAAGAAGGCTTTTTTTCTATGCAGATACAGTATAGTGTTTCAAACACATGCTATACACACGTACACACACATACACATACACACACACACACACACACACACACACACACACACACACACACGAGGTAATGTAAAGATGTGGGTGAACAGAGCGAAAAAGATTGTACTAGAAACGCTTATTAACATCAAAGGAATGGGCCTAAAGCAAAAGTTTGAACAGCAGCAGCAGCTGCAGTACCCCTGATATCTATGGATGGGACAGATACCCCCTGCAGACGCACGCACGCACGCACGCACGCACGCACGCACGCACGCACGCACACACACAGGGAGGGGTCTGTAGTGTGACAGAGCACACCAGCTACGCCACCAGGCACTCCTTCTTGAATTAAAATAAAACTATCTCCTTACCTCTTTCTGGATGCCCCCTCTTTACCAACAAGAGGGACAGGACCAGCTCTCCTCAGCTTCCATTTTCCTCTTCCTTTCCTCTCTCCCTTGAAAACTTTCTGCACCTGAGACAGTGGGAGGGAGGGAGATAGAGCATGAAACAGCACCCCAAATCCTGTCCCATTACAAGCAGCACAGGCTTCTGTCCCTCTACTCCTCTGCCTCCAGTCATTTGCATGGGAGGGAGGAGCTGCTTGCTCTCTCTCTCCCTCTTTCTCCCTCTCTCTCCTCTACCTCTCTCCCTCCCTCTCTCTTTTAGAAGCTTTACACCTGCCATCCTGCCTACAGTATGTGATGATATCACAATGTCTCTCTTACATCACAGACAGGCTGACATCATCACACAGGCTGGCGGCCAGCAAGAGACAGAAATGCAGATAGAGACACACTGACAAATACATACACTGTAGGCACAGGCACCATGCGGCTTCTGCACCATAAAAGTTCATTTGAATCAAAAATAATGTCATCTTTTAAGTGAGGCGCTATTGAAATCTTGGGGGTCTAAGTGTCAAGACAATCTTGACATAAAACGGAGGCATCATTTTCAATCATTCAATAATGATGTGGTTTTGGATGACAGTATTCTATGAGATATCATGGGAAAATAATAGGAGACATAATGGAAATACAGTATCGTCCAATTTGTGACCATAATGGGAATATACATAGCGCTTCCTTCACAGGAAATAATACATGTGACATAACGGGAATGTAGTAAGTATGTGGGTTTGGCTGGGATTATCCTACATCCTGCAGGGATATAATAACTGGGAAAACGCTATATTTGATACCGCCACGTTGTGGGATGAGCGAGTAAACATTGCATGTCATTTCCCAGAATCCCTTGCTGCAGTGGGAGCACTGTATGCTACTGTACTGTAGGTGATAATGGTTGAAATATATATATATATATATATATATAGATATATATCTATATATATATATATATATATATATATATATATATATATATATATATACATACACATCAACCAGTACAATAATTTAAAAGGGGGGAATTAAAATGGTTGAAGTGGATAATGACAAGTATATACCGATCCAAAAAAACAACTCCTGAGCATGTATGTACTGCTTACATGGATGTACTATTAGCATGTACAGTGTTGTTTGTTACTGCAGTTACCAATTTATTTCCATTTTAAATATTTAATTTCTCTGAAATGGTGCAAGCAAATTGTATGAAAAGTTGCAAACGAATACATGAATGTTTTGTATCCAGAGTCAGGGGGATGAGATGAGATGGGGTCATGTTCATACAGTATTTGAACTGTACATTACTAAAAGAAGGCTTTTTTTCTATGCAGATACAGTATAGTGTTTCAAACACATGCTATACACACGTACACACACATACACATACACACACACACACACACACACACACACGAGGTAATGTAAAGATGTGGGTGAACAGAGCGAAAAAGATTGTACTAGAAACGCTTATTAACATCAAAGGAATGGGCCTAAAGCAAAAGTTTGAACAGCAGCAGCAGCTGCAGTACCCCTGATATCTATGGATGGGACAGATACCCCCTGCAGACGCACGCACGCACGCACGCACGCACGCACACACAGGGAGGGGTCTGTAGTGTGACAGAGCACACCAGCTACGCCACCAGGCACTCCTTCTTGAATTAAAATAAAACTATCTCCTTACCTCTTTCTGGATGCCCCCTCTTTACCAACAAGAGGGACAGGACCAGCTCTCCTCAGCTTCCATTTTCCTCTTCCTTTCCTCTCTCCCTTGAAAACTTTCTGCACCTGAGACAGTGGGAGGGAGGGAGATAGAGCATGAAACAGCACCCCAAATCCTGTCCCATTACAAGCAGCACAGGCTTCTGTCCCTCTACTCCTCTGCCTCCAGTCATTTGCATGGGAGGGAGGAGCTGCTTGCTCTCTCTCTCCCTCTTTCTCCCTCTCTCTCCTCTACCTCTCTCCCTCCCTCTCTCTTTTAGAAGCTTTACACCTGCCATCCTGCCTACAGTATGTGATGATATCACAATGTCTCTCTTACATCACAGACAGGCTGACATCATCACACAGGCTGGCGGCCAGCAAGAGACAGAAATGCAGATAGAGACACACTGACAAATACATACACTGTAGGCACAGGCACCATGCGGCTTCTGCACCATAAAAGTTCATTTGAATCAAAAATAATGTCATCTTTTAAGTGAGGCGCTATTGAAATCTTGGGGGTCTAAGTGTCAAGACAATCTTGACATAAAACGGAGGCATCATTTTCAATCATTCAATAATGATGTGCTTTTGGATGACAGTATTCTATGAGATATCATGGGAAAATAATAGGAGACATAATGGAAATACAGTATCGTCCAATTTGTGACCATAATGGGAATATACATAGCGCTTCCTTCACAGGAAATAATACATGTGACATAACGGGAATGTAGTAAGTATGTGGGTTTGGCTGGGATTATCCTACATCCTGCAGGGATATAATAACTGGGAAAACGCTATATTTGATACCGCCACGTTGTGGGATGAGCGAGTAAACATTGCATGTCATTTCCCAGAATCCCTTGCTGCAGTGGGAGCACTGTATGCTACTGTACTGTAGGTGATAATGGTTGAAATATATATATATATATATATATATAGATATATATCTATATATATATATATATATATATATATATATATATATATATACATACACATCAACCAGTACAATAATTTAAAAGGGGGGAATTAAAATGGTTGAAGTGGATAATGACAAGTATATACCGATCCAAAAAAACAACTCCTGAGCATGTATGTACTGCTTACATGGATGTACTATTAGCATGTACAGTGTTGTTTGTTACTGCAGTTACCAATTTATTTCCATTTTAAATATTTAATTTCTCTGAAATGGTGCAAGCAAATTGTATGAAAAGTTGCAAACGAATACATGAATGTTTTGTATCCAGAGTCAGGGGGATGAGATGAGATGGGGTCATGTTCATACAGTATTTGAACTGTACATTACTAAAAGAAGGCTTTTTTTCTATGCAGATACAGTATAGTGTTTCAAACACATGCTATACACACGTACACACACATACACATACACACACACACACACACACACACACACACACACACACACACACACACACGAGGTAATGTAAAGATGTGGGTGAACAGAGCGAAAAAGATTGTACTAGAAACGCTTATTAACATCAAAGGAATGGGCCTAAAGCAAAAGTTTGAACAGCAGCAGCAGCTGCAGTACCCCTGATATCTATGGATGGGACAGATACCCCCTGCAGACGCACGCACGCACGCACGCACGCACGCACGCACGCACGCACGCACGCACACACACACACAGGGAGGGGTCTGTAGTGTGACAGAGCACACCAGCTACGCCACCAGGCACTCCTTCTTGAATTAAAATAAAACTATCTCCTTACCTCTTTCTGGATGCCCCCTCTTTACCAACAAGAGGGACAGGACCAGCTCTCCTCAGCTTCCATTTTCCTCTTCCTTTCCTCTCTCCCTTGAAAACTTTCTGCACCTGAGACAGTGGGAGGGAGGGAGATAGAGCATGAAACAGCACCCCAAATCCTGTCCCATTACAAGCAGCACAGGCTTCTGTCCCTCTACTCCTCTGCCTCCAGTCATTTGCATGGGAGGGAGGAGCTGCTTGCTCTCTCTCTCTCCCTCTTTCTCCCTCTCTCTCCTCTACCTCTCTCCCTCCCTCTCTCTTTTAGAAGCTTTACACCTGCCATCCTGCCTACAGTATGTGATGATATCACAATGTCTCTCTTACATCACAGACAGGCTGACATCATCACACAGGCTGGCGGCCAGCAAGAGACAGAAATGCAGATAGAGACACACTGACAAATACATACACTGTAGGCACAGGCACCATGCGGCTTCTGCACCATAAAAGTTCATTTGAATCAAAAATAATGTCATCTTTTAAGTGAGGCGCTATTGAAATCTTGGGGGTCTAAGTGTCAAGACAATCTTGACATAAAACGGAGGCATCATTTTCAATCATTCAATAATGATGTGGTTTTGGATGACAGTATTCTATGAGATATCATGGGAAAATAATAGGAGACATAATGGAAATACAGTATCGTCCAATTTGTGACCATAATGGGAATATACATAGCGCTTCCTTCACAGGAAATAATACATGTGACATAACGGGAATGTAGTAAGTATGTGGGTTTGGCTGGGATTATCCTACATCCTGCAGGGATATAATAACTGGGAAAACGCTATATTTGATACCGCCACGTTGTGGGATGAGCGAGTAAACATTGCATGTCATTTCCCAGAATCCCTTGCTGCAGTGGGAGCACTGTATGCTACTGTACTGTAGGTGATAATGGTTGAAATATATATATATATATATATATATAGATATATATCTATATATATATATATATATATATATATATATATATATATATATACATACACATCAACCAGTACAATAATTTAAAAGGGGGGAATTAAAATGGTTGAAGTGGATAATGACAAGTATATACCGATCCAAAAAAACAACTCCTGAGCATGTATGTACTGCTTACATGGATGTACTATTAGCATGTACAGTGTTGTTTGTTACTGCAGTTACCAATTTATTTCCATTTTAAATATTTAATTTCTCTGAAATGGTGCAAGCAAATTGTATGAAAAGATGCAAACGAATACATGAATGTTTTGTATCCAGAGTCAGGGGGATGAGATGAGATGGGGTCATGTTCATACAGTATTTGAACTGTACATTACTAAAAGAAGGCTTTTTTTCTATGCAGATACAGTATAGTGTTTCAAACACATGCTATACACACGTACACACACATACACATACACACACACACACACACACACACACACACACGAGGTAATGTAAAGATGTGGGTGAACAGAGCGAAAAAGATTGTACTAGAAACGCTTATTAACATCAAAGGAATGGGCCTAAAGCAAAAGTTTGAACAGCAGCAGCAGCTGCAGTACCCCTGATATCTATGGATGGGACAGATACCCCCTGCAGACGCACGCACGCACGCACGCACGCACGCACGCACGCACGCACGCACACACACACACAGGGAGGGGTCTGTAGTGTGACAGAGCACACCAGCTACGCCACCAGGCACTCCTTCTTGAATTAAAATAAAACTATCTCCTTACCTCTTTCTGGATGCCCCCTCTTTACCAACAAGAGGGACAGGACCAGCTCTCCTCAGCTTCCATTTTCCTCTTCCTTTCCTCTCTCCCTTGAAAACTTTCTGCACCTGAGACAGTGGGAGGGAGGGAGATAGAGCATGAAACAGCACCCCAAATCCTGTCCCATTACAAGCAGCACAGGCTTCTGTCCCTCTACTCCTCTGCCTCCAGTCATTTGCATGGGAGGGAGGAGCTGCTTGCTCTCTCTCTCTCCCTCTTTCTCCCTCTCTCTCCTCTACCTCTCTCCCTCCCTCTCTCTTTTAGAAGCTTTACACCTGCCATCCTGCCTACAGTATGTGATGATATCACAATGTCTCTCTTACATCACAGACAGGCTGACATCATCACACAGGCTGGCGGCCAGCAAGAGACAGAAATGCAGATAGAGACACACTGACAAATACATACACTGTAGGCACAGGCACCATGCGGCTTCTGCACCATAAAAGTTCATTTGAATCAAAAATAATGTCATCTTTTAAGTGAGGCGCTATTGAAATCTTGGGGGTCTAAGTGTCAAGACAATCTTGACATAAAACGGAGGCATCATTTTCAATCATTCAATAATGATGTGGTTTTGGATGACAGTATTCTATGAGATATCATGGGAAAATAATAGGAGACATAATGGAAATACAGTATCGTCCAATTTGTGACCATAATGGGAATATACATAGCGCTTCCTTCACAGGAAATAATACATGTGACATAACGGGAATGTAGTAAGTATGTGGGTTTGGCTGGGATTATCCTACATCCTGCAGGGATATAATAACTGGGAAAACGCTATATTTGATACCGCCACGTTGTGGGATGAGCGAGTAAACATTGCATGTCATTTCCCAGAATCCCTTGCTGCAGTGGGAGCACTGTATGCTACTGTACTGTAGGTGATAATGGTTGAAATATATATATATATATATATATATAGATATATATCTATATATATATATATATATATATATATATATATATATATACATACACATCAACCAGTACAATAATTTAAAAGGGGGGAATTAAAATGGTTGAAGTGGATAATGACAAGTATATACCGATCCAAAAAAACAACTCCTGAGCATGTATGTACTGCTTACATGGATGTACTATTAGCATGTACAGTGTTGTTTGTTACTGCAGTTACCAATTTATTTCCATTTTAAATATTTAATTTCTCTGAAATGGTGCAAGCAAATTGTATGAAAAGTTGCAAACGAATACATGAATGTTTTGTATCCAGAGTCAGGGGGATGAGATGAGATGGGGTCATGTTCATACAGTATTTGAACTGTACATTACTAAAAGAAGGCTTTTTTTCTATGCAGATACAGTATAGTGTTTCAAACACATGCTATACACACGTACACACACATACACATACACACACACACACACACACACGAGGTAATGTAAAGATGTGGGTGAACAGAGCGAAAAAGATTGTACTAGAAACGCTTATTAACATCAAAGGAATGGGCCTAAAGCAAAAGTTTGAACAGCAGCAGCAGCTGCAGTACCCCTGATATCTATGGATGGGACAGATACCCCCTGCAGACGCACGCACGCACGCACGCACGCACACACAGGGAGGGGTCTGTAGTGTGACAGAGCACACCAGCTACGCCACCAGGCACTCCTTCTTGAATTAAAATAAAACTATCTCCTTACCTCTTTCTGGATGCCCCCTCTTTACCAACAAGAGGGACAGGACCAGCTCTCCTCAGCTTCCATTTTCCTCTTCCTTTCCTCTCTCCCTTGAAAACTTTCTGCACCTGAGACAGTGGGAGGGAGGGAGATAGAGCATGAAACAGCACCCCAAATCCTGTCCCATTACAAGCAGCACAGGCTTCTGTCCCTCTACTCCTCTGCCTCCAGTCATTTGCATGGGAGGGAGGAGCTGCTTGCTCTCTCTCTCCCTCTTTCTCCCTCTCTCTCCTCTACCTCTCTCCCTCCCTCTCTCTTTTAGAAGCTTTACACCTGCCATCCTGCCTACAGTATGTGATGATATCACAATGTCTCTCTTACATCACAGACAGGCTGACATCATCACACAGGCTGGCGGCCAGCAAGAGACAGAAATGCAGATAGAGACACACTGACAAATACATACACTGTAGGCACAGGCACCATGCGGCTTCTGCACCATAAAAGTTCATTTGAATCAAAAATAATGTCATCTTTTAAGTGAGGCGCTATTGAAATCTTGGGGGTCTAAGTGTCAAGACAATCTTGACATAAAACGGAGGCATCATTTTCAATCATTCAATAATGATGTGGTTTTGGATGACAGTATTCTATGAGATATCATGGGAAAATAATAGGAGACATAATGGAAATACAGTATCGTCCAATTTGTGACCATAATGGGAATATACATAGCGCTTCCTTCACAGGAAATAATACATGTGACATAACGGGAATGTAGTAAGTATGTGGGTTTGGCTGGGATTATCCTACATCCTGCAGGGATATAATAACTGGGAAAACGCTATATTTGATACCGCCACGTTGTGGGATGAGCGAGTAAACATTGCATGTCATTTCCCAGAATCCCTTGCTGCAGTGGGAGCACTGTATGCTACTGTACTGTAGGTGATAATGGTTGAAATATATATATATATATATATATATAGATATATATCTATATATATATATATATATATATATATATATATATATATATATATACATACACATCAACCAGTACAATAATTTAAAAGGGGGGAATTAAAATGGTTGAAGTGGATAATGACAAGTATATACCGATCCAAAAAAACAACTCCTGAGCATGTATGTACTGCTTACATGGATGTACTATTAGCATGTACAGTGTTGTTTGTTACTGCAGTTACCAATTTATTTCCATTTTAAATATTTAATTTCTCTGAAATGGTGCAAGCAAATTGTATGAAAAGTTGCAAACGAATACATGAATGTTTTGTATCCAGAGTCAGGGGGATGAGATGAGATGGGGTCATGTTCATACAGTATTTGAACTGTACATTACTAAAAGAAGGCTTTTTTTCTATGCAGATACAGTATAGTGTTTCAAACACATGCTATACACACGTACACACACATACACATACACACACACACACACACACACACACACACACACACACACACACGAGGTAATGTAAAGATGTGGGTGAACAGAGCGAAAAAGATTGTACTAGAAACGCTTATTAACATCAAAGGAATGGGCCTAAAGCAAAAGTTTGAACAGCAGCAGCAGCTGCAGTACCCCTGATATCTATGGATGGGACAGATACCCCCTGCAGACGCACGCACGCACGCACGCACGCACGCACGCACACACACACACACACAGGGAGGGGTCTGTAGTGTGACAGAGCACACCAGCTACGCCACCAGGCACTCCTTCTTGAATTAAAATAAAACTATCTCCTTACCTCTTTCTGGATGCCCCCTCTTTACCAACAAGAGGGACAGGACCAGCTCTCCTCAGCTTCCATTTTCCTCTTCCTTTCCTCTCTCCCTTGAAAACTTTCTGCACCTGAGACAGTGGGAGGGAGGGAGATAGAGCATGAAACAGCACCCCAAATCCTGTCCCATTACAAGCAGCACAGGCTTCTGTCCCTCTACTCCTCTGCCTCCAGTCATTTGCATGGGAGGGAGGAGCTGCTTGCTCTCTCTCTCCCTCTTTCTCCCTCTCTCTCCTCTACCTCTCTCCCTCCCTCTCTCTTTTAGAAGCTTTACACCTGCCATCCTGCCTACAGTATGTGATGATATCACAATGTCTCTCTTACATCACAGACAGGCTGACATCATCACACAGGCTGGCGGCCAGCAAGAGACAGAAATGCAGATAGAGACACACTGACAAATACATACACTGTAGGCACAGGCACCATGCGGCTTCTGCACCATAAAAGTTCATTTGAATCAAAAATAATGTCATCTTTTAAGTGAGGCGCTATTGAAATCTTGGGGGTCTAAGTGTCAAGACAATCTTGACATAAAACGGAGGCATCATTTTCAATCATTCAATAATGATGTGGTTTTGGATGACAGTATTCTATGAGATATCATGGGAAAATAATAGGAGACATAATGGAAATACAGTATCGTCCAATTTGTGACCATAATGGGAATATACATAGCGCTTCCTTCACAGGAAATAATACATGTGACATAACGGGAATGTAGTAAGTATGTGGGTTTGGCTGGGATTATCCTACATCCTGCAGGGATATAATAACTGGGAAAACGCTATATTTGATACCGCCACGTTGTGGGATGAGCGAGTAAACATTGCATGTCATTTCCCAGAATCCCTTGCTGCAGTGGGAGCACTGTATGCTACTGTACTGTAGGTGATAATGGTTGAAATATATATATATATATATATATATAGATATATATCTATATATATATATATATATATATATATATATATATATATATATATATATATACATACACATCAACCAGTACAATAATTTAAAAGGGGGGAATTAAAATGGTTGAAGTGGATAATGACAAGTATATACCGATCCAAAAAAACAACTCCTGAGCATGTATGTACTGCTTACATGGATGTACTATTAGCATGTACAGTGTTGTTTGTTACTGCAGTTACCAATTTATTTCCATTTTAAATATTTAATTTCTCTGAAATGGTGCAAGCAAATTGTATGAAAAGTTGCAAACGAATACATGAATGTTTTGTATCCAGAGTCAGGGGGATGAGATGAGATGGGGTCATGTTCATACAGTATTTGAACTGTACATTACTAAAAGAAGGCTTTTTTTCTATGCAGATACAGTATAGTGTTTCAAACACATGCTATACACACGTACACACACATACACATACACACACACACACACACACACACACACACGAGGTAATGTAAAGATGTGGGTGAACAGAGCGAAAAAGATTGTACTAGAAACGCTTATTAACATCAAAGGAATGGGCCTAAAGCAAAAGTTTGAACAGCAGCAGCAGCTGCAGTACCCCTGATATCTATGGATGGGACAGATACCCCCTGCAGACGCACGCACGCACGCACGCACGCACGCACGCACGCACGCACGCACGCACGCACGCACACACACACACACACAGGGAGGGGTCTGTAGTGTGACAGAGCACACCAGCTACGCCACCAGGCACTCCTTCTTGAATTAAAATAAAACTATCTCCTTACCTCTTTCTGGATGCCCCCTCTTTACCAACAAGAGGGACAGGACCAGCTCTCCTCAGCTTCCATTTTCCTCTTCCTTTCCTCTCTCCCTTGAAAACTTTCTGCACCTGAGACAGTGGGAGGGAGGGAGATAGAGCATGAAACAGCACCCCAAATCCTGTCCCATTACAAGCAGCACAGGCTTCTGTCCCTCTACTCCTCTGCCTCCAGTCATTTGCATGGGAGGGAGGAGCTGCTTGCTCTCTCTCTCCCTCTTTCTCCCTCTCTCTCCTCTACCTCTCTCCCTCCCTCTCTCTTTTAGAAGCTTTACACCTGCCATCCTGCCTACAGTATGTGATGATATCACAATGTCTCTCTTACATCACAGACAGGCTGACATCATCACACAGGCTGGCGGCCAGCAAGAGACAGAAATGCAGATAGAGACACACTGACAAATACATACACTGTAGGCACAGGCACCATGCGGCTTCTGCACCATAAAAGTTCATTTGAATCAAAAATAATGTCATCTTTTAAGTGAGGCGCTATTGAAATCTTGGGGGTCTAAGTGTCAAGACAATCTTGACATAAAACGGAGGCATCATTTTCAATCATTCAATAATGATGTGGTTTTGGATGACAGTATTCTATGAGATATCATGGGAAAATAATAGGAGACATAATGGAAATACAGTATCGTCCAATTTGTGACCATAATGGGAATATACATAGCGCTTCCTTCACAGGAAATAATACATGTGACATAACGGGAATGTAGTAAGTATGTGGGTTTGGCTGGGATTATCCTACATCCTGCAGGGATATAATAACTGGGAAAACGCTATATTTGATACCGCCACGTTGTGGGATGAGCGAGTAAACATTGCATGTCATTTCCCAGAATCCCTTGCTGCAGTGGGAGCACTGTATGCTACTGTACTGTAGGTGATAATGGTTGAAATATATATATATATATATATATATAGATATATATCTATATATATATATATATATATATATATATATATATATATATATACATACACATCAACCAGTACAATAATTTAAAAGGGGGGAATTAAAATGGTTGAAGTGGATAATGACAAGTATATACCGATCCAAAAAAACAACTCCTGAGCATGTATGTACTGCTTACATGGATGTACTATTAGCATGTACAGTGTTGTTTGTTACTGCAGTTACCAATTTATTTCCATTTTAAATATTTAATTTCTCTGAAATGGTGCAAGCAAATTGTATGAAAAGTTGCAAACGAATACATGAATGTTTTGTATCCAGAGTCAGGGGGATGAGATGAGATGGGGTCATGTTCATACAGTATTTGAACTGTACATTACTAAAAGAAGGCTTTTTTTCTATGCAGATACAGTATAGTGTTTCAAACACATGCTATACACACGTACACACACATACACATACACACACACACACACACACACACACACGAGGTAATGTAAAGATGTGGGTGAACAGAGCGAAAAAGATTGTACTAGAAACGCTTATTAACATCAAAGGAATGGGCCTAAAGCAAAAGTTTGAACAGCAGCAGCAGCTGCAGTACCCCTGATATCTATGGATGGGACAGATACCCCCTGCAGACGCACGCACGCACGCACGCACGCACGCACGCACGCACGCACACACACACACACACAGGGAGGGGTCTGTAGTGTGACAGAGCACACCAGCTACGCCACCAGGCACTCCTTCTTGAATTAAAATAAAACTATCTCCTTACCTCTTTCTGGATGCCCCCTCTTTACCAACAAGAGGGACAGGACCAGCTCTCCTCAGCTTCCATTTTCCTCTTCCTTTCCTCTCTCCCTTGAAAACTTTCTGCACCTGAGACAGTGGGACAGCACCCCAAATCCTGTCCCATTACAAGCAGCACAGGCTTCTGTCCCTCTACTCCTCTGCCTCCAGTCATTTGCATGGGAGGGAGGAGCTGCTTGCTCTCTCTCTCCCTCTTTCTCCCTCTCTCTCCTCTACCTCTCTCCCTCCCTCTCTCTTTTAGAAGCTTTACACCTGCCATCCTGCCTACAGTATGTGATGATATCACAATGTCTCTCTTACATCACAGACAGGCTGACATCATCACACAGGCTGGCGGCCAGCAAGAGACAGAAATGCAGATAGAGACACACTGACAAATACATACACTGTAGGCACAGGCACCATGCGGCTTCTGCACCATAAAAGTTCATTTGAATCAAAAATAATGTCATCTTTTAAGTGAGGCGCTATTGAAATCTTGGGGGTCTAAGTGTCAAGACAATCTTGACATAAAACGGAGCATCATTTTCAATCATTCAATAATGATGTGGTTTTGGATGACAGTATTCTATGAGATATCATGGGAAAATAATAGGAGACATAATGGAAATACAGTATCGTCCAATTTGTGACCATAATGGGAATATACATAGCGCTTCCTTCACAGGAAATAATACATGTGACATAACGGGAATGTAGTAAGTATGTGGGTTTGGCTGGGATTATCCTACATCCTGCAGGGATATAATAACTGGGAAAACGCTATATTTGATACCGCCACGTTGTGGGATGAGCGAGTAAACATTGCATGTCATTTCCCAGAATCCCTTGCTGCAGTGGGAGCACTGTATGCTACTGTACTGTAGGTGATAATGGTTGAAATATATATATATATATATATATATATAGATATATATCTATATATATATATATATATATATATATATATATATATATATATATATATATATATACATACACATCAACCAGTACAATAATTTAAAAGGGGGGAATTAAAATGGTTGAAGTGGATAATGACAAGTATATACCGATCCAAAAAAACAACTCCTGAGCATGTATGTACTGCTTACATGGATGTACTATTAGCATGTACAGTGTTGTTTGTTACTGCAGTTACCAATTTATTTCCATTTTAAATATTTAATTTCTCTGAAATGGTGCAAGCAAATTGTATGAAAAGTTGCAAACGAATACATGAATGTTTTGTATCCAGAGTCAGGGGGATGAGATGAGATGGGGTCATGTTCATACAGTATTTGAACTGTACATTACTAAAAGAAGGCTTTTTTTCTATGCAGATACAGTATAGTGTTTCAAACACATGCTATACACACGTACACACACATACACACACACACACACACACACACACACACACACACACGAGGTAATGTAAAGATGTGGGTGAACAGAGCGAAAAAGATTGTACTAGAAACGCTTATTAACATCAAAGGAATGGGCCTAAAGCAAAAGTTTGAACAGCAGCAGCAGCTGCAGTACCCCTGATATCTATGGATGGGACAGATACCCCCTGCAGACGCACGCACGCACGCACGCACGCACGCACGCACGCACGCACGCACGCACGCACGCACACACACACACACACAGGGAGGGGTCTGTAGTGTGACAGAGCACACCAGCTACGCCACCAGGCACTCCTTCTTGAATTAAAATAAAACTATCTCCTTACCTCTTTCTGGATGCCCCCTCTTTACCAACAAGAGGGACAGGACCAGCTCTCCTCAGCTTCCATTTTCCTCTTCCTTTCCTCTCTCCCTTGAAAACTTTCTGCACCTGAGACAGTGGGAGGGAGGGAGATAGAGCATGAAACAGCACCCCAAATCCTGTCCCATTACAAGCAGCACAGGCTTCTGTCCCTCTACTCCTCTGCCTCCAGTCATTTGCATGGGAGGGAGGAGCTGCTTGCTCTCTCTCTCCCTCTTTCTCCCTCTCTCTCCTCTACCTCTCTCCCTCCCTCTCTCTTTTAGAAGCTTTACACCTGCCATCCTGCCTACAGTATGTGATGATATCACAATGTCTCTCTTACATCACAGACAGGCTGACATCATCACACAGGCTGGCGGCCAGCAAGAGACAGAAATGCAGATAGAGACACACTGACAAATACATACACTGTAGGCACAGGCACCATGCGGCTTCTGCACCATAAAAGTTCATTTGAATCAAAAATAATGTCATCTTTTAAGTGAGGCGCTATTGAAATCTTGGGGGTCTAAGTGTCAAGACAATCTTGACATAAAACGGAGCATCATTTTCAATCATTCAATAATGATGTGGTTTTGGATGACAGTATTCTATGAGATATCATGGGAAAATAATAGGAGACATAATGGAAATACAGTATCGTCCAATTTGTGACCATAATGGGAATATACATAGCGCTTCCTTCACAGGAAATAATACATGTGACATAACGGGAATGTAGTAAGTATGTGGGTTTGGCTGGGATTATCCTACATCCTGCAGGGATATAATAACTGGGAAAACGCTATATTTGATACCGCCACGTTGTGGGATGAGCGAGTAAACATTGCATGTCATTTCCCAGAATCCCTTGCTGCAGTGGGAGCACTGTATGCTACTGTACTGTAGGTGATAATGGTTGAAATATATATATATATATATATATATATAGATATATATCTATATATATATATATATATATATATATATATATATATATATATATATATATATATATATACATACACATCAACCAGTACAATAATTTAAAAGGGGGGAATTAAAATGGTTGAAGTGGATAATGACAAGTATATACCGATCCAAAAAAACAACTCCTGAGCATGTATGTACTGCTTACATGGATGTACTATTAGCATGTACAGTGTTGTTTGTTACTGCAGTTACCAATTTATTTCCATTTTAAATATTTAATTTCTCTGAAATGGTGCAAGCAAATTGTATGAAAAGTTGCAAACGAATACATGAATGTTTTGTATCCAGAGTCAGGGGGATGAGATGAGATGGGGTCATGTTCATACAGTATTTGAACTGTACATTACTAAAAGAAGGCTTTTTTTCTATGCAGATACAGTATAGTGTTTCAAACACATGCTATACACACGTACACACACATACACACACACACACACACACACACACACACACACACACGAGGTAATGTAAAGATGTGGGTGAACAGAGCGAAAAAGATTGTACTAGAAACGCTTATTAACATCAAAGGAATGGGCCTAAAGCAAAAGTTTGAACAGCAGCAGCAGCTGCAGTACCCCTGATATCTATGGATGGGACAGATACCCCCTGCAGACGCACGCACGCACGCACGCACGCACGCACGCACGCACGCACGCACGCACACACACACACACACAGGGAGGGGTCTGTAGTGTGACAGAGCACACCAGCTACGCCACCAGGCACTCCTTCTTGAATTAAAATAAAACTATCTCCTTACCTCTTTCTGGATGCCCCCTCTTTACCAACAAGAGGGACAGGACCAGCTCTCCTCAGCTTCCATTTTCCTCTTCCTTTCCTCTCTCCCTTGAAAACTTTCTGCACCTGAGACAGTGGGAGGGAGGGAGATAGAGCATGAAACAGCACCCCAAATCCTGTCCCATTACAAGCAGCACAGGCTTCTGTCCCTCTACTCCTCTGCCTCCAGTCATTTGCATGGGAGGGAGGAGCTGCTTGCTCTCTCTCTCCCTCTTTCTCCCTCTCTCTCCTCTACCTCTCTCCCTCCCTCTCTCTTTTAGAAGCTTTACACCTGCCATCCTGCCTACAGTATGTGATGATATCACAATGTCTCTCTTACATCACAGACAGGCTGACATCATCACACAGGCTGGCGGCCAGCAAGAGACAGAAATGCAGATAGAGACACACTGACAAATACATACACTGTAGGCACAGGCACCATGCGGCTTCTGCACCATAAAAGTTCATTTGAATCAAAAATAATGTCATCTTTTAAGTGAGGCGCTATTGAAATCTTGGGGGTCTAAGTGTCAAGACAATCTTGACATAAAACGGAGCATCATTTTCAATCATTCAATAATGATGTGGTTTTGGATGACAGTATTCTATGAGATATCATGGGAAAATAATAGGAGACATAATGGAAATACAGTATCGTCCAATTTGTGACCATAATGGGAATATACATAGCGCTTCCTTCACAGGAAATAATACATGTGACATAACGGGAATGTAGTAAGTATGTGGGTTTGGCTGGGATTATCCTACATCCTGCAGGGATATAATAACTGGGAAAACGCTATATTTGATACCGCCACGTTGTGGGATGAGCGAGTAAACATTGCATGTCATTTCCCAGAATCCCTTGCTGCAGTGGGAGCACTGTATGCTACTGTACTGTAGGTGATAATGGTTGAAATATATATATATATATATATATATATAGATATATATCTATATATATATATATATCTATATATATATATATATATATATATATATATATATATACATACACCTCAACCAGTACAATAATTTAAAAGGGGGGAATTAAAATGGTTGAAGTGGATAATGACAAGTATATACCGATCCAAAAAAACAACTCCTGAGCATGTATGTACTGCTTACATGGATGTACTATTAGCATGTACAGTGTTGTTTGTTACTGCAGTTACCAATTTATTTCCATTTTAAATATTTAATTTCTCTGAAATGGTGCAAGCAAATTGTATGAAAAGTTGCAAACGAATACATGAATGTTTTGTATCCAGAGTCAGGGGGATGAGATGAGATGGGGTCATGTTCATACAGTATTTGAACTGTACATTACTAAAAGAAGGCTTTTTTTCTATGCAGATACAGTATAGTGTTTCAAACACATGCTATACACACGTACACACACATACACATACACACACACACACACACACACACACACACGAGGTAATGTAAAGATGTGGGTGAACAGAGCGAAAAAGATTGTACTAGAAACGCTTATTAACATCAAAGGAATGGGCCTAAAGCAAAAGTTTGAACAGCAGCAGCAGCTGCAGTACCCCTGATATCTATGGATGGGACAGATACCCCCTGCAGACGCACGCACGCACGCACGCACGCACGCACGCACGCACGCACGCACGCACACACACACACACACAGGGAGGGGTCTGTAGTGTGACAGAGCACACCAGCTACGCCACCAGGCACTCCTTCTTGAATTAAAATAAAACTATCTCCTTACCTCTTTCTGGATGCCCCCTCTTTACCAACAAGAGGGACAGGACCAGCTCTCCTCAGCTTCCATTTTCCTCTTCCTTTCCTCTCTCCCTTGAAAACTTTCTGCACCTGAGACAGTGGGAGGGAGGGAGATAGAGCATGAAACAGCACCCCAAATCCTGTCCCATTACAAGCAGCACAGGCTTCTGTCCCTCTACTCCTCTGCCTCCAGTCATTTGCATGGGAGGGAGGAGCTGCTTGCTCTCTCTCTCCCTCTTTCTCCCTCTCTCTCCTCTACCTCTCTCCCTCCCTCTCTCTTTTAGAAGCTTTACACCTGCCATCCTGCCTACAGTATGTGATGATATCACAATGTCTCTCTTACATCACAGACAGGCTGACATCATCACACAGGCTGGCGGCCAGCAAGAGACAGAAATGCAGATAGAGACACACTGACAAATACATACACTGTAGGCACAGGCACCATGCGGCTTCTGCACCATAAAAGTTCATTTGAATCAAAAATAATGTCATCTTTTAAGTGAGGCGCTATTGAAATCTTGGGGGTCTAAGTGTCAAGACAATCTTGACATAAAACGGAGCATCATTTTCAATCATTCAATAATGATGTGGTTTTGGATGACAGTATTCTATGAGATATCATGGGAAAATAATAGGAGACATAATGGAAATACAGTATCGTCCAATTTGTGACCATAATGGGAATATACATAGCGCTTCCTTCACAGGAAATAATACATGTGACATAACGGGAATGTAGTAAGTATGTGGGTTTGGCTGGGATTATCCTACATCCTGCAGGGATATAATAACTGGGAAAACGCTATATTTGATACCGCCACGTTGTGGGATGAGCGAGTAAACATTGCATGTCATTTCCCAGAATCCCTTGCTGCAGTGGGAGCACTGTATGCTACTGTACTGTAGGTGATAATGGTTGAAATATATATATATATATATAGATATATATCTATATATATATATATATATATATATATATATATATATACATACACCTCAACCAGTACAATAATTTAAAAGGGGGGAATTAAAATGGTTGAAGTGGATAATGACAAGTATATACCGATCCAAAAAAACAACTCCTGAGCATGTATGTACTGCTTACATGGATGTACTATTAGCATGTACAGTGTTGTTTGTTACTGCAGTTACCAATTTATTTCCATTTTAAATATTTAATTTCTCTGAAATGGTGCAAGCAAATTGTATGAAAAGTTGCAAACGAATACATGAATGTTTTGTATCCAGAGTCAGGGGGATGAGATGAGATGGGGTCATGTTCATACAGTATTTGAACTGTACATTACTAAAAGAAGGCTTTTTTTCTATGCAGATACAGTATAGTGTTTCAAACACATGCTATACACACGTACACACACATACACATACACACACACACACACACACACACACACACGAGGTAATGTAAAGATGTGGGTGAACAGAGCGAAAAAGATTGTACTAGAAACGCTTATTAACATCAAAGGAATGGGCCTAAAGCAAAAGTTTGAACAGCAGCAGCAGCTGCAGTACCCCTGATATCTATGGATGGGACAGATACCCCCTGCAGACGCACGCACGCACGCACGCACGCACGCACGCACGCACGCACGCACACACACACACACACAGGGAGGGGTCTGTAGTGTGACAGAGCACACCAGCTACGCCACCAGGCACTCCTTCTTGAATTAAAATAAAACTATCTCCTTACCTCTTTCTGGATGCCCCCTCTTTACCAACAAGAGGGACAGGACCAGCTCTCCTCAGCTTCCATTTTCCTCTTCCTTTCCTCTCTCCCTTGAAAACTTTCTGCACCTGAGACAGTGGGAGGGAGGGAGATAGAGCATGAAACAGCACCCCAAATCCTGTCCCATTACAAGCAGCACAGGCTTCTGTCCCTCTACTCCTCTGCCTCCAGTCATTTGCTGAGATGCGCCGTGTAAAGGCCCCTGTAATGAGATGCGCCGTGTAAAGGCCCCTGTAATGAGATGCGCCGTGTAAAGGCCCCTGTAATGAGATGCGCCGTGTAAAGGCCCCTGTAATGAGATGCGCCGTGTAAAGGCCCCTGTAATGAGATGCGCCGTGTAAAGGCCCCTGTAATGAGATGCGCAGTGTAAAGGCCCCTGTAATGAGATGCGCAGTGTAAAGGCCCCTGTAATGAGATGCGCAGTGTAAATGCCCCTGTAATGAGATGCGCAGTGTAAATGCCCCTGTAATGAGATGCGCAGTGTAAATGCCCCTGTAATGAGATGCGCAGTGTAAATGCCCCTGTAATGAGATGCGCAGTGTAAATGCCCCTGTAATGAGATGCGCAGTGTAAATGCCCCTGTAATGAGATGCGCAGTGTAAAGGCCCCTGTAATGAGATGCGCAGTGTAAATGCCCCTGTAATGAGATGCGCAGTGTAAATGCCCCTGTAATGAGATGCGCAGTGTAAATGCCCCGTAATGAGATGCGCAGTGTAAAGGACCCTGTAATGAGATGCGCAGTGTAAAAGCCCCGTAATGAGATGCGCAGTGTAAAGGCCCCTGTAATGACATGCGCAGTGTAAATGCCCCTGTAATGACATGCGCAGTGTAAATGCCCCTGTAATGACATGCGCAGTGTAAATGCCCCTGTAATGACATGCGCAGTGTAAATGCCCCTGTAATGAGATGCGCAGTGTAAATGCCCCTGTAATGAGATGCGCAGTTTAAATGCCCCTGTAATGAGATGCGCAGTGTAAAGGCCCCTGTAATGAGATGCGCAGTGTAAAGGCCCCTGTAATGAGATGCGCAGTGTAAAGGCCCCTGTAATGAGATGCGCAGTGTAAAGGCCCCTGTAATGAGATGCGCAGTGTAAAGGCCCCTGTAATGAGATGCGCAGTGTAAAGGCCCCTGTAATGAGATGCGCAGTGTAAAGGCCCCCGCAATGAGATGCGCAGTGTAAATGCCCCCGTAATGAGATGCGCAGTGTAAATGCCCCCGTAATGAGATGCGCAGTGTAAATGCCCCGTAATGAGATGCGCAGTGTAAATGCCCCGTAATGAGATGCGCAGTGTAAATGCCCCTGTAATGAGATGCGCAGTGTAAATGCCCCTGTAATGAGATGCGCAGTGTAAATGCCCCGTAATGAGATGCGCAGTGTAAATGCCCCGTAATGAGATGCGCAGTGTAAATGCCCCGTAATGAGATGCGCAGTGTAAATGCCCCTGTAATGAGATGCGCAGTGTAAATGCCCCTGTAATGAGATGCGCAGTGTAAATGCCCCTGTAATGAGAAGCGCAGTGTAAATGCCCCGTAATGAGATGCGCAGTGTAAAGGCCCCTGTAATGAGATCGCAGTGTAAAGGCCCCTGTAATGAGATGCGCAGTGTAAAGGCCCCTGTAATGAGTTGCACAGTGTAAATGCCCCTGTAATGAGTTGCGCAGTGTAAATGCCCCTGCAATGAGATGCGCAGTGTAAATGCCCCTGTAATGAGATGCGCAGTGTAAATGCCCCGTAATGAGATGCGCAGTGTAAATGCCCCGTAATGAGATGCGCAGTCTAAATGCCCCGTAATGAGATGCGCAGTGTAAATGCCCCTGTAATGAGATGCGCAGTGTAAATGCCCCTGTAATGAGATGCGCAGTGTAAATGCCCCTGTAATGAGATGCGCAGTGTAAATGCCCCTGTAATGAGAAGCGCAGTGTAAATGCCCCGTAATGAGATGCGCAGTGTAAATGCCCCTGTAATGAGATGCGCAGTGTAAATGCCCCTGTAATGAAATGCGCAGTGTAAATGCCCCTGTAATGAGATGCGCAGTGTAAATGTCCTGTAATGAGATGCGCAGTGTATATGCCCCTGTAAAGTGATGCCCAGTATAAATGCCCCTGTAATGAGATGCGCAGTGTAAATGCCCCGTAATGAGATGCGCAGTGTAAAGGACCCTGTAATGAGATGCGCAGTGTAAATGCCCCTGTAATGAGATGCGCAGTGGAAATGCCCCTGTAATGAGATGCGCAGTGTAAATGCCCCTGTAATGAGATGCGCTGTGTAAAGGCCCCTGTAATGAGATGCGCCGTGTAAAGGCCCCTGTAATGAGATGCGCCGTGTAAAGGCCCCTGTAATGAGATGCGCCGTGTAAAGGCCCCTGTAATGAGATGCGCCGTGTAAAGGCCCCTGTAATGAGATGCGCAGTGTAAAGGCCCCTGTAATGAGATGCGCAGTGTAAAGGCCCCTGTAATGAGATGCGCAGTGTAAATGCCCCTGTAATGAGATGCGCAGTGTAAATGCCCCTGTAATGAGATGCGCAGTGTAAATGCCCCTGTAATGAGATGCGCAGTGTAAATGCCCCTGTAATGAGATGCGCAGTGTAAATGCCCCTGTAATGAGATGCGCAGTGTAAATGCCCCTGTAATGAGATGCGCAGTGTAAAGGCCCCTGTAATGAGATGCGCAGTGTAAATGCCCCTGTAATGAGATGCGCAGTGTAAATGCCCCTGTAATGAGAAGCGCAGTGTAAATGCCCCGTAATGAGATGCGAAGTGTAAAGGCCCCTGTAATGAGATCGCAGTGTAAAGGCCCCTGTAATGAGATGCGCAGTGTAAAGGCCCCTGTAATGAGTTGCGCAGTGTAAATGCCCCTGTAATGAGTTGCGCAGTGTAAATGCCCCTGCAATGAGATGCGCAGTGTAAATGCCCCTGTAATGAGATGCGCAGTGTAAATGCCCCGTAATGAGATGCGCAGTGTAAATGCCCCGTAATGAGATGCGCAGTCTAAATGCCCCGTAATGAGATGCGCAGTGTAAATGCCCCTGTAATGAGATGCGCAGTGTAAATGCCCCTGTAATGAGATGCGCAGTGTAAATGCCCCTGTAATGAGATGCGCAGTGTAAATGCCCCTGTAATGAGAAGCGCAGTGTAAATGCCCCGTAATGAGATGCGCAGTGTAAATGCCCCTGTAATGAGATGCGCAGTGTAAATGCCCCTGTAATGAAATGCGCAGTGTAAATGCCCCTGTAATGAGATGCGCAGTGTAAATGTCCTGTAATGAGATGCGCAGTGTAAATGCCCCTGTAAAGTGATGCCCAGTATAAATGCCCCTGTAATGAGATGCGCAGTGTAAATGCCCCGTAATGAGATGCGCAGTGTAAAGGACCCTGTAATGAGATGCGCAGTGTAAATGCCCCTGTAATGAGATGCGCAGTGGAAATGCCCCTGTAATGAGATGCGCAGTGTAAATGCCCCTGTAATGAGATGCGCTGTGTAAAGGCCCCTGTAATGAGATGCGCCGTGTAAAGGCCCCTGTAATGAGATGCGCCGTGTAAAGGCCCCTGTAATGAGATGCGCCGTGTAAAGGCCCCTGTAATGAGATGCGCCGTGTAAAGGCCCCTGTAATGAGATGCGCCGTGTAAAGGCCCCTGTAATGAGATGCGCCGTGTAAAGGCCCCTGTAATGAGATGCGCAGTGTAAAGGCCCCTGTAATGAGATGCGCAGTGTAAAGGCCCCTGTAATGAGATGCGCAGTGTAAATGCCCCTGTAATGAGATGCGCAGTGTAAATGCCCCTGTAATGAGATGCGCAGTGTAAATGCCCCTGTAATGAGATGCACAGTGTAAATGCCCCTGTAATGAGATGCGCAGTGTAAATGCCCCTGTAATGAGATGCGCAGTGTAAATGCCCCGTAATGAGATGCGCAGTGTAAATGCCCCGTAATGAGATGCGCAGTGTAAATGCCCCGTAATGAGATGCGCAGTCTAAATGCCCCGTAATGAGATGCGCAGTGTAAATGCCCCTGTAATGAGATGCGCAGTGTAAATGCCCCTGTAATGAGATGCGCAGTGTAAATGCCCCTGTAATGAGATGCGCAGTGTAAATGCCCCTGTAATGAGAAGCGCAGTGTAAATGCCCCGTAATGAGATGCGCAGTGTAAATGCCCCTGTAATGAGATGCGCAGTGTAAATGCCCCTGTAATGAAATGCGCAGTGTAAATGCCCCTGTAATGAGATGCGCAGTGTAAATGTCCTGTAATGAGATGCGCAGTGTAAATGCCCCTGTAAAGTGATGCCCAGTATAAATGCCCCTGTAATGAGATGCGCAGTGTAAATGCCCCGTAATGAGATGCGCAGTGTAAAGGACCCTGTAATGAGATGCGCAGTGTAAATGCCCCTGTAATGAGATGCGCAGTGGAAATGCCCCTGTAATGAGATGCGCAGTGTAAATGCCCCTGTAATGAGATGCGCTGTGTAAAGGCCCCTGTAATGAGATGCGCCGTGTAAAGGCCCCTGTAATGAGATGCGCCGTGTAAAGGCCCCTGTAATGAGATGCGCCGTGTAAAGGCCCCTGTAATGAGATGCGCCGTGTAAAGGCCCCTGTAATGAGATGCGCCGTGTAAAGGCCCCTGTAATGAGATGCGCCGTGTAAAGGCCCCTGTAATGAGATGCGCAGTGTAAAGGCCCCTGTAATGAGATGCGCAGTGTAAAGGCCCCTGTAATGAGATGCGCAGTGTAAATGCCCCTGTAATGAGATGCGCAGTGTAAATGCCCCTGTAATGAGATGCGCAGTGTAAATGCCCCTGTAATGAGATGCACAGTGTAAATGCCCCTGTAATGAGATGCGCAGTGTAAATGCCCCTGTAATGAGATGCGCAGTGTAAATGCCCCTGTAATGAGATGCGCAGTGTAAATGCCCCTGTAATGAGATGCGCAGTGTAAAGGCCCCTGTAATGAGATGCGCAGTGTAAAGGCCCCTGTAATGAGATGCGCAGTGTAAATGCCCCTGTAATGAGATGCGCAGTGTAAATGCCCCTGTAATGAGATGCGCAGTGTAAATGCCCCGTAATGAGATGCGCAGTGTAAAGGACCCTGTAATGAGATGCGCAGTGTAAAAGCCCCGTAATGAGATGCGCAGTGTAAAGGCCCCTGTAATGACATGCGCAGTGTAAATGCCCCTGTAATGAGATGCGCAGTGTAAATGCCCCTGTAATGACATGCGCAGTGTAAATGCCCCTGTAATGACATGCGCAGTGTAAATGCCCCTGTAATGAGATGCGCAGTGTAAATGCCCCTGTAATGAGATGCGCAGTTTAAATGCCCCTGTAATGAGATGCGCAGTGTAAAGGCCCCTGTAATGAGATGCGCTGTGTAAAGGCCCCTGTAATGAGATGCGCCGTGTAAAGGCCCCTGTAATGAGATGCGCCGTGTAAAGGCCCCTGTAATGAGATGCGCCGTGTAAAGGCCCCTGTAATGAGATGCGCAATGTAAATGCCCCTGTAATGAGATGCGCAGTGTAAATGCCCCGTAATGGGATGCCCAGTGTAAATGCCCCTTAATGAGAAGCACAGTGTAAATGCCCTGGAATGAGATGCGCAGTGTAAATGCCCCGTAATGAGATGCGCAGTGTAAATGCCCCTGTAATGAGATGCGCAGTGCAAATGCCCCTGTAATGAGATGCGCAGTGTAAATGCCCCTGTAATGAGATGCGCAGTGTAAAGGCCCCTGTAATGAGTTGCGCAGTGTAAAGGCCCCTGTAATGAGTTGCGCAGTGTAAAGGCCCCTGTAATGAGATGCGCAGTGTAAAGGCCCCTGTAATGAGATGCGCAGTGTAAAGCCCCCTGTAATGAGATGCGCAGTGTAAAGGCCCCTGTAATGAGATGCGCCGTGTAAAGGCCCCTGTAATGAGATGCGCCGTGTAAAGGCCCCTGTAATGAGATGCGCCGTGTAAAGGCCCCTGTAATGAGATGCGCCGTGTAAAGGCCCCTGTAATGAGATGCGCCGTGTAAAGGCCCCTGTAATGAGATGCGCAGTGTAAATGCCCCTGTAATGAGATGCCCAGTGTAAATGCCCCTGTAATGAGATGCGCAGTGTAAATGCCCCGTAATGAGATGCGCAGTGTAAAGGACCCTGTAATGAGATGCGCAGTGTAAAGGACCCTGTAATGAGATGCGCAGTGTAAAAGCCCCGTAATGAGATGCGCAGTGTAAAGGCCCCTGTAATGACATGCGCAGTGTAAATGCCCCTGTAATGCGATGCGCAGTGTAAATGCCCCTGTAATGACATGCGCAGTGTAAATGCCCCTGTAATGAGATGCGCAGTGTAAATGCCCCTGTAATGAGATGCGCAGTGTAAATGCCCCTGTAATGAGATGCGCAGTTTAAATGCCCCTGTAATGAGATGCGCAGTGTAAAGGCCCCTGTAATGAGATGCGCTGTGTAAAGGCCCCTGTAATGATATGCGCCGTGTAAAGGCCCCTGTAATGAGATGCGCCGTGTAAAGGCCCCTGTAATGAGATGCGCAATGTAAATGCCCCTGTAATGAGAAGCGCAGTGTAAATGCCCCGTAATGAGATGCGCAGTGTAAATGCCCCTGTAATGAGATGCGCAGTGTAAATGCCCCTGTAATGAAATGCGCAGTGTAAATGCCCCTGTAATGAGATGCGCAGTGTAAATGTCCTGTAATGAGATGCGCAGTGTAAATGCCCCTGTAAAGTGATGCCCAGTATAAATGCCCCTGTAATGAGATGCGCAGTGTAAATGCCCCGTAATGAGATGCGCAGTGTAAAGGACCCTGTAATGAGATGCGCAGTGTAAATGCCCCTGTAATGAGATGCGCAGTGGAAATGCCCCTGTAATGAGATGCGCAGTGTAAATGCCCCTGTAATGAGATGCGCTGTGTAAAGGCCCCTGTAATGAGATGCGCCGTGTAAAGGCCCCTGTAATGAGATGCGCCGTGTAAAGGCCCCTGTAATGAGATGCGCCGTGTAAAGGCCCCTGTAATGAGATGCGCCGTGTAAAGGCCCCTGTAATGAGATGCGCCGTGTAAAGACCCCTGTAATGAGATGCGCCGTGTAAAGGCCCCTGTAATGAGATGCGCAGTGTAAAGGCCCCTGTAATGAGATGCGCAGTGTAAAGGCCCCTGTAATGAGATGCGCAGTGTAAATGCCCCTGTAATGAGATGCGCAGTGTAAATGCCCCTGTAATGAGATGCGCAGTGTAAATGCCCCTGTAATGAGATGCACAGTGTAAATGCCCCTGTAATGAGATGCGCAGTGTAAATGCCCCTGTAATGAGATGCGCAGTGTAAATGCCCCGTAATGAGATGCGCCGTGTAAAGGCCCCTGTAATGAGATGCGCAGTGTAAAGGCCCCTGTAATGAGATGCGCAGTGTAAAGGCCCCTGTAATGAGATGCGCCGTGTAAAGGCCCCTGTAATGAGATGCGCCGTGTAAAGGCCCCTGTAATGAGATGCGCCGTGTAAAGGCCCCTGTAATGAGATGCGCCGTGTAAAGGCCCCTGTAATGAGATGCGCAGTGTAAATGCCCCTGTAATGAGATGCCCAGTGTAAATGCCCCTGTAATGAGATGCGCAGTGTAAATGCCCCGTAATGAGATGCGCAGTGTAAAGGACCCTGTAATGAGATGCGCAGTGTAAAGGACCCTGTAATGAGATGCGCAGTGTAAAAGCCCCGTAATGAGATGCGCAGTGTAAAGGCCCCTGTAATGACATGCGCAGTGTAAATGCCCCTGTAATGCGATGCGCAGTGTAAATGCCCCTGTAATGACATGCGCAGTGTAAATGCCCCTGTAATGAGATGCGCAGTGTAAATGCCCCTGTAATGAGATGCGCAGTGTAAATGCCCCTGTAATGAGATGCGCAGTTTAAATGCCCCTGTAATGAGATGCGCAGTGTAAAGGCCCCTGTAATGAGATGCGCTGTGTAAAGGCCCCTGTAATGATATGCGCCGTGTAAAGGCCCCTGTAATGAGATGCGCCGTGTAAAGGCCCCTGTAATGAGATGCGCAATGTAAATGCCCCTGTAATGAGAAGCGCAGTGTAAATGCCCCGTAATGAGATGCGCAGTGTAAATGCCCCTGTAATGAGATGCGCAGTGTAAATGCCCCTGTAATGAAATGCGCAGTGTAAATGCCCCTGTAATGAGATGCGCAGTGTAAATGTCCTGTAATGAGATGCGCAGTGTAAATGCCCCTGTAAAGTGATGCCCAGTATAAATGCCCCTGTAATGAGATGCGCAGTGTAAATGCCCCGTAATGAGATGCGCAGTGTAAAGGACCCTGTAATGAGATGCGCAGTGTAAATGCCCCTGTAATGAGATGCGCAGTGGAAATGCCCCTGTAATGAGATGCGCAGTGTAAATGCCCCTGTAATGAGATGCGCTGTGTAAAGGCCCCTGTAATGAGATGCGCCGTGTAAAGGCCCCTGTAATGAGATGCGCCGTGTAAAGGCCCCTGTAATGAGATGCGCCGTGTAAAGGCCCCTGTAATGAGATGCGCCGTGTAAAGGCCCCTGTAATGAGATGCGCCGTGTAAAGGCCCCTGTAATGAGATGCGCCGTGTAAAGGCCCCTGTAATGAGATGCGCAGTGTAAAGGCCCCTGTAATGAGATGCGCAGTGTAAAGGCCCCTGTAATGAGATGCGCAGTGTAAATGCCCCTGTAATGAGATGCGCAGTGTAAATGCCCCTGTAATGAGATGCGCAGTGTAAATGCCCCTGTAATGAGATGCACAGTGTAAATGCCCCTGTAATGAGATGCGCAGTGTAAATGCCCCTGTAATGAGATGCGCAGTGTAAATGCCCCGTAATGAGATGCGCAGTGTAAATGCCCCGTAATGAGATGCGCAGTGTAAATGCCCCGTAATGAGATGCGCAGTCTAAATGCCCCGTAATGAGATGCGCAGTGTAAATGCCCCTGTAATGAGATGCGCAGTGTAAATGCCCCTGTAATGAGATGCGCAGTGTAAATGCCCCTGTAATGAGATGCGCAGTGTAAATGCCCCTGTAATGAGAAGCGCAGTGTAAATGCCCCGTAATGAGATGCGCAGTGTAAATGCCCCTGTAATGAGATGCGCAGTGTAAATGCCCCTGTAATGAAATGCGCAGTGTAAATGCCCCTGTAATGAGATGCGCAGTGTAAATGTCCTGTAATGAGATGCGCAGTGTAAATGCCCCTGTAAAGTGATGCCCAGTATAAATGCCCCTGTAATGAGATGCGCAGTGTAAATGCCCCGTAATGAGATGCGCAGTGTAAAGGACCCTGTAATGAGATGCGCAGTGTAAATGCCCCTGTAATGAGATGCGCAGTGGAAATGCCCCTGTAATGAGATGCGCAGTGTAAATGCCCCTGTAATGAGATGCGCTGTGTAAAGGCCCCTGTAATGAGATGCGCCGTGTAAAGGCCCCTGTAATGAGATGCGCCGTGTAAAGGCCCCTGTAATGAGATGCGCCGTGTAAAGGCCCCTGTAATGAGATGCGCCGTGTAAAGGCCCCTGTAATGAGATGCGCCGTGTAAAGGCCCCTGTAATGAGATGCGCCGTGTAAAGGCCCCTGTAATGAGATGCGCAGTGTAAAGGCCCCTGTAATGAGATGCGCAGTGTAAAGGCCCCTGTAATGAGATGCGCAGTGTAAATGCCCCTGTAATGAGATGCGCAGTGTAAATGCCCCTGTAATGAGATGCACAGTGTAAATGCCCCTGTAATGAGATGCGCAGTGTAAATGCCCCTGTAATGAGATGCGCAGTGTAAATGCCCCTGTAATGAGATGCGCAGTGTAAATGCCCCTGTAATGAGATGCGCAGTGTAAAGGCCCCTGTAATGAGATGCGCAGTGTAAATGCCCCTGTAATGAGATGCGCAGTGTAAATGCCCCTGTAATGAGATGCGCAGTGTAAATGCCCCGTAATGAGATGCGCAGTGTAAAGGACCCTGTAATGAGATGCGCAGTGTAAAAGCCCCGTAATGAGATGCGCAGTGTAAAGGCCCCTGTAATGACATGCGCAGTGTAAATGCCCCTGTAATGAGATGCGCAGTGTAAATGCCCCTGTAATGACATGCGCAGTGTAAATGCCCCTGTAATGACATGCGCAGTGTAAATGCCCCTGTAATGAGATGCGCAGTGTAAATGCCCCTGTAATGAGATGCGCAGTTTAAATGCCCCTGTAATGAGATGCGCAGTGTAAAGGCCCCTGTAATGAGATGCGCTGTGTAAAGGCCCCTGTAATGAGATGCGCCGTGTAAAGGCCCCTGTAATGAGATGCGCCGTGTAAAGGCCCCTGTAATGAGATGCGCCGTGTAAAGGCCCCTGTAATGAGATGCGCAATGTAAATGCCCCTGTAATGAGATGCGCAGTGTAAATGCCCCGTAATGGGATGCCCAGTGTAAATGCCCCTTAATGAGAAGCACAGTGTAAATGCCCTGGAATGAGATGCGCAGTGTAAATGCCCCGTAATGAGATGCGCAGTGTAAATGCCCCTGTAATGAGATGCGCAGTGCAAATGCCCCTGTAATGAGATGCGCAGTGTAAATGCCCCTGTAATGAGATGCGCAGTGTAAAGGCCCCTGTAATGAGTTGCGCAGTGTAAAGGCCCCTGTAATGAGTTGCGCAGTGTAAAGGCCCCTGTAATGAGATGCGCAGTGTAAAGGCCCCTGTAATGAGATGCGCAGTGTAAAGCCCCCTGTAATGAGATGCGCAGTGTAAAGGCCCCTGTAATGAGATGCGCAGTGTAAAGGCCCCTGTAATGAGATGCGCCGTGTAAAGGCCCCTGTAATGAGATGCGCCGTGTAAAGGCCCCTGTAATGAGATGCGCCGTGTAAAGGCCCCTGTAATGAGATGCGCCGTGTAAAGGCCCCTGTAATGAGATGCGCAGTGTAAATACCCCTGTAATGAGATGCCCAGTGTAAATGCCCCTGTAATGAGATGCGCAGTGTAAATGCCCCGTAATGAGATGCGCAGTGTAAAGGACCCTGTAATGAGATGCGCAGTGTAAAGGACCCTGTAATGAGATGCGCAGTGTAAAAGCCCCGTAATGAGATGCGCAGTGTAAAGGCCCCTGTAATGACATGCGCAGTGTAAATGCCCCTGTAATGCGATGCGCAGTGTAAATGCCCCTGTAATGACATGCGCAGTGTAAATGCCCCTGTAATGAGATGCGCAGTGTAAATGCCCCTGTAATGAGATGCGCAGTGTAAATGCCCCTGTAATGAGATGCGCAGTTTAAATGCCCCTGTAATGAGATGCGCAGTGTAAATGCCCCTGTAATGAGATGCGCAGTGTAAATGCCCCTGTAATGAGATGCGCAGTGTAAATGCCCCTGTAATGAGATGCGCAGTGTAAATGCCCCTGTAATGAGATGCACAGTGTAAATGCCCCTGTAATGAGATGCGCAGTGTAAATGCCCCTGTAATGAGATGCGCAGTGTAAATGCCCCTGTAATGAGATGCGCAGTGTAAATGCCCCTGTAATGAGATGCGCAGTGTAAATGCCCCGTAATGAGATGCGCAGTGTAAAGGACCCTGTAATGAGATGCGCAGTGTAAAAGCCCCGTAATGAGATGCGCAGTGTAAAGGCCCCTGTAATGACATGCGCAGTGTAAATGCCCCTGTAATGAGATGCGCAGTGTAAATGCCCCTGTAATGACATGCGCAGTGTAAATGCCCCTGTAATGACATGCGCAGTGTAAATGCCCCTGTAATGAGATGCGCAGTGTAAATGCCCCTGTAATGAGATGCGCAGTTTAAATGCCCCTGTAATGAGATGCGCAGTGTAAAGGCCCCTGTAATGAGATGCGCTGTGTAAAGGCCCCTGTAATGAGATGCGCCGTGTAAAGGCCCCTGTAATGAGATGCGCCGTGTAAAGGCCCCTGTAATGAGATGCGCCGTGTAAAGGCCCCTGTAATGAGATGCGCAATGTAAATGCCCCTGTAATGAGATGCGCAGTGTAAATGCCCCGTAATGGGATGCCCAGTGTAAATGCCCCTTAATGAGAAGCACAGTGTAAATGCCCTGGAATGAGATGCGCAGTGTAAATGCCCCGTAATGAGATGCGCAGTGTAAATGCCCCTGTAATGAGATGCGCAGTGCAAATGCCCCTGTAATGAGATGCGCAGTGTAAATGCCCCTGTAATGAGATGCGCAGTGTAAAGGCCCCTGTAATGAGTTGCGCAGTGTAAAGGCCCCTGTAATGAGTTGCGCAGTGTAAAGGCCCCTGTAATGAGATGCGCAGTGTAAAGGCCCCTGTAATGAGATGCGCAGTGTAAAGCCCCCTGTAATGAGATGCGCAGTGTAAAGGCCCCTGTAATGAGATGCGCAGTGTAAAGGCCCCTGTAATGAGATGCGCCGTGTAAAGGCCCCTGTAATGAGATGCGCCGTGTAAAGGCCCCTGTAATGAGATGCGCCGTGTAAAGGCCCCTGTAATGAGATGCGCCGTGTAAAGGCCCCTGTAATGAGATGCGCAGTGTAAATGCCCCTGTAATGAGATGCCCAGTGTAAATGCCCCTGTAATGAGATGCGCAGTGTAAATGCCCCGTAATGAGATGCGCAGTGTAAAGGACCCTGTAATGAGATGCGCAGTGTAAAGGACCCTGTAATGAGATGCGCAGTGTAAAAGCCCCGTAATGAGATGCGCAGTGTAAAGGCCCCTGTAATGACATGCGCAGTGTAAATGCCCCTGTAATGCGATGCGCAGTGTAAATGCCCCTGTAATGACATGCGCAGTGTAAATGCCCCTGTAATGAGATGCGCAGTGTAAATGCCCCTGTAATGAGATGCGCAGTGTAAATGCCCCTGTAATGAGATGCGCAGTTTAAATGCCCCTGTAATGAGATGCGCAGTGTAAAGGCCCCTGTAATGAGATGCGCTGTGTAAAGGCCCCTGTAATGATATGCGCCGTGTAAAGGCCCCTGTAATGAGATGCGCCGTGTAAAGGCCCCTGTAATGAGATGCGCAATGTAAATGCCCCTGTAATGAGAAGCGCAGTGTAAATGCCCCGTAATGAGATGCGCAGTGTAAATGCCCCTGTAATGAGATGCGCAGTGTAAATGCCCCTGTAATGAAATGCGCAGTGTAAATGCCCCTGTAATGAGATGCGCAGTGTAAATGTCCTGTAATGAGATGCGCAGTGTAAATGCCCCTGTAAAGTGATGCCCAGTATAAATGCCCCTGTAATGAGATGCGCAGTGTAAATGCCCCGTAATGAGATGCGCAGTGTAAAGGACCCTGTAATGAGATGCGCAGTGTAAATGCCCCT
Source organism: Ascaphus truei (assembly GCF_040206685.1). Taxonomy (NCBI): domain Eukaryota; kingdom Metazoa; phylum Chordata; class Amphibia; order Anura; family Ascaphidae; genus Ascaphus; species Ascaphus truei. Next base: position 595,265 of record NW_027454091.1, on the reverse strand, counting down.
GTAATGAGATGCGCAGTGGAAATGCCCCTGTAATGAGATGCGCAGTGTAAATGCCCCTGTAATGAGATGCGCTGTGTAAAGGCCCCTGTAATGAGATGCGCCGTGTAAAGGCCCCTGTAATGAGATGCGCCGTGTAAAGGCCCCTGTAATGAGATGCGCCGTGTAAAGGCCCCTGTAATGAGATGCGCCGTGTAAAGGCCCCTGTAATGAGATGCGCCGTGTAAAGGCCCCTGTAATGAGATGCGCCGTGTAAAGGCCCCTGTAATGAGATGCGCAGTGTAAAGGCCCCTGTAATGAGATGCGCAGTGTAAAGGCCCCTGTAATGAGATGCGCAGTGTAAATGCCCCTGTAATGAGATGCGCAGTGTAAATGCCCCTGTAATGAGATGCGCAGTGTAAATGCCCCTGTAATGAGATGCACAGTGTAAATGCCCCTGTAATGAGATGCGCAGTGTAAATGCCCCTGTAATGAGATGCGCAGTGTAAATGCCCCGTAATGAGATGCGCAGTGTAAATGCCCCGTAATGAGATGCGCAGTGTAAATGCCCCGTAATGAGATGCGCAGTCTAAATGCCCCGTAATGAGATGCGCAGTGTAAATGCCCCTGTAATGAGATGCGCAGTGTAAATGCCCCTGTAATGAGATGCGCAGTGTAAATGCCCCTGTAATGAGATGCGCAGTGTAAATGCCCCTGTAATGAGAAGCGCAGTGTAAATGCCCCGTAATGAGATGCGCAGTGTAAATGCCCCTGTAATGAGATGCGCAGTGTAAATGCCCCTGTAATGAAATGCGCAGTGTAAATGCCCCTGTAATGAGATGCGCAGTGTAAATGTCCTGTAATGAGATGCGCAGTGTAAATGCCCCTGTAAAGTGATGCCCAGTATAAATGCCCCTGTAATGAGATGCGCAGTGTAAATGCCCCGTAATGAGATGCGCAGTGTAAAGGACCCTGTAATGAGATGCGCAGTGTAAATGCCCCTGTAATGAGATGCGCAGTGGAAATGCCCCTGTAATGAGATGCGCAGTGTAAATGCCCCTGTAATGAGATGCGCTGTGTAAAGGCCCCTGTAATGAGATGCGCCGTGTAAAGGCCCCTGTAATGAGATGCGCCGTGTAAAGGCCCCTGTAATGAGATGCGCCGTGTAAAGGCCCCTGTAATGAGATGCGCCGTGTAAAGGCCCCTGTAATGAGATGCGCCGTGTAAAGGCCCCTGTAATGAGATGCGCCGTGTAAAGGCCCCTGTAATGAGATGCGCAGTGTAAAGGCCCCTGTAATGAGATGCGCAGTGTAAAGGCCCCTGTAATGAGATGCGCAGTGTAAATGCCCCTGTAATGAGATGCGCAGTGTAAATGCCCCTGTAATGAGATGCACAGTGTAAATGCCCCTGTAATGAGATGCGCAGTGTAAATGCCCCTGTAATGAGATGCGCAGTGTAAATGCCCCTGTAATGAGATGCGCAGTGTAAATGCCCCTGTAATGAGATGCGCAGTGTAAAGGCCCCTGTAATGAGATGCGCAGTGTAAATGCCCCTGTAATGAGATGCGCAGTGTAAATGCCCCTGTAATGAGATGCGCAGTGTAAATGCCCCGTAATGAGATGCGCAGTGTAAAGGACCCTGTAATGAGATGCGCAGTGTAAAAGCCCCGTAATGAGATGCGCAGTGTAAAGGCCCCTGTAATGACATGCGCAGTGTAAATGCCCCTGTAATGAGATGCGCAGTGTAAATGCCCCTGTAATGACATGCGCAGTGTAAATGCCCCTGTAATGACATGCGCAGTGTAAATGCCCCTGTAATGAGATGCGCAGTGTAAATGCCCCTGTAATGAGATGCGCAGTTTAAATGCCCCTGTAATGAGATGCGCAGTGTAAAGGCCCCTGTAATGAGATGCGCTGTGTAAAGGCCCCTGTAATGAGATGCGCCGTGTAAAGGCCCCTGTAATGAGATGCGCCGTGTAAAGGCCCCTGTAATGAGATGCGCCGTGTAAAGGCCCCTGTAATGAGATGCGCAATGTAAATGCCCCTGTAATGAGATGCGCAGTGTAAATGCCCCGTAATGGGATGCCCAGTGTAAATGCCCCTTAATGAGAAGCACAGTGTAAATGCCCTGGAATGAGATGCGCAGTGTAAATGCCCCGTAATGAGATGCGCAGTGTAAATGCCCCTGTAATGAGATGCGCAGTGCAAATGCCCCTGTAATGAGATGCGCAGTGCAAATGCCCCTGTAATGAGATGCGCAGTGTAAAGGCCCCTGTAATGAGTTGCGCAGTGTAAAGGCCCCTGTAATGAGTTGCGCAGTGTAAAGGCCCCTGTAATGAGTTGCGCAGTGTAAAGGCCCCTGTAATGAGATGCGCAGTGTAAAGCCCCCTGTAATGAGATGCGCAGTGTAAAGGCCCCTGTAATGAGATGCGCAGTGTAAAGGCCCCTGTAATGAGATGTGCCGTGTAAAGGCCCCTGTAATGAGATGCGCCGTGTAAAGGCCCCTGTAATGAGATGCGCCGTGTAAAGGCCCCTGTAATGAGATGCGCCGTGTAAAGGCCCCTGTAATGAGATGCGCAGTGTAAATACCCCTGTAATGAGATGCCCAGTGTAAATGCCCCTGTAATGAGATGCGCAGTGTAAATGCCCCGTAATGAGATGCGCAGTGTAAAGGACCCTGTAATGAGATGCGCAGTGTAAAGGACCCTGTAATGAGATGCGCAGTGTAAAAGCCCCGTAATGAGATGCGCAGTGTAAAGGCCCCTGTAATGACATGCGCAGTGTAAATGCCCCTGTAATGCGATGCGCAGTGTAAATGCCCCTGTAATGACATGCGCAGTGTAAATGCCCCTGTAATGAGATGCGCAGTGTAAATGCCCCTGTAATGAGATGCGCAGTGTAAATGCCCCTGTAATGAGATGCGCAGTTTAAATGCCCCTGTAATGAGATGCGCAGTGTAAAGGCCCCTGTAATGAGATGCGCTGTGTAAAGGCCCCTGTAATGATATGCGCCGTGTAAAGGCCCCTGTAATGAGATGCGCCGTGTAAAGGCCCCTGTAATGAGATGCGCCGTGTAAAGGCCCCTGTAATGAGATGCGCAATGTAAATGCCCCTGTAATGAGATGCGCAGTGTAAATGCCCCGTAATGGGATGCCCAGTGTAAATGCCCCTTAATGAGATGCACAGTGTAAATGCCCTGGAATGAGATGCGCAGTGTAAATGCCCCGTAATGAGATGCGCAGTGTAAATGCCCCTGTAATGAGATGCGCAGTGTAAATGCCCCTGTAATGAGATGCGCAGTGTAAATACCCCTGTAATGAGATGCGCAGTGTAAATGCCCCTGTAATGAGATGCGCAGTTTAAATGCCCCTGTAATGAGATGCGCAGTGTAAAGGCCCCTGTAATGAGTTGCGCAGTGTAAAGGCCCCTGTAATGAGTTGCGCAGTGTAAAGGCCCCTGTAATGAGATGCGCAGTGTAAAGGCCCCTGTAATGAGATGCGCAGTGTAAAGCCCCCTGTAATGAGATGCGCAGTGTAAAGGCCCCTGTAATGAGATGCGCAGTGTAAAGGCCCCTGTAATGAGATGCGCAGTGTAAAGGCCCCTGTAATGAGTTGCGCAGTGTAAATGCCCCTGTAATGAGATGCGCAGTGTAAATGCCCCTGTAATGAGATGCGCAGTGTAAATGCCCCCGTAATGAGATGCGCAGTGTAAATGCCCCGTAATGAGATGCGCAGTGTAAATGCCCCGTAATGAGATGCGCAGTGTAAATGCCCCATAATGAGATGCGCAGTGTAAATGCCCCTGTAATGACATGCGCAGTGTAAATGCCCCTGTAATGAGATGCGCAGTGTAAATGCTCCTGTTATGAGATGCGCCGTGTAAATGCCCCTGTAATGAGATGCGCAGTGTAAAGGCCCCTGTAATGAGATGCCCAGTGTAAGTGCCCTTGTAATGAGATGTGCAGTGTAAAGGCCCCTGTAATGAGATGCGCAGTGTAAATGCCCCTGTAATGAGATGCGCAGTGTAAATGCCCCTGTAATGAGTTGAGCAGTGTAAATGCCCCTGCAATGAGATGCGCAGTGTAAATGCCCCTGCAATGAGATGCGCAGTGTAAATTTGCCCCTGTAATGAGATGCGCAGTGTAAATGCCCCATAATGAGATGCGCAGTGTAAATGCCCCATAATGAGATGCGCAATTTAAATGCCCCGTAATGAGATGTGCAGTGTAAATGCCCCGTAATGAGTTGCGCAGTGTAAATACCCCGTAATGAAATGCGCAGTGTAAATGCCCCGTAATGAGCTGCGCAGTGTAAATGCCCCGTAATGAGATGCGCAGTGTAAATGCCCCGTAATGAGATGTGCAGTGTAAATGCCCCGTAATGAGATGCTCAGTGTAAATTTCCTTTGTAATGAGATGCGCAGTGTAAATGCCCCGTAATGAGATGCGCAGTGTAAATGCCCCTGTAATGAGATGCGCAGTGTAAATGCCCCTGTAATGAGATGCGCAGTTTAAATGCCCCTGTAATGAGATGCGCAGTGTAAAGGCCCCTGTAATGAGATGTGCAGTGTAAATGCCCCGTAATGAGATGCGCAGAGTAAATGCCCCGTAATGAGATGCGCAGTGTAAATGCCCCTGTAATGAGTTTTCAGAATGTGTTCCTAGAACAGCTGCGAGCAACTTTTTTACTCAACGTTAACAACACATCTGAAGCTCAATATTTCTGGGCTGAAGCGGGAAGGACTAGACACAGTGTGCACTGTAAAGGGTAAGTCTGTGGCATTAACAGGAAGGGAGAAAAAGTACTTTCTAACCATTTTTAGGTTCAGCGGTAAAACTGAAGTTTCTATGGAACTGCAGCTCGGCTTGTGACTGTGGTTTTCCCGGTCACACAAAAATGCTGAAATTCGACTTATACAGTGTTTGTGCTTATTAAACTTGATGAATTCTCTCCTCTTGACGGTAGAATAGTGTGTAAAGCAAAGCACATTATAGCACTGACAGATGTAATGAAAGATAAATTAGAAATGATTGAAACATGTTGACCCAAGAAAAAGGAAACTGGGTCTGCCGTCCATCTAACAAAGAGCACTTACTGCAAACAAGACAGGAAGTAACTCTTGTTAGACACACAATAGAGACAATACTTTCAAAAGCATAGTATCATTGTTGCTAGGACAGCTAGTAACAAAATAGTTGTGTCTAGAGAGGGGTGTCCAGCTATTCTAGGATGCCTTTCTGGTCTGTGCTGAAGCAGGGCATTCTGGCGGCCAAGTGGCTTGACCTTTATTAGTGAGCCTGGTTACCCCCTCTCGGAACCACAGACTTTGAAATCGCCAGCTCATATACAGTGCATAAAATATATTTATATATATATACCCTTATACACCATTTTAATAAAAAATCGGGAAGAGTGAAAGACGCGCACGTTCATTTTCAGAGCTCCTAGACCTTCCTATAAGAAGTTAGCCAAAAAGTAGCTGCGAAAAACGCTTACAGTAGGTTAAGTTTCTCCAACCAGCCATAATGTTGTGAGAGTGAAATTATGTCTAAGTCCAGCTTTGGTACATTAGAAGCAACTCTGAAACTTAACCTAAGCGTTTTTCGAAGCAACTTTTTGGCTAACTTCTTATAGGAAGGTCTAGGAGCTCTGAAAATGAACGTGCGCGTCTTTCTCTCTTCCCGAGGGACTTAGAAGAATTTTGTGATATTTTTTATTAAAATGGTGTATAAGGGTATATATATAAATATATTTTATGCACTGTATATGAGCTGGCGATTTCTAAGTCTGTGGTTCCGAGAGGGGGTAACCAGGCTCACTAATAAAGGTCAAGCCACTTGGCTGCCAGAATGCCCTGCTTCAGCACAGACCAGAAAGGCTTTGTGATAAGCGTATCCCGGTATAGTCAGGGGTTAATGGGAGTCGTCCCTGTCCCCCCAGTATACGCCCAGAACCATGGACCCGGTACTTGTGGTTCGGACTGTCTCCAACCAGCCATAATGTTGTGAGAGTGAAATTATGTCTAAGTCCAGCTTTGGTACATTAAAAGCAACTCTGAAACTTAACCTACTGTAAGCGTTTTTCGCAGCTACTTTTTGGCTAACTTCTTATAGGAAGGTCTAGGAGCTCTGAAAATGAACGTGCGCGTCTTTCACTCTTCCCGATTTTTTATTAAAATGGTGTATAAGGGTATATATATATAAATATATTTTATGCACTGTATATGAGCTGGCGATTTCAAAGTCTGTGGTTCCGAGAGGGGGTAACCAGGCTCACTAATAAAGGTCAAGCCACTTGGCCGCCAGAATGCCCTGCTTCAGCACACACCAGAAAGGCATCCTAGAATAGCTGGACACCCCTCTCTAGACACAACTATTTTGTTACTAGCTGTCCTAGCAACAATGATACTATGCTTTTGAAAGTATTGTCTCTATTGTGTGTCTAACAAGAGTTACTTCCTGTCTTGTTTGCAGTAAGTGCTCTTTGTTAGATGGATGGCAGACCCAGTTTCCTTTTTCTTGGGTCAACATGTTTCAATCATTTCTAATTTATCTTTCATTACATCTGTCAGTGCTATAATGTGCTTTGCTTTACACACTATTCTACCGTCAAGAGGAGAGAATTCATCAAGTTTAATAAGCACAAACACTGTATAAGTCGAATTTCAGCATTTTTGTGTGACCGGGAAAACCACAGTCACAAGCCGAGCTGCAGTTCCATAGAAACTTCAGTTTTACCGCTGAACCTAAAAATGGTTAGAAAGTACTTTTTCTCCCTTCCTGTTAATGCCACAGACTTACCCTTTACAGTGCACACTGTGTCTAGTCCTTCCCGCTTCAGCCCAGAAATATTGAGCTTCAGATGTGTTGTTAACGTTGAGTAAAAAAGTTGCTCGCAGCTGTTCTAGGAACACATTCTGAAAACTCATTACAGGGGCATTTACACTGCGCATCTCATTACGGGGCATTTACTCTGCGCATCTCATTACGGGGCATTTACACTGCACATCTCATTACAGGGGCCTTTACACTGCGCATCTCATTACAGGGGCATTTAAACTGCGCATCTCATTACAGGGGCATTTACACTGCGCATCTCATTACAGGGGCATTTACACTGCGCATCTCATTACGGGGCATTTACACTGCGCATCTCATTACAAAGGAAATTTACACTGAGCATCTCATTACGGGGCATTTACACTGCACATCTCATTACGGGGCATTTACACTGCGCATCTCATTACGGGGCATTTACACTGCGCATCTCATTACGGGGCATTTACACTGCGCATTTCATTACGGGGTATTTACACTGCGCAACTCATTACGGGGCATTTACACTGCACATCTCATTACGGGGCATTTAAATTGCGCATCTCATTATGGGGCATTTACACTGCGCATCTCATTATGGGGCATTTACACTGCGCATCTCATTACAGGGGCAAATTTACACTGCGCATCTCATTGCAGGGGCATTTACACTGCGCATCTCATTGCAGGGGCATTTACACTGCTCAACTCATTACAGGGGCATTTACACTGCGCATCTCATTACAGGGGCATTTACACTGCGCATCTCATTACAGGGGCCTTTACACTGCACATCTCATTACAAGGGCATTTACACTGGGCATCTCATTACAGGGGCCTTTACACTGCGCATCTCATTACAGGGGCATTTACACGGCGCATCTCATAACAGGAGCATTTACACTGCGCATCTCATTACAGGGGCATTTACACTGCGCATGTCATTACAGGGGCATTTACACTGCGCATCTCATTACGGGGCATTTACACTGCGCATCTCATTACGGGGCATTTACACTGCGCATCTCATTACGGGGCATTTACACTGCGCATCTCATTACGGGGGCATTTACACTGCGCATCTCATTACAGGGGCATTTACACTGCGCATCTCATTACAGGGGCATTTACACTGCGCAACTCATTACAGGGGCCTTTACACTGCGCATCTCATTACAGGGGCCTTTACACTGCGCATCTCATTACAGGGGCCTTTACACTGCGCATCTCATTACAGGGGGCTTTACACTGCGCATCTCATTACAGGGGCCTTTACACTGCGCATCTCATTACAGGGGCCTTTACACTGCGCAACTCATTACAGGGGCCTTTACACTGCGCAACTCATTACAGGGGCCTTTACACTGCGCATCTCATTACAGGGGCATTTAAACTGCGCATCTCATTACAGGGGCATTTACACTGCGCATCTCATTACAGGGGTATTTACACTGCGCATCTCATTACAGGGGCATTTACACTGCGCATCTCATTACAGGGGCATTTACACTGCGCATCTCATTACGGGGCATTTACACTGCGCATCTAATTCCAGGGCATTTACACTGTGCATCTCATTAAGGGGCATTTACACTGGGCATCCCATTACGGGGCATTTACACTGCGCATCTCATTACAGGGGCATTTACATTGCGCATCTCATTACAGGGGCCTTTACACGGCGCATCTCATTACAGGGGCCTTTACACGGCGCATCTCATTACAGGGGCCTTTACACGGCGCATATCATTACAGGGGCCTTTACACAGCGCATCTCATTACAGGGGCCTTTACACTGCGCATCTCATTACAGGGGCATTTAAACTGCGCATCTCATTACAGGGGCATTTACACTGCGCATCTCATTACAGGGGCATTTACACTGCGCATCTCATTACAGGGGCATTTACACTGCGCATGTCATTACAGGGGCATTTACACTGCGCATCGCATTACAGGGGCATTTACACTGCGCATGTCATTACAGGGGCCTTTACACTGCGCATCTCATTACGGGGCTTTTACACTGCGCATCTCATTACAGGGTCCTTTACACTGCGCATCTCATTACAGGGTCCTTTACACTGCGCATCTCATTACGGGGCATTTACACTGCGCATCTCATTACAGGGGCATTTACACTGGGCATCTCATTACAGGGGCATTTACACTGCGCATCTCATTACAGGGGCCTTTACACGGCGCATCTCATTACAGGGGCCTTTACACGGCGCATCTCATTACAGGGGCCTTTACACGGCGCATCTCATTACAGGGGCCTTTACACGGCGCATCTCATTACAGGGGCCTTTACACTGCGCATCTCATTACAGGGGCCTTTACACTGCGCATCTCATTACAGGGGCCTTTACACTGCGCATCTCATTACAGGGGGCTTTACACTGCGCATCTCATTACAGGGGCCTTTACACTGCGCATCTCATTACAGGGGCCTTTACACTGCGCAACTCATTACAGGGGCCTTTACACTGCGCAACTCATTACAGGGGCCTTTACACTGCGCATCTCAATACAGGGGCATTTACACTGCGCATCTCATTACAGGGGCATTTGCACTGCGCATCTCATTACAGGGGCATTTACACTGCGCATCTCATTACGGGGCATTTACACTGCGCATCTCATTCCAGGGCATTTACACTGTGCTTCTCATTAAGGGGCATTTACACTGGGCATCCCATTACGGGGCATTTACACTGCGCATCTCATTACAGGGGCATTTACATTGCGCATCTCATTACAGGGGCCTTTACACGGCGCATCTCATTACAGGGGCCTTTACACGGCGCATCTCATTACAGGGGCCTTTACACGGCGCATCTCATTACAGGGGCCTTTACACAGCGCATCTCATTACAGGGGCCTTTACACTGCGCATCTCATTACAGGGGCATTTAAACTGCGCATCTCATTACAGGGGCATTTACACTGCGCATCTCATTACAGGGGCATTTACACTGCGCATGTCATTACAGGGGCATTTACACTGCGCATGTCATTACAGGGGCATTTACACTGCGCATCTCATTACAGGGGCATTTACACTGCGCATGTCATTACAGGGGCCTTTACACTGCGCATCTCATTACGGGGCTTTTACACTGCGCATCTCATTACAGGGTCCTTTACACTGCGCATCTCATTACGGGGCATTTACACTGCGCATCTCATTACAGGGGCATTTACACTGCGCATCTCATTACAGGGGCATTTACACTGCGCATCTCATTACAGGGGCCTTTACACTGCGCATCTCATTACAGGGGCATTTACACTGCGCATCTCATTACAGGGGCATTTACACTGCGCATCTCATTACAGGGGCATTTACACTGCGCATCTCATTACAGGGGCATTTACACTGCGCATCTCATTACAGGGGCATTTACACTGCGCATCTCATTACAGGGGCATTTACACTGCGCATCTCATTACAGGGGCATTTACACTGCGCATCTCATTACAGGGGCCTTTACACTGCGCATCTCATTACAGGGGCCTTTACACGGCGCATCTCATTACAGGGGCCTTTACACGGCGCATCTCATTACAGGGGCCTTTACACGGCGCATCTCATTACAGGGGCCTTTACACGGCGCATCTCATTACAGGGGCCTTTACACGGCGCATCTCATTACAGGGGCCTTTACACGGCGCATCTCATTACAGGGGCCTTTACACGGCGCATCTCATTACAGGGGCCTTTACACAGCGCATCTCATTACAGGGGCATTTACACTGCGCATCTCATTACAGGGGCATTTCCACTGCGCATCTCATTACAGGGGCATTTACACTGCGCATCTCATTACAGGGTCCTTTACACTGCGCATCTCATTACGGGGCATTTACACTGCGCATCTCATTACAGGGGCATTTATACTGGGCATCACTTTACAGGGGCATTTACACTGCGCATCTCATTACAGGACATTTACACTGCGCATCTCATTACAGGGGCATTTACACTGCGCATTTCATTACAGGGGCATTTACACTGCGCATCTCATTACAGGGGCATTTACACTGCGCATCTCATTACGGGGCATTTACACTGCGCTTCTCATTACAGGGGCATTTACACTGCGCATCTCATTACAGGGGCATTTACACTGCGCATCTCATTACAGGGGCATTTACACTGCGCATCTCATTACAGGGGCATTTACACTGCGCATCTCATTACGGGGCATTTAGACTGCGCATCTCATTATGGGGCATTTACACTGCGCATCTCATTACGGGGCATTTACACTGCGCATCTCATTACAGGGGCATTTACACTGCGCATCTCATTGCAGGGGCATTTACACTGCGCAACTCATTACAGGGGCATTTACACTGCGCAACTCATTACAGGGGCCTTTACACTGCGCATCTCATTACAGGGGCCTTTACACTGCGATCTCATTACAGGGGCCTTTACACTGCGCATCTCATTACGGGGCATTTACACTGCGCTTCTCATTACAGGGGCATTTACACTGCGCATCTCATTACAGGGGCATTTACACTGCGCATCTCATTACAGGGGCCTTTACACTGCGCATCTCATTACAGGGGCATTTACACTGCGCATCTCATTACAGGGGCATTTACACTGCGCATCTCATTACAGGGGCATTTACACTGCGCATCTCATTACAGGGGCATTTACACTGCGCATCTCATTACAGGGGCATTTACACTGCGCATCTCATTACAGGGGCATTTACACTGCGCATCTCATTACAGGGGCCTTTACACTGCGCATCTCATTACAGGGGCCTTTACACTGCGCATCTCATTACAGGGGCCTTTACACGGCGCATCTCATTACAGGGGCCTTTACACGGCGCATCTCATTACAGGGGCCTTTACACGGCGCATCTCATTACAGGGGCCTTTACACGGCGCATCTCATTACAGGGGCCTTTACACGGCGCATCTCATTACAGGGGCCTTTACACGGCGCATCTCATTACAGGGGCCTTTACACAGCGCATCTCATTACAGGGGCATTTACACTGCGCATCTCATTACAGGGGCATTTCCACTGCGCATCTCATTACAGGGGCATTTACACTGCGCATCTCATTACAGGGTCCTTTACACTGCGCATCTCATTACGGGGCATTTACACTGCGCATCTCATTACAGGGGCATTTATACTGGGCATCACTTTACAGGGGCATATACACTGCGCATCTCATTACAGGACATTTACACTGCGCATCTCATTACAGGGGCATTTACACTGCGCATTTCATTACAGGGGCATTTACACTGCGCATCTCATTACAGGGGCATTTACACTGCGCATCTCATTACGGGGCATTTACACTGCGCTTCTCATTACAGGGGCATTTACACTGCGCATCTCATTACAGGGGCATTTACACTGCGCATCTCATTACAGGGGCATTTACACTGCGCATCTCATTACAGGGGCATTTACACTGCGCATCTCATTACGGGGCATTTAGACTGCGAATCTCATTACGGGGCATTTACACTGCGCATCTCATTACGGGGCATTTACACTGCGCATCTCATTACAGGGGCATTTACACTGCGCATCTCATTGCAGGGGCATTTACACTGCGCAACTCATTACAGGGGCATTTACACTGCGCAACTCATTACAGGGGCCTTTACACTGCGCATCTCATTACAGGGGCCTTTACACTGCGCATCTCATTACAGGGGCCTTTACACTGCGCATCTCATTACGGGGCATTTACACTGCGCTTCTCATTACAGGGGCATTTACACTGCGCATCTCATTACAGGGGCATTTACACTGCGCATCTCATTACAGGGGCATTTACACTGCGCATCTCATTACGGGGCATTTACACTGCGCATCTCATTACGGGGCATTTACACTGCGCATCTCATTACGGGGCATTTACACTGCGCATCTCATTACAGGGGCATTTACACTGCGCATCTCATTACAGGGGCATTTACACTGCGCATCTCATTACGGGGCATTTACACTGCGCATCTCATTACGGGGCATTTACACTGCGCATCTCATTACGGGGCATTTAGACTGCGCATCTCATTACGGGGCATTTACACTGCGCATCTCATTACGGGGCATTTACACTGCGCATCTCATTACAGGGGCATTTACACTGCGCATCTCATTGCAGGGGCATTTACACTGCGCAACTCATTACAGGGGCATTTACACTGCGCAACTCATTACAGGGGCCTTTACACTGCGCATCTCATTACAGGGGCCTTTACACTGCGCATCTCATTACGGGGCATTTACACTGCGCTTCTCATTACAGGGGCATTTACACTGCGCATCTCATTACAGGGGCATTTACACTGCGCATCTCATTACAGGGGCATTTACACTGCGCATCTCATTACGGGGCATTTACACTGCGCATCTCATTACGGGGCATTTACACTGCGCATCTCATTACGGGGCATTTACACTGCGCATCTCATTACAGGGGCATTTACACTGCGCATTTCATTACAGGGGCATTTACACTGCGCATCTCATTACGGGGCATTTACACTGCGCATCTCATTACGGGGCATTTACACTGCGCATCTCATTACGGGGGCATTTACACTGCGCATCTCATTGCGGGGGCATTTACACTGCGCATCTCATTGCGGGGGCCTTTACACTGCGCATCTCATTACAGGGGCCTTTACACTGCGCATCTCATTACAGGGGCCTTTACACTGCGCATCTCATTACAGGGGCCTTTACACTGCGCATCTCATTACAGGGGCCTTTACACTGCGCATCTCATTACAGGGGCCTTTACACTGCGCATCTCATTACAGGGGCCTTTACACTGCGCATCTCATTACAGGGGCATTTAAACTGCGCATCTCATTACAGGGGCATTTACACTGCGCATCTCATTACAGGGGCATTTACACTGCGCATGTCATTACAGGGGCATTTACACTGCGCATGTCATTACAGGGGCATTTACACTGCGCATGTCATTACAGGGGCATTTACACTGCGCATGTCATTACAGGGGCCTTTACACTGCGCATCTCATTACGGGGCTTTTACACTGCGCATCTCATTACAGGGTCCTTTACACTGCGCATCTCATTACGGGGCATTTACACTGCGCATCTCATTACAGGGGCATTTACACTGCGCATCTCATTACAGGGGCATTTACACTGCGCATCTCATTACAGGGGCCTTTACACTGCGCATCTCATTACAGGGGCATTTACACTGCGCATCTCATTACAGGGGCATTTACACTGCGCATCTCATTACAGGGGCATTTACACTGCGCATCTCATTACAGGGGCATTTACACTGCGCATCTCATTACAGGGGCATTTACACTGCGCATCTCATTACAGGGGCATTTACACTGCGCATCTCATTACAGGGGCCTTTACACTGCGCATCTCATTACAGGGGCCTTTACACTGCGCATCTCATTACAGGGGCCTTTACACGGCGCATCTCATTACAGGGGCCTTTACACGGCGCATCTCATTACAGGGGCCTTTACACGGCGCATCTCATTACAGGGGCCTTTACACGGCGCATCTCATTACAGGGGCCTTTACACGGCGCATCTCATTACAGGGGCCTTTACACGGCGCATCTCATTACAGGGGCCTTTACACAGCGCATCTCATTACAGGGGCATTTACACTGCGCATCTCATTACAGGGGCATTTCCACTGCGCATCTCATTACAGGGGCATTTACACTGCGCATCTCATTACAGGGTCCTTTACACTGCGCATCTCATTACGGGGCATTTACACTGCGCATCTCATTACAGGGGCATTTATACTGGGCATCACTTTACAGGGGCATTTACACTGTGCTTCTCATTACAGGACATTTACACTGCGCATCTCATTACAGGGGCATTTACACTGCGCATTTCATTACAGGGGCATTTACACTGCGCATCTCATTACAGTGTAAATGCCCCTGTAATGAGATGCGCCGTGTAAATGCCCCTGTAATGAGATGCGCAGTGTAAATGCCCCTGTAATGAGATGCGCAGTGTAAATGCCCCTGTAATGAGATGCGCAGTGTAAATGCCCCTGTAATGAGATGCGCAGTGTAAATGCCCCTGTAATGAGATGCGCAGTGTAAATGCCCCTGTAATGAGATGCGCAGTGTAAATGCCCCTGTAATGAGATGCGCAGTGTAAATGCCCCTGTAATGAGATGCGCAGTGTAAAGACCCTTGTAATGAGATGCGCAATGTAAAGGCCCCTGTAATGAGATGCGCAGTGTAAAGGCCCCTGTAATGAGATGCGCAATGTAAATGCCCCTGTAATGAGATGCGCAGTGTAAATGCCCCGTAATGGGATGCCCAGTGTAAATGCCCCTTAATGAGATGCACAGTGTAAATGCCCTGTAATGAGATGCGCAGTGTAAATGCCCCGTAATGAGATGCACAGTGTAAATGCCCCTGTAATGACATGCGCAGTGTAAATGCCCCTGTAATGAGATGCGCAGTGTAAATGCCCCTGTAATGAGATGCGCAGTGTAAATGCCCCTGTAATGAGAAGCGCAGTGTAAATGCCCCTGTAATGAGATGCGCAGTGTAAATGCCACTGTAATGAGATGCGCAGTGTAAAGGCCCTTGTAATGAGATGCGCAGTGTAAAGGCCCCTGTAATGAGATGCGCAGTGTAAAGGCCCCTGTAATGAGATGTGCTGTGTAAAGGCCCCTGTAATGAGATGCGCCGTGTAAAGGCCCCTGTAATGAGATGCGCCGTGTAAAGGCCCCTCTAATGAGATGCGCCGTGTAAAGGCCCCTGTAATGAGATGCGCAATGTAAAGCCCCTGTAATGAGATGCGCAGTGTAAAGGCCCCTGTAATGAGATGTGCTGTGTAAAGGCCCCTGTAATGAGATGCGCCGTGTAAAGGCCCCTGTAATGAGATGCGCCGTGTAAAGGCCCCTCTAATGAGATGCGCCGTGTAAAGGCCCCTGTAATGAGATGCGCAATGTAAAGCCCCTGTAATGAGATGCGCAGTGTAAATGCCCCGTAATGGGATGCCCAGTGTAAATGCCATGTAATGAGATGCGCAGTGTAAATGCCCCGTAATGAGATGCACAGTGTAAATTCCCCTGTAATGACATGCGCAGTGTAAATTCCCCGTAATGAGATGCGCAGTGTAAAGGACCTTGTAATGAGATGCGCAGTGTAAATGCCCCGTTATGAGATGCACAGTGTAAATTCCCCTGTAAAGACATGCGCAGTGTAAAGGACCCTGTAATGAGATGCGCAGTGTAAAAGCCCCGTAATGAGATGCGCAGTGTAAAGGCCCCTGTAATGAGATGCGCAGTGTAAATGCCCCTGTAATGAGATGCGCAGTGTAAATGCCCCTGTAATGAGATGCGCAGTGTAAATGCCCCTGTAATGAGATGCGCAGTGTAAATGCCCCTGTAATGAGATGCGCAGTATAAAGGCCCCTGTAATGAGATGCGCAGTGTAAATGCCTCTGTAATGAGATGCGCAGTGTAAAGGCCCCTGTAATGAGATGCGCAGTGTAAATGCCCCTGTAATGAGATGCTCAGTGTAAATTCCCCTGTAATGAGATGCGCAGTGTAAATGCCCCTGTAATGAGATGCGCCGTGTAAAGGACCCTGTAATGAGATGCGCCGTGTAAAGGCCCCTGTAATGAGATGCGCAATGTAAATGCCCCTGTAATGAGATGCGCAGTATAAATGCCCCTGTAATGAGATGCGCAGTTTAAATGCCCCTGTAATGAGATGCGCAGTTTAAATGCCCCTGTAATGAGATGCGCAGTGTAAATGCCCCTGTAATGAGATGCGCAGTGTAAAGACCCTTGTAATGAGATGTGCAATGTAAAGGCCCCTGTAATGAGATGCGCAGTGTAAAGGCCCCTGTAATGAGATGTGCTGTGTAAAGGCCCCTGTAATGAGATGCGCCGTGTAAAGGACCCTGTAATGAGATGCGCCGTGTAAAGGCCCCTGTAATGAGATGCGCCGTGTAAAGGCCCCTGTAATGAGATGCGCAATGTAAATGCCCCTGTAATGAGATGCGCAGTGTAAATGCCCCGTAATGGGATGCCCAGTGTAAATGCCCCTTAATGAGATGCGCAGTGTAAATGCCCCTGTAATGAGTTGCGCAGTGTAAATGCCCCTGTAATGACATGCGCAGTGTAAATGCCCCTGTAATGAGATGCGCAGTGTAAATGCCCCTGTAATGAGATGCGCAGTGTAAATGCCCCTGTAATGAGATGCGCCGTGTAAATGCCCCTGTAATGAGATGCGCCGTGTAAATGCCCCTGTAATGAGATGCGCAGTGTAAATGCCCCTGTAATGAGATGCGCAGTGTAAATGCCCCTGTAATGAGATGCGCAGTGTAAATGCCCCTGTAATGAGATGCGCAGTGTAAATGCCCCTGTAATGAGATGCGCAGTGTAAATGCCCCTGTAATGAGATGCGCAGTGTAAATGCCCCTGTAATGAGATGCGCAGTGTAAATGCCCCTGTAATGAGATGCGCAGTGTAAATGCCCCGTAATGAGATGCGCAGTGTAAATGACCGTGTAATGAGATGCGCAGTGTAAATGCCCCTGTAATGAGATGCGCCGTGTAAATGCCCCTGTAATGAGATGCGCCGTGTAAATGCCCCTGTAATGAGATGCGCCGTGTAAATGCCCCTGTAATGAGATGCGCCGTGTAAATGCCCCTGTAATGAGATGCGCAGTGTAAATGCCCCTGTAATGAGATGCGCAGTGTAAATGCCCCTGTAATGAGATGCTCAGTGTAAATTCCCCTGTAATGAGATGCGCAGTGTAAATGCCCCTGTAATGAGATGCGCAGTGTAAATGCCCCTGTAATGAGATGCGCAGTGTAAAGACCCTTGTAATGAGATGCGCAATGTAAAGGCCCCTGTAATGAGATGCGCAGTGTAAAGGCCCCTGTAATGAGATGCGCTGTGTAAAGGCCCCTGTAATGAGATGCGCCGTGTAAAGGACCCTGTAATGAGATGCGCCGTGTAAAGGCCCCTGTAATGAGATGCGCAGTGTAAATGCCTCTGTAATGAGATGCGCAGTGTAAATGCCCCGTAATGAGATGCGCAGTGTAAATGCCCCTGTAATGACATGCGCAGTGTAAATGCCCCTGTAATGAGATGCGCCGTGTAAATGCCCCTGTAATGAGATGCGCCGTGTAAATGCCCCTGTAATGAGATGCGCAGTGTAAATGCCCCTGTAATGAGATGCGCAGTGTAAATGCCCCTGTAATGAGATGCGCAGTGTAAATGCCACTGTAATGAGATGCGCAGTGTAAATGCCCCTGTAATGAGATGCGCAGTGTAAATGCCCCTGTAATGAGATGCGCAGTGTAAAGACCCTTGTAATGAGATGCGCAATGTAAAGGCCCCTGTAATGAGATGCGCAGTGTAAAGGCCCCTGTAATGAGATGCGCTGTGTAAAGGCCCCTGTAATGAGATGCGCCGTGTAAAGGCCCCTGTAATGAGATGCGCAATGTAAATGCCCCTGTAATGAGATGCGCAGTGTAAATGCCCCGTAATGGGATGCCCAGTGTAAATGCCCCTTAATGAGATGCACAGTGTAAATGCCCTGTAATGAGATGCGCAGTGTAAATGCCCCGTAATGAGATGCACAGTGTAAATGCCCCTGTAATGACATGCGCAGTGTAAATGCCCCTGTAATGAGATGCGCAGTGTAAATGCCCCTGTAATGAGATGCGCAGTGTAAATGCCCCTGTAATGAGATGCGCAGTGTAAATGCCCCTGTAATGAGATGCGCAGTGTAAATGCCCCTGTAATGAGATGCGCAGTGTAAATGCCCCTGTAATAAGATGCGCAGTGTAAATGCCCCTGTAATGAGATGCGCCGTGTAAATGCCCCTGTAATGAGATGCGCAGTGTAAATGCCCCTGTAATGAGATGCGCAGTGTAAATGGCCCTGTAATGAGATGCTCAGTGTAAATTCCCCTGTAATGAGATGCGCAGTGTAAATGCCCCTGTAATGAGATGCGCAGTGTAAATGCCCCTGTAATGAGATGCGCAGTGTAAAGACCCTTGTAATGAGATGCGCAATGTAAAGGCCCCTGTAATGAGATGCGCAGTGTAAAGGCCCCTGTAATGAGATGCGCAGTCTAAATGCCTCTGTAATGAGATGCGCAGTGTAAATGCCCCGTAATGAGATGCGCAGTGTAAATGCCCCTGTAATGAGATGCGCAGTGTAAATGCCCCTGTAATGAGATGCGCCGTGTAAATGCCCCTGTAATGAGATGCGCCGTGTAAATGCCCCTGTAATGAGATGCGCAGTGTAAATGCCCCTGTAATGAGATGCGCAGTGTAAATGCCCCTGTAATGAGATGCGCAGTGTAAATGCCCCTGTAATGAGATGCGCAGTGTAAATGCCCCTGTAATGAGATGCGCAGTGTAAATGCCCCTGTAATGAGATGCGCAGTGTAAATGCCCCTGTAATGAGATGCGCAGTGTAAAGACCCTTGTAATGAGATGCGCAATGTAAAGGCCCCTGTAATGAGATGCGCAGTGTAAAGGCCCCTGTAATGAGATGCGCAATGTAAATGCCCCTGTAATGAGATGCGCAGTGTAAATGCCCCTGTAATGACATGCGCAGTGTAAATGCCCCTGTAATGAGATGCGCAGTGTAAATGCCCCTGTAATGAGATGCGCAGTGTAAATGCCCCTGTAATGAGATGCGCAGTGTAAATGCCCCTGTAATGAGATGCGCAGTGTAAATGCCCCGTAATGAGATGCGCAGTGTAAATGACCCTGTAATGAGATGCGCAGTGTAAATGCCCCTGTAATGAGATGCGCCGTGTAAATGCCCCTGTAATGAGATGCGCCGTGTAAATGCCCCTGTAATGAGATGCGCAGTGTAAATGCCCCTGTAATGAGATGCGCAGTGTAAATGCCCCTGTAATGAGATGCGCAGTGTAAATGCCCCTGTAATGAGATGCGCAGTGTAAATGCCCCTGTAATGAGATGCTCAGTGTAAATTCCCCTGTAATGAGATGCGCAGTGTAAATGCCCCTGTAATGAGATGCGCAGTGTAAATGCCCCTGTAATGAGATGCGCAGTGTAAAGACCCTTGTAATTAGATGCGCAATGTAAAGGCCCCTGTAATGAGATGCGCAGTGTAAAGGCCCCTGTAATGAGATGCGCTGTGTAAAGGCCCCTGTAATGAGATGCGCCGTGTAAAGGACCCTGTAATGAGATGCGCCGTGTAAAGGCCCCTGTAATGAGATGCGCAGTGTAAATGCCTCTGTAATGAGATGCGCAGTGTAAATGCCCCGTAATGAGATGCGCAGTGTAAATGCCCCTGTAATGAGATGCGCAGTGTAAATGCCCCTGTAATGAGATGCGCCGTGTAAATGCCCCTGTAATGAGATGCGCCGTGTAAATGCCCCTGTAATGAGATGGGCAGTGTAAATGCCCCTGTAATGAGATGCGCAGTGTAAATGCCCCTGTAATGAGATGCGCAGTGTAAATGCCCCTGTAATGAGATGCGCAGTGTAAATGCCCCTGTAATGAGATGCGCAGTGTAAATGCCCCTGTAATGAGATGCGCAGTGTAAATGCCCCTGTAATGAGATGCGCAGTGTAAAGTCCCCTGTAATGAGATGCGCAGTGTAAAGACCCTTGTAATGAGATGCGCAATGTAAAGGCCCCTGTAATGAGATGCGCAGTGTAAAGGCCCCTGTAATGAGATGCGCAATGTAAATGCCCCTGTAATGAGATGCGCAGTGTAAATGCCCCGTAATGGGATGCCCAGTGTAAATGCCCCTTAATGAGATGCACAGTGTAAATGCCCTGTAATGAGATGCGCAGTGTAAATGCCCCGTAATGAGATGCACAGTGTAAATGCCCCTGTAATGACATGCGCAGTGTAAATGCCCCTGTAATGAGATGCGCAGTGTAAATGCCCCTGTAATGAGATGCGCAGTGTAAATGCCCCTGTAATGAGAAGCGCAGTGTAAATGCCCCTGTAATGAGATGCGCAGTGTAAATGCCACTGTAATGAGATGCGCAGTGTAAAGGCCCTTGTAATGAGATGCGCAGTGTAAAGGCCCCTGTAATGAGATGCGCAGTGTAAAGGCCCCTGTAATGAGATGTGCTGTGTAAAGGCCCCTGTAATGAGATGCGCCATGTAAAGGCCCCTGTAATGAGATGCGCCGTGTAAAGGCCCCTCTAATGAGATGTGCCGTGTAAAGGCCCCTGTAATGAGATGCGCAATGTAAAGCCCCTGTAATGAGATGCGCAGTGTAAATGCCCCGTAATGGGATGCCCAGTGTAAATGCCCTTAATGAGATGCACAGTGTAAATGCCATGTAATGAGATGCGCAGTGTAAATGCCCCGTAATGAGATGCACAGTGTAAATTCCCCTGTAATGACATGCGCAGTGTAAATGCCCCTGTAATGACATGCGCAGTGTAAATGCCCCTGTAATGACATGCGCAGTGTAAATTCCCCGTAATGAGATGCGCAGTGTAAAGGACCTTGTAATGAGATGCGCAGTGTTAATGCCCCGTAATGAGATGCACAGTGTAAATTCCCCTGTAAAGACATGCGCAGTGTAAATGCCCCTGTAATGACATGCGCAGTGTAAATGCCCCTGTAATGACATGCGCAGTGTAAATTCCCCGTAATGAGATGCGCAGTGTAAAGGACCCTGTAATGAGATGCGCAGTGTAAAAGCCCCGTAATGAGATGCGCAGTGTAAAGGCCCCTGTAATGAGATGCGCAGTGTAAATGCCCCTGTAATGAGATGCGCAGTGTAAATGCCCCTGTAATGAGATGCGCAGTGTAAATGCCCCTGTAATGAGATGCGCAGTGTAAATGCCCCTGTAATGAGATGCGCAGTGTAAAGGCCCCTGTAATGAGATGCGCAGTGTAAATGCCTCTGTAATGAGATGCGCAGTGTAAAGGCCCCTGTAATGAGATGCGCAGTGTAAATGCCCCTGTAATGAGATGCTCAGTGTAAATTCCCCTGTAATGAGATGCGCAGTGTAAATGCCCCTGTATTGAGATGCGCCGTGTAAAGGACCCTGTAATGAGATGCGCCGTGTAAAGGCCCCTGTAATGAGATGCGCAATGTAAATGCCCCTGTAATGAGATGCGCAGTATAAATGCCCCTGTAATGAGATGCGCAGTTTAAATGCCCCTGTAATGAGATGCGCAGTTTAAATGCCCCTGTAATGAGATGCGCAGTGTAAATGCCCCTGTAATGAGATGCGCAGTGTAAATGCCCCTGTAATGAGATGCTCAGTGTAAAGGCCCCTGTAATGAGATGCGCTGTGTAAAGGCCCCTGTAATGAGATGCGCCGTGTAAAGGACCCTGTAATGAGATGCGCCGTGTAAAGGCCCCTGTAATGAGATGCGCCGTGTAAAGGCCCCTGTAATGAGATGCGCTGTGTAAAGGCCCCTGTAATGAGATGCGCCGTGTAAAGGACCCTGTAATGAGATGCGCCGTGTAAAGGCCCCTGTAATGAGATGCGCCGTGTAAAGGCCCCTGTAATGAGATGCGCAATGTAAATGCCCCTGTAATGAGATGCGCAGTGTAAATGCCCCGTAATGGGATGCCCAGTGTAAATGCCCCTTAATGAGATGCGCAATGTAAATGCCCCTGTAATGAGATGCGCAGTGTAAATGCCCCTGTAATGACATGCGCAGTGTAAATGCCCCTGTAATGAGATGCGCAGTGTAAATGCCCCTGTAATGAGATGCGCAGTGTAAATGCCCCTGTAATGAGATGCGCAGTGTAAATGCCCCTGTAATGAGATGCGCAGTGTAAATGCCCCGTAATGAGATGCGCAGTGTAAATGACCCTGTAAAGAGATGCGCAGTGTAAATGCCCCTGTAATGAGATGCGCCGTGTAAATGCCCCTGTAATGAGATGCGCCGTGTAAATGCCCCTGTAATGAGATGCGCAGTGTAAATGCCCCTGTAATGAGATGCGCAGTGTAAATGCCCCTGTAATGAGATGCGCAGTGTAAATGCCCCTGTAATGAGATGCGCAGTGTAAATGCCCCTGTAATGAGATGCTCAGTGTAAATTCCCCTGTAATGAGATGCGCAGTGTAAATGCCCCTGTAATGAGATGCGCAGTGTAAATGCCCCTGTAATGAGATGCGCAGTGTAAAGACCCTTGTAATGAGATGCGCAATGTAAAGGCCCCTGTAATGAGATGCGCAGTGTAAAGGCCCCTGTAATGAGATGCGCTGTGTAAAGGCCCCTGTAATGAGATGCGCCGTGTAAAGGACCCTGTAATGAGATGCGCCGTGTAAAGGCCCCTGTAATGAGATGCGCAGTGTAAATGCCTCTGTAATGAGATGCGCAGTGTAAATGCCCCGTAATGAGATGCGCAGTGTAAATGCCCCTGTAATGAGATGCGCAGTGTAAATGCCCCTGTAATGAGATGCGCCGTGTAAATGCCCCTGTAATGAGATGCGCCGTGTAAATGCCCCTGTAATGAGATGCGCCGTGTAAATGCCCCTGTAATGAGATGCGCAGTGTAAATGCCCCTGTAATGAGATGCGCAGTGTAAATGCCCCTGTAATGAGATGCGCAGTGTAAATGCCCCTGTAATGAGATGCGCAGTGTAAATGCCCCTGTAATGAGATGCGCAGTGTAAATGCCCCTGTAATGAGATGCGCAGTGTAAAGACCCTTGTAATGAGATGCGCAATGTAAAGGCCCCTGTAATGAGATGCGCAGTGTAAAGGCCCCTGTAATGAGATGCGCAATGTAAATGCCCCTGTAATGAGATACGCAGTGTAAATGCCCCTGTAATGACATGCGCAGTGTAAATGCCCCTGTAATGAGATGCGCAGTGTAAATGCCCCTGTAATGAGATGCGCAGTGTAAATGCCCCTGTAATGAGATGCGCAGTGTAAATGCCCCTGTAATGAGATGCGCAGTGTAAATGCCCCGTAATGAGATGCGCAGTGTAAATGACCCTGTAATGAGATGCGCAGTGTAAATGCCCCTGTAATGAAATGCGCCGTGTAAATGCCCCTGTAATGAGATGCGCCGTGTAAATGCCCCTGTAATGAGATGCGCAGTGTAAATGCCCCTGTAATGAGATGCGCAGTGTAAATGCCCCTGTAATGAGATGCGCAGTGTAAATGCCCCTGTAATGAGATGCGCAGTGTAAATGCCCCTGTAATGAGATGCTCAGTGTAAATTCCCCTGTAATGAGATGCGCAGTGTAAATGCCCCTGTAATGAGATGCGCAGTGTAAATGCCCCTGTAATGAGATGCGCAGTGTAAAGACCCTTGTAATGAGATGCGCAATGTAAAGGCCCCTGTAATGAGATGCGCAGTGTAAAGGCCCCTGTAATTTCGGGGCATTTACACTGCGCATCTCATTACAGGGGCATTTACACTGCGCATCTCATTACAGGGGCATTTACACGGCGCATCTCATTACAGGGGCATTTACACGGCGCATCTCATTACAGGGGCATTTACACTGCGCATCTCATTACAGGGTCATTTACACTGCGCATCTCATTACAGGGGCATTTACACTGCGCATCTCATTACAGGGGCATTTACACTGCGCATCTCATTACAGGGGCATTTACACTGCGCATCTCATTACAGGGGCATTTACACTGCGCATCTCATTACAGGGGCATTTACACTGCGCATGTCATTACAGGGGCATTTACACTGCGTATCTCATTACAGGGGCATTTACATTGCGCATCTCATTACAGGGGCCTTTACACTGCGCATCTCATTACAGGGGCCTTTACATTGCGCATCTCATTACAAGGGTCTTTACACTGCGCATCTCATTACAGGGGCATTTACACTGCGCATCTCATTACAGGGGCATTTACACTGCGCATCTCATTACAGGGGCATTTACACTGCGCATCTCATTACAGGGGCATTTACACTGCGCATCTCATTACAGGGGCATTTACACTGCGCATCTCATTACAGGGGCATTTACACTGCGCATCTCATTACAGGGGCATTTACACGGCGCATCTCATTACAGGGGCATTTACACGGCGCATCTCATTACAGGGGCATTTACACGGCGCATCTCATTACAGGGGCATTTACACTGCGCATCTCATTACAGGGGCATTTACACTGCGCATCTCATTACGGGGCATTTACACTGCGCATCTCATTACAGAGGCATTTACACTGCGCATCTCATTACAGGGGCCTTTACACGGCGCATCTCATTACAGGGTCCTTTACACGGCGCATCTCATTACAGGGGCCTTTACACAGCGCATCTCATTACAGGGGCCTTTACACTGCGCATCTCATTACAGGGGCCTTTACATTGCGCATCTCATTACAAGGGTCTTTACACTGCGCATCTCATTACAGGGGCATTTACACTGCGCATCTCATTACAGGGGCATTTACACTGCGCATCTCATTACAGGGGAATTTACACTGAGCATCTCATTACAGGGGCATTTACACTGCGCATCTCATTACAGGGGCATTTACACTGCGCATCTCATTACAGGGGCATTTACACTGCGCATCTCATTACAGGGGCATTTACACTGCGCATCTCATTACAGGGGCATTTACACTGCGCATCTCATTACAGGGGCATTTACACTGCGCATCTCATTACAGGGGCATTTACACGGCGCATCTCATTACAGGGGCATTTACACGGCGCATCTCATTACAGGGGCATTTACACTGCGCATCTCTTTACAGGGTCATTTACACTGCGCATCTCATTACGGGGCATTTACACTGCGCATCTCATTACAGGGGCATTTACACTGCGCATCTCATTACAGGGGCATTTACACTGCGCATCTCATTACAGGGGCATTTACACGGCGCATCTCATTACAGGGGCATTTACACTGCGCATCTCATTACAGGGGCATTTACACTGCGCATCTCATTACGGGGCATTTACACTGCGCATCTCATTACAGAGGCATTTACACTGCGCATCTCATTACAGGGGCCTTTACATGGCGCATCTCATTACAGGGTCCTTTTCACGGCGCATCTCATTACAGGGGCCTTTACACAGCGCATCTCATTACAGGGGCCTTTACACTGCGCATCTCATTACAGGGGCCTTTACATTGCGCATCTCATTACAAGGGTCTTTACACTGCGCATCTCATTACAGGGGCATTTACACTGCGCATCTCATTACAGGGGCATTTACACTGCGCATCTCATTACAGGGGAATTTACACTGAGCATCTCATTACAGGGGCATTTACACTGCGCATCTCATTACAGGGGCATTTACACTGCGCATCTCATTACAGGGGCATTTACACTGCGCATCTCATTACAGGGGCATTTACACTGCGCATCTCATTACAGGGGCATTTACACGGCGCATCTCATTACAGGGGCATTTACACGGCGCATTTCATTACAGGGGCATTTACACTGCGCATCTCATTACAGGGTCATTTACACTGCGCATCTCATTACGGGGCATTTACACTGCGCATCTCATTACAGGGGCATTTACACTGCGCATCTCATTACAGGGGCATTTACACTGCGCATCTCATTACAGGGGCATTTACACTGCGCATCTCATTACAGGGGCATTTACACTGCGCATGTCATTACAGGGGCATTTACACTGCGTATCTCATTACAGGGGCATTTACATTGCGCATCTCATTACAGGGGCCTTTACACTGCGCATCTCATTACAGGGGCCTTTACATTGCGCATCTCATTACAAGGGTCTTTACACTGCGCATCTCATTACAGGGGCATTTACACTGCGCATCTCATTACAGGGGCATTTACACTGCGCATCTCATTACAGGGGCATTTACACTGCGCATCTCATTACAGGGGCATTTACACTGCGCATCTCATTACAGGGGCATTTACACTGCGCATCTCATTACAGGGGCATTTACACGGCGCATCTCATTACAGGGGCATTTACACGGCGCATCTCATTACAGGGGCATTTACACGGCGCATCTCATTACAGGGGCATTTACACTGCGCATCTCATTACAGGGGCATTTACACTGCGCATCTCATTACGGGGCATTTACACTGCGCATCTCATTACAGAGGCATTTACACTGCGCATCTCATTACAGGGGCCTTTACACGGCGCATCTCATTACAGGGTCCTTTACACGGCGCATCTCATTACAGGGGCCTTTACACAGCGCATCTCATTACAGGGGCCTTTACACTGCGCATCTCATTACAGGGGCCTTTACATTGCGCATCTCATTACAAGGGTCTTTACACTGCGCATCTCATTACAGGGGCATTTACACTGCGCATCTCATTACAGGGGCATTTACACTGCGCATCTCATTACAGGGGAATTTACACTGAGCATCTCATTACAGGGGCATTTACACTGCGCATCTCATTACAGGGGCATTTACACTGCGCATCTCATTACAGGGGCATTTACACTGCGCATCTCATTACAGGGGCATTTACACTGCGCATCTCATTACAGGGGCATTTACACGGCGCATCTCATTACAGGGGCATTTACACGGCGCATCTCATTACAGGGGCATTTACACTGCGCATCTCTTTACAGGGTCATTTACACTGCGCATCTCATTACGGGGCATTTACACTGCGCATCTCATTACAGGGGCATTTACACTGCGCATCTCATTACAGGGGCATTTACACTGCGCATCTCATTACAGGGGCATTTACACTGCGCATCTCATTACAGGGGCATTTACACTGCGCATGTCATTACAGGGGCATTTACACTGCGTATCTCATTACAGGGGCATTTACATTGCGCATCTCATTACAGGGGCCTTTACACTGCGCATCTCATTACAGGGGCCTTTACATTGCGCATCTCATTACAAGGGTCTTTACACTGCGCATCTCATTACAGGGGCATTTACACTGCGCATCTCATTACAGGGGCATTTACACTGCGCATCTCATTACAGGGGCATTTACACTGCGCATCTCATTACAGGGGCATTTACACTGCGCATCTCATTACAGGGGCATTTACACTGCGCATCTCATTACAGGGGCATTTACACGGCGCATCTCATTACAGGGGCATTTACACGGCGCATCTCATTACAGGGGCATTTACACGGCGCATCTCATTACAGGGGCATTTACACTGCGCATCTCATTACAGGGGCATTTACACTGCGCATCTCATTACGGGGCATTTACACTGCGCATCTCATTACAGAGGCATTTACACTGCGCATCTCATTACAGGGGCCTTTACACGGCGCATCTCATTACAGGGTCCTTTACACGGCGCATCTCATTACAGGGGCCTTTACACAGCGCATCTCATTACAGGGGCCTTTACACTGCGCATCTCATTACAGGGGCCTTTACATTGCGCATCTCATTACAAGGGTCTTTACACTGCGCATCTCATTACAGGGGCATTTACACTGCGCATCTCATTACAGGGGCATTTACACTGCGCATCTCATTACAGGGGAATTTACACTGAGCATCTCATTACAGGGGCATTTACACTGCGCATCTCATTACAGGGGCATTTACACTGCGCATCTCATTACAGGGGCATTTACACTGCGCATCTCATTACAGGGGCATTTACACTGCGCATCTCATTACAGGGGCATTTACACGGCGCATCTCATTACAGGGGCATTTACACGGCGCATCTCATTACAGGGGCATTTACACTGCGCATCTCTTTACAGGGTCATTTACACTGCGCATCTCATTACGGGGCATTTACACTGCGCATCTCATTACAGGGGCATTTACACTGCGCATCTCATTACAGGGGCATTTACACTGCGCATCTCATTACAGGGGCATTTACACTGCGCATCTCATTACAGGGGCATTTACACTGCGCATGTCATTACAGGGGCATTTACACTGCGCATCTCATTACAGGGGCATTTACATTGCGCATCTCATTAAGGGGCATTTACACTGGGCATCCCATTACGGGGCATTTACACTGCGCATCTCATTACAGGGGCATTTACATTGCGCATCTCATTACAGGGGCCTTTACACGGCGCATCTCATTACAGGGGCCTTTACACGGCGCATCTCATTACAGGGTCCTTTACACGGCGCATCTCATTACAGGGGCCTTTACACAGCGCATCTCATTACAGGGGCCTTTACACGGCGCATCTCATTACAGGGGCCTTTACACGGCGCATCTCATTACAGGGTCCTTTACACGGCGCATCTCATTACAGGGGCCTTTACACAGCGCATCTCATTACAGGGGCCTTTACACTGAGCATCTCATTACAGGGGCATTTACACTGCGCATCTCATTACAGGGGCATTTACACTGCGCATCTCATTACAGGGGCATTTAAACTGCGCATCTCATTACAGGGGCATTTAAACTGCGCATCTCATTACAGGGGCATTTATACTGCGCATCTCATTACAGGGGCATTTACATTGCGCATCTCATTACAGGGGCCTTTACACGGCGCATCTCATTACAGGGTCCTTTACACGGCGCATCTCAATACAGGGGCATTTACACTGCGCATCTCATTACAGGGGAATTTACACTGAGCATCTCATTACAGGGGCATTTACACTGCGCATCTCATTACAGGGGCCTTTACACTGCGCATCTCATTACAGAGGCATTTACACTGCGCATCTCATTACAGGGGCCTTTACACTGCGCATCTCATTACAGGGGCATTTACACTGCGCATCTCATTACAGGGGCATTTACACTGCGCATCTCATTACAGGGGCATTTACACTGCGCATCTCATTACAGGGGCATTTACACTGCGCATCTCATTACAGGGGCCTTTACACTGCGCATCTCATTACGGGGCTTTTACACTGCGCATCTCATTACAGGGTCCTTTACACTGCGCATCTCATTACGGGGAATTTACACTGCGCATGTCATTACAGGGGCATTTACACTGCGCATGTCATTACAGGGGCATTTACACTGCGCATGTCTTTACAGGGGAATTTACACTGTGCATCTCATTACGGGGCATTAACACTGCGCATCTCATTACAAGGTCCTTTACACTGCGCATCTCATTACGGGGAATTTACACTGCGCATGTCATTACAGGGGCATTTACACTGCGCATGTCATTACAGGGGCATTTACACTGCGCATGTCATTACAGGGGAATTTACACTGTGCATCTCATTACGGGGCATTTACACTGCGCATCTCATTACATGGCATTTACACTGTGCATCTCATTAAGGGCATTTACACTGGGCATCCCATTACGGGGCATTTACACTGCGCATCTCATTACAGGGGCTTTACATTGCGCATCTCATTACAGGGGCCTTTACACGGCACATCTCATTAGAGGGGCCTTTACACGGCGCATCTCATTACAGGGGCCTTTACATGGCGCATCTCATTACAGGGGCCTTTACACAGCACATCTCATTACAGGGGCCTTTACACTGCGCATCTCATTACAGGGGCCTTTACACTGCGCATCTCATTACAAGGGCCTTTACACTGCGCATCTCATTACAGTGGCATTTACACTGCGCATCTCATTACAGGGGCATTTACACTGCGCTTCTCATTACAGGGGCATTTACACTGCGCATCTCATTACAGGGGCATTTACACTGCGCATCTCATTACAGGGGCATTTACACTGCGCATGTCATTACAGGGGCATTTACACTGTGCATCTCATTACGGGGCATTTACACTGCGCATCTCATTACAGGGCATTTACACTGTGCATCTCATTAAGGGGCATTTACACTGGGCATCCCATTACGGGGCATTTACACTGCGCATCTCATTACAGGGGCATTTACATTGCGCATCTCATTACAGGGGCCTTTACACTGCGCATCTCATTACAGGGGCCTTTACATTGCGCATCTCATTACAAGGGTCTTTACACTGCGCATCTCATTACAGGGGACTTTACACTGCGCATCTCATTACAGGGGCATTTACACTGCGCATCTCATTACAGGGGCATTTACACTGCGCATCTCATTACAGGGGCATTTACACTGCGCATCTCATTACAGGGGCATTTACACTGCGCATCTCATTACAGGGGCATTTACACTGCGCATCTCATTACAGGGGCATTTACACTGCCCATCTCATTACAGGGGCATTTACACGGCGCATCTCATTACAGGGGCATTTACACGGCGCATCTCATTACAGGGGCATTTACACTGCGCATCTCATTACAGGGGCATTTACACTGCGCATCTCATTACGGGGCATTTACACTGCGCATCTCATTACAGAGGCATTTACACTGCGCATCTCATTACAGGGGCCTTTACACGGCGCATCTCATTACAGGGTCCTTTACACGGCGCATCTCATTACAGGGGCCTTTACACAGCGCATCTCATTACAGGGGCCTTTACACTGCGCATCTCATTACAGGGGCCTTTACATTGCGCATCTAATTACAAGGGTCTTTACACTGCGCATCTCATTACAGGGGCATTTACACTGCGCATCTCATTACAGGGGCATTTACACTGCGCATCTCATTACAGGGGAATTTACACTGAGCATCTCATTACAGGGGCATTTACACTGCGCATCTCATTACAGGGGCATTTACACTGCGCATCTCATTACAGGGGCATTTACACTGCGCATCTCATTACAGGGGCATTTACACTGCGCATCTCATTACAGGGGCATTTACACGGCGCATCTCATTACAGGGGCATTTACACGGCGCATCTCATTACAGGGGCATTTACACTGCGCATCTCATTACAGGGTCATTTACACTGCGCATCTCATTACGGGGCATTTACACTGCGCATCTCATTACAGGGGCATTTACACTGCGCATCTCATTACAGGGGCATTTACACTGCGCATCTCATTACAGGGGCATTTACACTGCGCATCTCATTACAGGGGCATTTACACTGCGCATGTCATTACAGGGGCATTTACACTGCGCATCTCATTACAGGGGCATTTACATTGCGCATCTCATTACAGGGGCCTTTACACTGCGCATCTCATTACAGGGGCCTTTACATTGCGCATCTCATTACAAGGGTCTTTACACTGCGCATCTCATTACAGGGGCATTTACACTGCGCATCTCATTACAGGGGCATTTACACTGCGCATCTCATTACAGGGGCATTTACACTGCGCATCTCATTACAGGGGCATTTACACTGCGCATCTCATTACAGGGGCATTTACACTGCGCATCTCATTACAGGGGCATTTACACTGCGCATCTCATTACAGGGGCATTTACACGGCGCATCTCATTACAGGGGCATTTACACGGCGCATCTCATTACAGGGGCATTTACACTGCGCATCTCATTACAGGGGCATTTACACTGCGCATCTCATTACGGGGCATTTACACTGCGCATCTCATTACAGAGGCATTTAGACTGCGCATCTCATTACAGGGGCCTTTACACGGCGCATCTCATTACAGGCTCCTTTACACGGCGCATCTCATTACAGGGGCCTTTACACAGCGCATCTCATTACAGGGGCCTTTACACTGCGCATCTCATTACAGGGGCCTTTACATTGCGCATCTCATTACAAGGGTCTTTACACTGCGCATCTCATTACAGGGGCATTTACACTGCGCATCTCATTACAGGGGCATTTACACTGCGCATCTCATTACAGGGGAATTTACACTGAGCATCTCATTACAGGGCCATTTACACTGCGCATCTCATTACAGGGGCATTTACACTGCGCATCTCATTACAGGGGCATTTACACGGCGCATCTCATTACAGGGGCATTTACACTGCGCATCTTATTACAGGGGCATTTACACTGCGCATCTCATTACAGGGGCATTTACACTGCGCATCTCATTACAGGGGCATTTACACTGCGCATCTCATTACAGGGGCATTTACACTGCGCATCTCATTACAGGGGCATTTACACTGCGCATCTCATTACAGGGGCATTTACACTGCGCATGTCATTACAGGGGCATTTACACTGTGCATCTCATTACGGGGCATTTACACTGCGCATCTCATTACAGGGCATTTACACTGTGCATCTCATTAAGGGGCATTTACACTGGGCATCCCATTACGGGGCATTTACACTGCGCATCTCATTACAGGGGCATTTACATTGCGCATCTCATTACAGGGGCCTTTACACGGCGCATCTCATTACAGGGGCCTTTACACAGCGCATCTCATTACAGGGGCCTTTACACTGCGCATCTCATTACAGGGGCCTTTACATTGCGCATCTCATTACAAGGGTCTTTACACTGCGCATCTCATTACAGGGGCATTTACACTGCGCATCTCATTACAGGGGCATTTACACTGCGCATCTCATTACAGTGGCATTTACACTGCGCATCTCATTACAGGGGCATTTACACTGCGCATCTCATTACAGGGGCATTTACACTGCGCATCTCATTACAGGGGCATTTACACGGCGCATCTCATTACAGGGGCATTTACACGGCGCATCTCATTACAGGGGCATTTACACTGCGCATGTCATTACAGGGGCATTTACACTGCGCATCTCATTACGGGGCATTTACACTGCGCATCTCATTACAGAGGCATTTACACTGCGCATCTCATTACAGGGGCCTTTACACGGCGCATCTCATTACAGGGTCCTTTACACGGCGCATCTCATTACAGGGGCCTTTACACAGCGCATCTCATTACAGGGGCCTTTACACTGCGCATCTCATTACAGGGGCCTTTACATTGCGCATCTCATTACAAGGGTCTTTACACTGCGCATCTCATTACAGGGGCATTTACACTGCGCATCTCATTACAGGGGCATTTACACTGCGCATCTCATTACAGGGGAATTTACACTGAGCATCTCATTACAGGGGCATTTACACTGCGCATCTCATTACAGGGGCATTTACACTGCGCATCTCATTACAGGGGCATTTACACGGCGCATCTCATTACAGGGGCATTTACACGGCGCATCTCATTACAGGGGCATTTACACGGCGCATCTCATTACAGGGGCATTTACACGGCGCATCTCATTACAGGGGCATTTACACTGCGCATCTCATTACACGGTCATTTACACTGCGCATCTCATTACGGGGCATTTACACTGCGCATCTCATTACAGGGGCATTTACACTGCGCATCTCATTACAGGGGCATTTACACTGCGCATCTCATTACAGGGGCATTTACACTGCGCATCTCATTACAGGGGCATTTACACTGCGCATCTCATTACAGGGGCATTTACACTGCGCATCTCATTACAGGGGCATTTACACTGCGCATCTCATTACAGGGGCATTTACACGGCGCATCTCATTACAGGGGCATTTACACGGCGCATCTCATTACAGGGGCATTTACACTGCGCATCTCATTACAGGGGCATTTACACTGCGCATCTCATTACAGGGGCATTTACACTGCGCATGTCATTACAGGGGCATTTACACTGCGCATCTCATTACAGGGGCATTTACACTGCGCATCTCATTAAGGGGCATTTACACTGGGCATCCCATTACGGGGCATTTACACTGCGCATCTCATTACAGGGGCATTTACATTGCGCATCTCATTACAGGGGCCTTTACACGGCGCACCTCATTACAGGGGCCTTTACACGGCGCATCTCATTACAGGGTCCTTTACACGGCGCATCTCATTACAGGGGCCTTTACACAGCACATCTCATTACAGGGGCCTTTACACTGCGCATCTCATTACAGGGGCCTTTACATTGCACATCTCATTACAAGGGTCTTTACACTGCGCATCTCATTACAGGGGCATTTACACTGCGCATCTCATTACAGGGGCATTTAAACTGCGCATCTCATTACAGGGGCATTTAAACTGCGCATCTCATTACAGGGGCATTTATACTGCGCATCTCATTACAGGGGCATTTACATTGCGCATCTCATTACAGGGGCCTTTACACGGCGCATCTCATTACAGGGTCCTTTACACGGCGCATCTCATTACAGGGGCATTTACACTGCGCATCTCATTACAGGGGAATTTACACTGAGCATCTCATTACAGGGGCATTTACACTGCGCATCTCATTACAGGGGCCTTTACACTGCGCATCTCATTACAGAGGCATTTACACTGCGCATCTCATTACAGGGGCCTTTACACTGCGCATCTCATTACAGGGGCATTTACACTGCGCATCTCATTACAGGGGCATTTACACTGCGCATCTCATTACAGGGGCATTTACACTGCGCATCTCATTACAGGGGCATTTACACTGCGCATCTCATTACAGGGGCCTTTACACTGCGCATCTCATTACGGGGCTTTTACACTGCGCATCTCATTACAGGGTCCTTTACACTGCGCATGTCTTTACAGGGGAATTTACACTGTGCATCTCATAACGGGGCATTTACACTGCGCATCTCATTACAAGGTCCTTTACACTGCGCATCTCATTACGGGGAATTTACACTGCGCATGTCATTACAGGGGAATTTACACTGTGCATCTCATTACGGGGCATTTACACTGCGCATCTCATTACATGGCATTTACACTGTGCATCTCATTAAGGGCATTTACACTGGGCATCCCATTACGGGGCATTTACACTGCGCATCTCATTACAGGGGCTTTACATTGCGCATCTCATTACAGGGGCCTTTACACGGCGCATCTCATTAGAGGGGCCTTTACACGGCGCATCTCATTACAGGGGCCTTTACACGGCGCATCTCATTACAGGGGCCTTTACACAGCACATCTCATTACAGGGGCCTTTACACTGCGCATCTCATTACAGGGGCTTTACATTGCGCATCTCATTACAGGGGCCTTTACACGGCGCATCTCATTAGAGGGGCCTTTACACGGTGCATCTCATAACAGGGGCCTTTACACGGCGCATCTCATTACAGGGGCCTTTACACAGCACATCTCATTACAGGGGCCTTTACACTGCGCATCTCATTACAGGGGCCTTTACACTGCGCATCTCATTACAAGGGCCTTTACACTGCGCATCTCATTACAGTGGCATTTACACTGCGCATCTCATTACAGGGGCATTTACACTGCGCTTCTCATTACAGGGGCATTTACACTGCGCATCTCATTACAGGGGCATTTACACTGCGCATCTCATTACAGGGGCATTTACACTGCGCATGTCATTACAGGGGCATTTACAC
This sequence comes from Ascaphus truei, assembly GCF_040206685.1. NCBI lineage: Eukaryota > Metazoa > Chordata > Amphibia > Anura > Ascaphidae > Ascaphus > Ascaphus truei. The sequence continues at coordinate 559,295 of NW_027454091.1, read as the reverse complement.
TGTGCATCTCATTACGGGGCATTTACACTGCGCATCTCATTACAGGGCATTTACACTGTGCATCTCATTAAGGGGCATTTACACTGGGCATCCCATTACGGGGCATTTACACTGCGCATCTCATTACAGGGGCATTTACATTGCGCATCTCATTACAGGGGCCTTTACACTGCGCATCTCATTACAGGGGCCTTTACATTGCGCATCTCATTACAAGGGTCTTTACACTGCGCATCTCATTACAGGGGCATTTACACTGCGCATCTCATTACAGGGGCATTTACACTGCGCATCTCATTACAGGGGCATTTACACTGCGCATCTCATTACAGGGGCATTTACACTGCGCATCTCATTACAGGGGCATTTACACTGCGCATCTCATTACAGGGGCATTTACACTGCGCATCTCATTACAGGGGCATTTACACTGCGCATCTCATTACAGGGGCATTTACACGGCGCATCTCATTACAGGGGCATTTACACTGTAATGAGATGCGCAGTGTAAATGCCCCTGTAATGAAATGCGCAGTGTAAATGCCCCTGTAATGAGATGCGCAGTGTAAATGTCCTGTAATGAGAAGCACAGTGTAAATGCCCCTGTAAAGTGATGCCCAGTATAAATGCCCCTGTAATGAGATGCGCAGTGTAAATGCCCCGTAATGAGATGCGCAGTGTAAAGGACCCTGTAATGAGATGCGCAGTGTAAATGCCCCTGTAATGAGATGCGCAGTGGAAATGCCCCTGTAATGAGATGCGCAGTGTAAATGCCCCTGTAATGAGATGCGCTGTGTAAAGGCCCCTGTAATGAGATGCGCCGTGTAAAGGCCCCTGTAATGAGATGCGCCGTGTAAAGGCCCCTGTAATGAGATGCGCCGTGTAAAGGCCCCTGTAATGAGATGCGCCGTGTAAAGGCCCCTGTAATGAGATGCGCCGTGTAAAGGCCCCTGTAATGAGATGCGCCGTGTAAAGGCCCCTGTAATGAGATGCGCAGTGTAAAGGCCCCTGTAATGAGATGCGCAGTGTAAAGGCCCCTGTAATGAGATGCGCAGTGTAAATGCCCCTGTAATGAGATGCGCAGTGTAAATGCCCCTGTAATGAGATGCGCAGTGTAAATGCCCCTGTAATGAGATGCGCAGTGTAAATGCCCCTGTAATGAGATGCGCAGTGTAAATGCCCCTGTAATGAGATGCGCAGTGTAAATGCCCCTGTAATGAGATGCGCAGTGTAAAGGCCCCTGTAATGAGATGCGCAGTGTAAATGCCCCTGTAATGAGATGCGCAGTGTAAATGCCCCTGTAATGAGATGCGCAGTGTAAATGCCCCGTAATGAGATGCGCAGTGTAAAGGACCCTGTAATGAGATGCGCAGTGTAAAAGCCCCGTAATGAGATGCGCAGTGTAAAGGCCCCTGTAATGACATGCGCAGTGTAAATGCCCCTGTAATGACATGCGCAGTGTAAATGCCCCTGTAATGACATGCGCAGTGTAAATGCCCCTGTAATGACATGCGCAGTGTAAATGCCCCTGTAATGAGATGCGCAGTGTAAATGCCCCTGTAATGAGATGCGCAGTTTAAATGCCCCTGTAATGAGATGCGCAGTGTAAAGGCCCCTGTAATGAGATGCGCAGTGTAAAGGCCCCTGTAATGAGATGCGCAGTGTAAAGGCCCCTGTAATGAGATGCGCAGTGTAAAGGCCCCTGTAATGAGATGCGCAGTGTAAAGGCCCCTGTAATGAGATGCGCAGTGTAAAGGCCCCTGTAATGAGATGCGCAGTGTAAAGGCCCCCGCAATGAGATGCGCAGTGTAAATGCCCCCGCAATGAGATGCGCAGTGTAAATGCCCCCGTAATGAGATGCGCAGTGTAAATGCCCCGTAATGAGATGCGCAGTGTAAATGCCCCGTAATGAGATGCGCAGTGTAAATGCCCCTGTAATGAAATGCGCAGTGTAAATGCCCCTGTAATGAGATGCGCAGTGTAAATGCCCCGTAATGAGATGCGCAGTGTAAATGCCCCGTAATGAGATGCGCAGTGTAAATGCCCCGTAATGAGATGCGCAGTGTAAATGCCCCTGTAATGAGATGCGCAGTGTAAATGCCCCTGTAATGAGATGCGCAGTGTAAATGCCCCTGTAATGAGAAGCGCAGTGTAAATGCCCCGTAATGAGATGCGCAGTGTAAAGGCCCCTGTAATGAGATGCGCAGTGTAAAGGCCCCTGTAATGAGTTGCGCAGTGTAAATGCCCCTGTAATGAGTTGCGCAGTGTAAATGCCCCTGCAATGAGATGCGCAGTGTAAATGCCCCTGTAATGAGATGCGCAGTGTAAATGCCCCGTAATGAGATGCGCAGTGTAAATGCCCCGTAATGAGATGCGCAGTCTAAATGCCCCGTAATGAGATGCGCAGTGTAAATGCCCCGTAATGAGATGCGCAGTGTAAATGCCCCGTAATGAGATGCGCAGTGTAAATGCCCCTGTAATGAGATGCGCAGTGTAAATGCCCCTGTAATGAGATGCGCAGTGTAAATGCCCCGTAATGAGATGCGCAGTGTAAATGCCCCGTAATGAGATGCGCAGTGTAAATGCCCCGTAATGAGATGCGCAGTGTAAATGCCCCTGTAATGAGATGCGCAGTGTAAATGCCCCTGTAATGAGATGCGCAGTGTAAATGCCCCTGTAATGAGAAGCGCAGTGTAAATGCCCCGTAATGAGATGCGCAGTGTAAAGGCCCCTGTAATGAGATGCGCAGTGTAAAGGCCCCTGTAATGAGTTGCGCAGTGTAAATGCCCCTGTAATGAGTTGCGCAGTGTAAATGCCCCTGCAATGAGATGCGCAGTGTAAATGCCCCTGTAATGAGATGCGCAGTGTAAATGCCCCGTAATGAGATGCGCAGTGTAAGTGCCCCGTAATGAGATTCGCAGTCTAAATGCCCCGTAATGAGATGCGCAGTGTAAATGCCCCTGTAATGAGATGCGCAGTGTAAATGCCCCTGTAATGAGATGCGCAGTGTAAATGCCCCTGTAATGAGATGCGCAGTGTAAATGCCCCTGTAATGAGAAGCGCAGTGTAAATGCCCCGTAATGAGATGCGCAGTGTAAATGCCCCTGTAATGAGATGCGCAGTGTAAATGCCCCTGTAATGAAATGCGCAGTGTAAATGCCCCTGTAATGAGATGCGCAGTGTAAATGTCCTGTAATGAGATGCGCAGTGTATATGCCCCTGTAAAGTGATGCCCAGTATAAATGCCCCTGTAATGAGATGCGCAGTGTAAATGCCCCGTAATGAGATGCGCAGTTTAAAGGACCCTGTAATGAGATGCGCAGTGTAAATGCCCCTGTAATGAGATGCGCAGTGGAAATGCCCCTGTAATGAGATGCGCAGTGTAAATGCCCCTGTAATGAGATGCGCTGTGTAAAGGCCCCTGTAATGAGATGCGCCGTGTAAAGGCCCCTGTAATGAGATGCGCCGTGTAAAGGCCCCTGTAATGAGATGCGCCGTGTAAAGGCCCCTGTAATGAGATGCGCCGTGTAAAGGCCCCTGTAATGAGATGCGCCGTGTAAAGGCCCCTGTAATGAGATGCGCCGTGTAAAGGCCCCTGTAATGAGATGCGCAGTGTAAAGGCCCCTGTAATGAGATGCGCAGTGTAAAGGCCCCTGTAATGAGATGCGCAGTGTAAATGCCCCTGTAATGAGATGCGCAGTGTAAATGCCCCTGTAATGAGATGCGCAGTGTAAATGCCCCTGTAATGAGATGCGCAGTGTAAATGCCCCTGTAATGAGATGCGCAGTGTAAATGCCCCTGTAATGAGATGCGCAGTGTAAATGCCCCTGTAATGAGATGCGCAGTGTAAAGGCCCCTGTAATGAGATGCGCAGTGTAAATGCCCCTGTAATGAGATGCGCAGTGTAAATGCCCCTGTAATGAGAAGCGCAGTGTAAATGCCCCGTAATGAGATGCGCAGTGTAAAGGCCCCTGTAATGAGATCGCAGTGTAAAGGCCCCTGTAATGAGATGCGCAGTGTAAAGGCCCCTGTAATGAGTTGCGCAGTGTAAATGCCCCTGTAATGAGTTGCGCAGTGTAAATGCCCCTGCAATGAGATGCGCAGTGTAAATGCCCCTGTAATGAGATGCGCAGTGTAAATGCCCCGTAATGAGATGCGCAGTGTAAATGCCCCATAATGAGATGCGCAGTCTAAATGCCCCGTAATGAGATGCGCAGTGTAAATGCCCCTGTAATGAGATGCGCAGTGTAAATGCCCCTGTAATGAGATGCGCAGTGTAAATGCCCCTGTAATGAGATGCGCAGTGTAAATGCCCCTGTAATGAGATGCGCAGTGTAAATGCCCCTGTAATGAGATGCGCAGTGTAAATGCCCCTGTAATGAGAAGCGCAGTGTAAATGCCCCGTAATGAGATGCGCAGTGTAAATGCCCCTGTAATGAGATGCGCAGTGTAAATGCCCCTGTAATGAAATGCGCAGTGTAAATGCCCCTGTAATGAGATGCGCAGTGTAAATGTCCTGTAATGAGATGCGCAGTGTAAATGCCCCTGTAAAGTGATGCCCAGTATAAATGCCCCTGTAATGAGATGCGCAGTGTAAATGCCCCGTAATGAGATGCGCAGTGTAAAGGACCCTGTAATGAGATGCGCAGTGTAAATGCCCCTGTAATGAGATGCGCAGTGGAAATGCCCCTGTAATGAGATGCGCAGTGTAAATGCCCCTGTAATGAGATGCGCTGTGTAAAGGCCCCTGTAATGAGATGCGCCGTGTAAAGGCCCCTGTAATGAGATGCGCCGTGTAAAGGCCCCTGTAATGAGATGCGCCGTGTAAAGGCCCCTGTAATGAGATGCGCCGTGTAAAGGCCCCTGTAATGAGATGCGCCGTGTAAAGGCCCCTGTAATGAGATGCGCCGTGTAAAGGCCCCTGTAATGAGATGCGCCGTGTAAAGGCCCCTGTAATGAGATGCGCAGTGTAAATGCCCCTGTAATGAGATGCGCAGTGTAAATGCCCCTGTAATGAGATGCGCAGTGTAAATGCCCCTGTAATGAGATGCGCAGTGTAAATGCCCCTGTAATGAGATGCGCAGTGTAAAGGCCCCTGTAATGAGATGCGCAGTGTAAATGCCCCTGTAATGAGATGCGCAGTGTAAATGCCCCTGTAATGAGATGCGCAGTGTAAATGCCCCGTAATGAGATGCGCAGTGTAAAGGACCCTGTAATGAGATGCGCAGTGTAAAAGCCCCGTAATGAGATGCGCAGTGTAAAGGCCCCTGTAATGACATGCGCAGTGTAAATGCCCCTGTAATGAGATGCGCAGTGTAAATGCCCCTGTAATGACATGCGCAGTGTAAATGCCCCTGTAATGACATGCGCAGTGTAAATGCCCCTGTAATGAGATGCGCAGTGTAAATGCCCCTGTAATGAGATGCGCAGTTTAAATGCCCCTGTAATGAGATGCGCAGTGTAAAGGCCCCTGTAATGAGATGCGCTGTGTAAAGGCCCCTGTAATGAGATGCGCCGTGTAAAGGCCCCTGTAATGAGATGCGCCGTGTAAAGGCCCCTGTAATGAGATGCGCCGTGTAAAGGCCCCTGTAATGAGATGCGCAATGTAAATGCCCCTGTAATGAGATGCGCAGTGTAAATGCCCCGTAATGGGATGCCCAGTGTAAATGCCCCTTAATGAGAAGCACAGTGTAAATGCCCTGGAATGAGATGCGCAGTGTAAATGCCCCGTAATGAGATGCGCAGTGTAAATGCCCCTGTAATGAGATGCGCAGTGCAAATGCCCCTGTAATGAGATGCGCAGTGTAAATGCCCCTGTATTGAGATGCGCAGTGTAAAGGCCCCTGTAATGAGTTGCGCAGTGTAAAGGCCCCTGTAATGAGTTGCGCAGTGTAAAGGCCCCTGTAATGAGATGCGCAGTGTAAAGGCCCCTGTAATGAGATGCGCAGTGTAAAGCCCCCTGTAATGAGATGCGCAGTGTAAAGGCCCCTGTAATGAGATGCGCAGTGTAAAGGCCCCTGTAATGAGATGCGCAGTGTAAAGGCCCCTGTAATGAGATGCGCCGTGTAAAGGCCCCTGTAATGAGATGCGCCGTGTAAAGGCCCCTGTAATGAGATGCGCCGTGTAAAGGCCCCTGTAATGAGATGCGCCGTGTAAAGGCCCCTGTAATGAGATGCGCAGTGTAAATGCCCCTGTAATGAGATGCCCAGTGTAAATGCCCCTGTAATGAGATGCGCAGTGTAAATGCCCCGTAATGAGATGCGCAGTGTAAAGGACCCTGTAATGAGATGCGCAGTGTAAAGGACCCTGTAATGAGATGCGCAGTGTAAAAGCCCCGTAATGAGATGCGCAGTGTAAAGGCCCCTGTAATGACATGCGCAGTGTAAATGCCCCTGTAATGCGATGCGCAGTGTAAATGCCCCTGTAATGACATGCGCAGTGTAAATGCCCCTGTAATGAGATGCGCAGTGTAAATGCCCCTGTAATGAGATGCGCAGTGTAAATGCCCCTGTAATGAGATGCGCAGTTTAAATGCCCCTGTAATGAGATGCGCAGTGTAAAGGCCCCTGTAATGAGATGCGCTGTGTAAAGGCCCCTGTAATGATATGCGCCGTGTAAAGGCCCCTGTAATGAGATGCGCCGTGTAAAGGCCCCTGTAATGAGATGCGCCGTGTAAAGGCCCCTGTAATGAGATGCGCAATGTAAATGCCCCTGTAATGAGATGCGCAGTGTAAATGCCCCGTAATGGGATGCCCAGTGTAAATGCCCCTTAATGAGATGCACAGTGTAAATGCCCTGGAATTAGATGCGCAGTGTAAATGCCCCGTAATGAGATGCGCAGTGTAAATGCCCCTGTAATGAGATGCGCAGTGTAAATGCCCCTGTAATGAGATGCGCAGTGTAAATACCCCTGTAATGAGATGCGCAGTGTAAATGCCCCTGTAATGAGATGCGCAGTTTAAATGCCCCTGTAATGAGATGCGCAGTGTAAAGGCCCCTGTAATGAGTTGCGCAGTGTAAAGGCCCCTGTAATGAGTTGCGCAGTGTAAAGGCCCCTGTAATGAGATGCGCAGTGTAAAGGCCCCTGTAATGAGATGCGCAGTGTAAAGCCCCCTGTAATGAGATGCGCAGTGTAAAGGCCCCTGTAATGAGATGCGCAGTGTAAAGGCCCCTGTAATGAGATGCGCAGTGTAAAGGCCCCTGTAATGAGTTGCGCAGTGTAAATGCCCCTGTAATGAGATGCGCAGTGTAAATGCCCCTGTAATGAGATGCGCAGTGTAAATGCCCCCGTAATGAGATGCGCAGTGTAAATGCCCCGTAATGAGATGCGCAGTGTAAATGCCCCGTAATGAGATGCGCAGTGTAAATGCCCCGTAATGAGATGCGCAGTGTAAATGCCCCTGTAATGACATGCGCAGTGTAAATGCCCCTGTAATGAGATGCGCAGTGTAAATGCTCCTGTTATGAGATGCGCCGTGTAAATGCCCCTGTAATGAGATGCGCAGTGTAAAGGCCCCTGTAATGAGATGCCCAGTGTAAATGCCCTTGTAATGAGATGTGCAGTGTAAAGGCCCCTGTAATGAGATGCGCAGTGTAAATGCCCCTGTAATGAGATGCGCAGTGTAAATGCCCCTGTAATGAGTTGAGCAGTGTAAATGCCCCTGCAATGAGATGCGCAGTGTAAATGCCCCTGCAATGAGATGCGCAGTGTAAATTTGCCCCTGTAATGAGATGCGCAGTGTAAATGCCCCATAATGAGATGCGCAGTGTAAATGCCCCATAATGAGATGCGCAATTTAAATGCCCCGTAATGAGATGTGCAGTGTAAATGCCCCGTAATGAGTTGCGCAGTGTAAATACCCCGTAATGAAATGCGCAGTGTAAATGCCCCGTAATGAGATGCGCAGTGTAAATGCCCCGTAATGAGATGCGCAGTGTAAATGCCCCGTAATGAGATGTGCAGTGTAAATGCCCCGTAATGAGATGCTCAGTGTAAATTTCCTTTGTAATGAGATGCGCAGTGTAAATGCCCCGTAATGAGATGCGCAGTGTAAATGCCCCTGTAATGAGATGCGCAGTGTAAATGCCCCTGTAATGAGATGCGCAGTTTAAATGCCCCTGTAATGAGATGCGCAGTGTAAAGGCCCCTGTAATGAGATGTGCAGTGTAAATGCCCCGTAATGAGATGCGCAGAGTAAATGCCCCGTAATGAGATGCGCAGTGTAAATGCCCCTGTAATGAGTTTTCAGAATGTGTTCCTAGAACAGCTGCGAGCAACTTTTTTACTCAACGTTAACAACACATCTGAAGCTCAATATTTCTGGGCTGAAGCGGGAAGGACTAGACACAGTGTGCACTGTAAAGGGTAAGTCTGTGGCATTAACAGGAAGGGAGAAAAAGTACTTTCTAACCATTTTTAGGTTCAGCGGTAAAACTGAAGTTTCTATGGAACTGCAGCTCGGCTTGTGACTGTGGTTTTCCCGGTCACACAAAAATGCTGAAATTCGACTTATACAGTGTTTGTGCTTATTAAACTTGATGAATTCTCTCCTCTTGACGGTAGAATAGTGTGTAAAGCAAAGCACATTATAGCACTGACAGATGTAATGAAAGATAAATTAGAAATGATTGAAACATGTTGACCCAAGAAAAAGGAAACTGGGTCTGCCATCCATCTAACAAAGAGCACTTACTGCAAACAAGACAGGAAGTAACTCTTGTTAGACACACAATAGAGACAATACTTTCAAAAGCATAGTATCATTGTTGCTAGGACAGCTAGTAACAAAATAGTTGTGTCTAGAGAGGGGTGTCCAGCTATTCTAGGATGCCTTTCTGGTGTGTGCTGAAGCAGGGCATTCTGGCGGCCAAGTGGCTTGACCTTTATTAGTGAGCCTGGTTACCCCCTCTCGGAACCACAGACTTTGAAATCGCCAGCTCATATACAGTGCATAAAATATATTTATATATATATACCCTTATACACCATTTTAATAAAAAATCGGGAAGAGTGAAAGACGCGCACGTTCATTTTCAGAGCTCCTAGACCTTCCTATAAGAAGTTAGCCAAAAAGTAGCTGCGAAAAACGCTTACAGTAGGTTAAGTTTCAGAGTTGCTTTTAATGTACCAAAGCTGGACTTAGACATAATTTCACTCTCACAACATTATGGCTGGTTGGAGACAGTCCGAACCACAAGTACCGGGTCCATGGTTCTGGGCGTATACTGGGGGGACAGGGACGACTCCCATTAACCCCTGACTATACCGGGATACGCTTATCACAAAGCCTTTCTGGTCTGTGCTGAAGCAGGGCATTCTGGCAGCCAAGTGGCTTGACCTTTATTAGTGAGCCTGGTTACCCCCTCTCGGAACCACAGACTTAGAAATCGCCAGCTCATATACAGTGCATAAAATATATTTATATATATACCCTTATACACCATTTTAATAAAAAATATCACAAAATTCTTCTAAGTCCCTCGGGAAGAGAGAAAGACGCGCACGTTCATTTTCAGAGCTCCTAGACCTTCCTATAAGAAGTTAGCCAAAAAGTTGCTTCGAAAAACGCTTAGGTTAAGTTTCAGAGTTGCTTCTAATGTACCAAAGCTGGACTTAGACATAATTTCACTCTCACAACATTATGGCTGGTTGGAGAAACTTAACCTACTGTAAGCGTTTTTCGCAGCTACTTTTTGGCTAACTTCTTATAGGAAGGTCTAGGAGCTCTGAAAATGAACGTGCGCGTCTTTCACTCTTCCCGATTTTTTATTAAAATGGTGTATAAGGGTATATATATATAAATATATTTTATGCACTGTATATGAGCTGGCGATTTCAAAGTCTGTGGTTCCGAGAGGGGGTAACCAGGCTCACTAATAAAGGTCAAGCCACTTGGCCGCCAGAATGCCCTGCTTCAGCACAGACCAGAAAGGCATCCTAGAATAGCTGGACACCCCTCTCTAGACACAACTATTTTGTTACTAGCTGTCCTAGCAACAATGATACTATGCTTTTGAAAGTATTGTCTCTATTGTGTGTCTAACAAGAGTTACTTCCTGTCTTGTTTGCAGTAAGTGCTCTTTGTTAGATGGACGGCAGACCCAGTTTCCTTTTTCTTGGGTCAACATGTTTCAATCATTTCTAATTTATCTTTCATTACATCTGTCAGTGCTATAATGTGCTTTGCTTTACACACTATTCTACCGTCAAGAGGAGAGAATTCATCAAGTTTAATAAGCACAAACACTGTATAAGTCGAATTTCAGCATTTTTGTGTGACCGGGAAAACCACAGTCACAAGCCGAGCTGCAGTTCCATAGAAACTTCAGTTTTACCGCTGAACCTAAAAATGGTTAGAAAGTACTTTTTCTCCCTTCCTGTTAATGCCACAGACTTACCCTTTACAGTGCACACTGTGTCTAGTCCTTCCCGCTTCAGCCCAGAAATATTGAGCTTCAGATGTGTTGTTAACGTTGAGTAAAAAAGTTGCTCGCAGCTGTTCTAGGAACACATTCTGAAAACTCATTACAGGGGCATTTACACTGCGCATCTCATTACGGGGCATTTACTCTGCGCATCTCATTACGGGGCATTTACACTGCACATCTCATTACAGGGGCCTTTACACTGCGCATCTCATTACAGGGGCATTTAAACTGCGCATCTCATTACAGGGGCATTTACACTGCGCATCTCATTACAGGGGCATTTACACTGCGCATCTCATTACGGGGCATTTACACTGCGCATCTCATTACAAAGGAAATTTACACTGAGCATCTCATTACGGGGCATTTACACTGCACATCTCATTACGGGGCATTTACACTGCGCATCTCATTACGGGGCATTTACACTGCGCAGCTCATTACGGGGCATTTACACTGCGCATTTCATTACGGGGTATTTACACTGCGCAACTCATTACGGGGCATTTACACTGCACATCTCATTACGGGGCATTTAAATTGCGCATCTCATTATGGGGCATTTACACTGCGCATCTCATTATGGGGCATTTACACTGCGCATCTCATTACAGGGGCAAATTTACACTGCGCATCTCATTGCAGGGGCATTTACACTGCGCATCTCATTGCAGGGGCATTTACACTGCTCAACTCATTACAGGGGCATTTACACTGCGCATCTCATTACAGGGGCATTTACACTGCGCATCTCATTACAGGGGCCTTTACACTGCACATCTCATTACAAGGGCACTTACACTGGGCATCTCATTACAGGGGCCTTTACACTGCGCATCTCATTACAGGGGCATTTACACGGCGCATCTCATAACAGGAGCATTTACACTGCGCATCTCATTACAGGGGCATTTACACTGCGCATGTCATTACAGGGGCATTTACACTGCGCATCTCATTATGGGGCATTTACACTGCGCATCTCATTACGGGGCATTTACACTGCGCATCTCATTACGGGGCATTTACACTGCGCATCTCATTACGGGGGCATTTACACTGCGCATCTCATTACAGGGGCATTTACACTGCGCATCTCATTACAGGGGCATTTACACTGCGCAACTCATTACAGGGGCCTTTACACTGCGCATCTCATTACAGGGGCCTTTACACTGCGCATCTCATTACAGGGGCCTTTACACTGCGCATCTCATTACAGGGGGCTTTACACTGCGCATCTCATTACAGGGGCCTTTACACTGCGCATCTCATTACAGGGGCCTTTACACTGCGCAACTCATTACAGGGGCCTTTACACTGCGCAACTCATTACAGGGGCCTTTACACTGCGCATCTCATTACAGGGGCATTTAAACTGCGCATCTCATTACAGGGGCATTTACACTGCGCATCTCATTACAGGGGTATTTACACTGCGCATCTCATTACAGGGGCATTTACACTGCGCATCTCATTACAGGGGCATTTACACTGCGCATCTCATTACGGGGCATTTACACTGCGCATCTCATTCCAGGGCATTTACACTGTGCATCTCATTAAGGGGCATTTACACTGGGCATCCCATTACGGGGCATTTACACTGCGCATCTCATTACAGGGGCATTTACATTGCGCATCTCATTACAGGGGCCTTTACACGGCGCATCTCATTACAGGGGCCTTTACACGGTGCATCTCATTACAGGGGCCTTTACACGGCGCATATCATTACAGGGGCCTTTACACAGCGCATCTCATTACAGGGGCCTTTACACTGCGCATCTCATTACAGGGGCATTTAAACTGCGCATCTCATTACAGGGGCATTTACACTGCGCATCTCATTACAGGGGCATTTACACTGCGCATCTCATTACAGGGGCATTTACACTGCGCATGTCATTACAGGGGCATTTACACTGCGCATCGCATTACAGGGGCATTTACACTGCGCATGTCATTACAGGGGCCTTTACACTGCGCATCTCATTACGGGGCTTTTACACTGCGCATCTCATTACAGGGTCCTTTACACTGCGCATCTCATTACAGGGTCCTTTACACTGCGCATCTCATTACGGGGCATTTACACTGCGCATCTCATTACAGGGGCATTTACACTGGGCATCTCATTACAGGGGTATTTACACTGCGCATCTCATTACAGGGGCCTTTACACGGCGCATCTCATTACAGGGGCCTTTACACGGCGCATCTCATTACAGGGGCCTTTACACGGCGCATCTCATTACAGGGGCCTTTACACGGCGCATCTCATTACAGGGGCCTTTACACTGCGCATCTCATTACAGGGGCCTTTACACTGCGCATCTCATTACAGGGGGCTTTACACTGCGCATCTCATTACAGGGGCCTTTACACTGCGCATCTCATTACAGGGGCCTTTACACTGCGCAACTCATTACAGGGGCCTTTACACTGCGCAACTCATTACAGGGGCCTTTACACTGCGCATCTCATTACAGGGGCATTTGCACTGCGCATCTCATTACAGGGGCATTTGCACTGCGCATCTCATTACAGGGGCATTTACACTGCGCATCTCATTACGGGGCATTTACACTGCGCATCTCATTCCAGGGCATTTACACTGTGCTTCTCATTAAGGGGCATTTACACTGGGCATCCCATTACGGGGCATTTACACTGCGCATCTCATTACAGGGGCATTTACATTGCGCATCTCATTACAGGGGCCTTTACACGGCGCATCTCATTACAGGGGCCTTTACACGGCGCATCTCATTACAGGGGCCTTTACACGGCGCATCTCATTACAGGGGCCTTTACACAGCGCATCTCATTACAGGGGCCTTTACACTGCGCATCTCATTACAGGGGCATTTAAACTGCGCATCTCATTACAGGGGCATTTACACTGCGCATCTCATTACAGGGGCATTTACACTGCGCATGTCATTACAGGGGCATTTACACTGCGCATGTCATTACAGGGGCATTTACACTGCGCATCTCATTACAGGGGCATTTACACTGCGCATGTCATTACAGGGGCCTTTACACTGCGCATCTCATTACGGGGCTTTTACACTGCGCATCTCATTACAGGGTCCTTTACACTGCGCATCTCATTACGGGGCATTTACACTGCGCATCTCATTACAGGGGCATTTACACTGCGCATCTCATTACAGGGGCATTTACACTGCGCATCTCATTACAGGGGCCTTTACACTGCGCATCTCATTACAGGGGCATTTACACTGCGCATCTCATTACAGGGGCATTTACACTGCGCATCTCATTACAGGGGCATTTACACTGCGCATCTCATTACAGGGGCATTTACACTGTGCATCTCATTACAGGGGCATTTACACTGCGCATCTCATTACAGGGGCATTTACACTGCGCATCTCATTACAGGGGCCTTTACACTGCGCATCTCATTACAGGGGCCTTTACACTGCGCATCTCATTACAGGGGCCTTTACACGGCGCATCTCATTACAGGGGCCTTTACACGGCGCATCTCATTACAGGGGCCTTTACACGGCGCATCTCATTACAGGGGCCTTTACACGGCGCATCTCATTACAGGGGCCTTTACACGGCGCATCTCATTACAGGGGCCTTTACACGGCGCATCTCATTACAGGGGCCTTTACACAGCGCATCTCATTACAGGGGCATTTACACTGCGCATCTCATTACAGGGGCATTTCCACTGCGCATCTCATTACAGGGGCATTTACACTGCGCATCTCATTACAGGGTCCTTTACACTGCGCATCTCATTACGGGGCATTTACACTGCGCATCTCATTACAGGGGCATTTATACTGGGCATCACTTTACAGGGGCATTTACACTGCGCATCTCATTACAGGACATTTACACTGCGCATCTCATTACAGGGGCATTTACACTGCGCATTTCATTACAGGGGCATTTACACTGCGCATCTCATTACAGGGGCATTTACACTGCGCATCTCATTACGGGGCATTTACACTGCGCTTCTCATTACAGGGGCATTTACACTGCGCATCTCATTACAGGGGCATTTACACTGCGCATCTCATTACAGGGGCATTTACACTGCGCATCTCATTACAGGGGCATTTACACTGCGCATCTCATTACGGGGCATTTAGACTGCGCATCTCATTACGGGGCATTTACACTGCGCATCTCATTACGGGGCATTTACACTGCGCATCTCATTACGGGGCATTTACACTGCGCATCTCATTACAGGGGCATTTACACTGCGCATCTCATTACAGGGGCATTTACACTGTGCATCTCATTACAGGGGCATTTACACTGCGCATCTCATTACAGGGGCATTTACACTGCGCATCTCATTACAGGGGCATTTACACTGCGCATCTCATTACAGGGGCCTTTACACTGCGCATCTCATTACAGGGGCCTTTACACTGCGCATCTCATTACAGGGGCCTTTACACGGCGCATCTCATTACAGGGGCCTTTACACGGCGCATCTCATTACAGGGGCCTTTACACGGCGCATCTCATTACAGGGGCCTTTACACGGCGCATCTCATTACAGGGGCCTTTACACGGCGCATCTCATTACAGGGGCCTTTACACGGCGCATCTCATTACAGGGGCCTTTACACAGCGCATCTCATTACAGGGGCATTTACACTGCGCATCTCATTACAGGGGCATTTCCACTGCGCATCTCATTACAGGGGCATTTACACTGCGCATCTCATTACAGGGTCCTTTACACTGCGCATCTCATTACGGGGCATTTACACTGCGCATCTCATTACAGGGGCATTTATACTGGGCATCACTTTACAGGGGCATTTACACTGCGCATCTCATTACAGGACATTTACACTGCGCATCTCATTACAGGGGCATTTACACTGCGCATTTCATTACAGGGGCATTTACACTGCGCATCTCATTACAGGGGCATTTACACTGCGCATCTCATTACGGGGCATTTACACTGCGCTTCTCATTACAGGGGCATTTACATTGCGCATCTCATTACAGGGGCCTTTACACGGCGCATCTCATTACAGGGGCCTTTACACGGCGCATATCATTACAGGGGCCTTTACACAGCGCATCTCATTACAGGGGCCTTTACACTGCGCATCTCATTACAGGGGCATTTAAACTGCGCATCTCATTACAGGGGCATTTACACTGCGCATCTCATTACAGGGGCATTTACACTGCGCATCTCATTACAGGGGCATTTACACTGCGCATGTCATTACAGGGGCATTTACACTGCGCATCGCATTACAGGGGCATTTACACTGCGCATGTCATTACAGGGGCCTTTACACTGCGCATCTCATTACGGGGCTTTTACACTGCGCATCTCATTACAGGGTCCTTTACACTGCGCATCTCATTACAGGGTCCTTTACACTGCGCATCTCATTACGGGGCATTTACACTGCGCATCTCATTACAGGGGCATTTACACTGGGCATCTCATTACAGGGGCATTTACACTGCGCATCTCATTACAGGGGCCTTTACACGGCGCATCTCATTACAGGGGCCTTTACACGGCGCATCTCATTACAGGGGCCTTTACACGGCGCATCTCATTACAGGGGCCTTTACACGGCGCATCTCATTACAGGGGCCTTTACACTGCGCATCTCATTACAGGGGCCTTTACACTGCGCATCTCATTACAGGGGGCTTTACACTGCGCATCTCATTACAGGGGCCTTTACACTGCGCATCTCATTACAGGGGCCTTTACACTGCGCAACTCATTACAGGGGCCTTTACACTGCGCAACTCATTACAGGGGCCTTTACACTGCGCATCTCATTACAGGGGCATTTACACTGCGCATCTCATTACAGGGGCATTTGCACTGCGCATCTCATTACAGGGGCATTTACACTGCGCATCTCATTACGGGGCATTTACACTGCGCATCTCATTCCAGGGCATTTACACTGTGCTTCTCATTAAGGGGCATTTACACTGGGCATCCCATTACGGGGCATTTACACTGCGCATCTCATTACAGGGGCATTTACATTGCGCATCTCATTACAGGGGCCTTTACACGGCGCATCTCATTACAGGGGCCTTTACACGGCGCATCTCATTACAGGGGCCTTTACACGGCGCATCTCATTACAGGGGCCTTTACACAGCGCATCTCATTACAGGGGCCTTTACACTGCGCATCTCATTACAGGGGCATTTAAACTGCGCATCTCATTACAGGGGCATTTACACTGCGCATCTCATTACAGGGGCATTTACACTGCGCATGTCATTACAGGGGCATTTACACTGCGCATGTCATTACAGGGGCATTTACACTGCGCATCTCATTACAGGGGCATTTACACTGCGCATGTCATTACAGGGGCCTTTACACTGCGCATCTCATTACGGGGCTTTTACACTGCGCATCTCATTACAGGGTCCTTTACACTGCGCATCTCATTACGGGGCATTTACACTGCGCATCTCATTACAGGGGCATTTACACTGCGCATCTCATTACAGGGGCATTTACACTGCGCATCTCATTACAGGGGCCTTTACACTGCGCATCTCATTACAGGGGCATTTACACTGCGCATCTCATTACAGGGGCATTTACACTGCGCATCTCATTACAGGGGCATTTACACTGCGCATCTCATTACAGGGGCATTTACACTGTGCATCTCATTACAGGGGCATTTACACTGCGCATCTCATTACAGGGGCATTTACACTGCGCATCTCATTACAGGGGCATTTACACTGCGCATCTCATTACAGGGGCATTTACACTGCGCATCTCATTACAGGGGCATTTAAACTGCGCATCTCATTACAGGGGCATTTACACTGCGCATCTCATTACAGGGGCATTTACACTGCGCATCTCATTACAGGGGCATTTACACTGCGCATGTCATTACAGGGGCATTTACACTGCGCATCGCATTACAGGGGCATTTACACTGCGCATGTCATTACAGGGGCCTTTACACTGCGCATCTCATTACGGGGCTTTTACACTGCGCATCTCATTACAGGGTCCTTTACACTGCGCATCTCATTACAGGGTCCTTTACACTGCGCATCTCATTACGGGGCATTTACACTGCGCATCTCATTACAGGGGCATTTACACTGGGCATCTCATTACAGGGGTATTTACACTGCGCATCTCATTACAGGGGCCTTTACACGGCGCATCTCATTACAGGGGCCTTTACACGGCGCATCTCATTACAGGGGCCTTTACACGGCGCATCTCATTACAGGGGCCTTTACACGGCGCATCTCATTACAGGGGCCTTTACACTGCGCATCTCATTACAGGGGCCTTTACACTGCGCATCTCATTACAGGGGGCTTTACACTGCGCATCTCATTACAGGGGCCTTTACACTGCGCATCTCATTACAGGGGCCTTTACACTGCGCAACTCATTACAGGGGCCTTTACACTGCGCAACTCATTACAGGGGCCTTTACACTGCGCATCTCATTACAGGGGCATTTACACTGCGCATCTCATTACAGGGGCATTTGCACTGCGCATCTCATTACAGGGGCATTTACACTGCGCATCTCATTACGGGGCATTTACACTGCGCATCTCATTCCAGGGCATTTACACTGTGCTTCTCATTAAGGGGCATTTACACTGGGCATCCCATTACGGGGCATTTACACTGCGCATCTCATTACAGGGGCATTTACATTGCGCATCTCATTACAGGGGCCTTTACACGGCGCATCTCATTACAGGGGCCTTTACACGGCGCATCTCATTACAGGGGCCTTTACACGGCGCATCTCATTACAGGGGCCTTTACACAGCGCATCTCATTACAGGGGCCTTTACACTGCGCATCTCATTTCAGGGGCATTTAAACTGCGCATCTCATTACAGGGGCATTTACACTGCGCATCTCATTACAGGGGCATTTACACTGCGCATGTCATTACAGGGGCATTTACACTGCGCATGTCATTACAGGGGCATTTACACTGCGCATGTCATTACAGGGGCATTTACACTGCGCATGTCATTACAGGGGCCTTTACACTGCGCATCTCATTACGGGGCTTTTACACTGCGCATCTCATTACAGGGTCCTTTACACTGCGCATCTCATTACGGGGCATTTACACTGCGCATCTCATTACAGGGGCATTTACACTGCGCATCTCATTACAGGGGCATTTACACTGCGCATCTCATTACAGGGGCCTTTACACTGCGCATCTCATTACAGGGGCATTTACACTGCGCATCTCATTACAGGGGCATTTACACTGCGCATCTCATTACAGGGGCATTTACACTGCGCATCTCATTACAGGGGCATTTACACTGTGCATCTCATTACAGGGGCATTTACACTGCGCATCTCATTACAGGGGCATTTACACTGCGCATCTCATTACAGGGGCCTTTACACTGCGCATCTCATTACAGGGGCCTTTACACTGCGCATCTCATTACAGGGGCCTTTACACGGCGCATCTCATTACAGGGGCCTTTACACGGCGCATCTCATTACAGGGGCCTTTACACGGCGCATCTCATTACAGGGGCCTTTACACGGCGCATCTCATTACAGGGGCCTTTACACGGCGCATCTCATTACAGGGGCCTTTACACGGCGCATCTCATTACAGGGGCCTTTACACAGCGCATCTCATTACAGGGGCATTTACACTGCGCATCTCATTACAGGGGCATTTCCACTGCGCATCTCATTACAGGGGCATTTACACTGCGCATCTCATTACAGGGTCCTTTACACTGCGCATCTCATTACGGGGCATTTACACTGCGCATCTCATTACAGGGACATTTATACTGGGCATCACTTTACAGGGGCATTTACACTGCGCATCTCATTACAGGACATTTACACTGCGCATCTCATTACAGGGGCATTTACACTGCGCATTTCATTACAGGGGCATTTACACTGCGCATCTCATTACAGGGGCATTTACACTGCGCATCTCATTACGGGGCATTTACACTGCGCTTCTCATTACAGGGGCATTTACACTGCGCATCTCATTACAGGGGCATTTACACTGCGCATCTCATTACAGGGGCATTTACACTGCGCATCTCATTACAGGGGCATTTACACTGCGCATCTCATTACGGGGCATTTAGACTGCGCATCTCATTACGGGGCATTTACACTGCGCATCTCATTACGGGGCATTTACACTGCGCATCTCATTACGGGGCATTTACACTGCGCATCTCATTACAGGGGCATTTACACTGCGCATCTCATTACAGGGGCATTTACACTGTGCATCTCATTACAGGGGCATTTACACTGCGCATCTCATTACAGGGGCATTTACACTGCGCATCTCATTACAGGGGCATTTACACTGCGCATCTCATTACAGGGGCCTTTACACTGCGCATCTCATTACAGGGGCCTTTACACTGCGCATCTCATTACAGGGGCCTTTACACGGCGCATCTCATTACAGGGGCCTTTACACGGCGCATCTCATTACAGGGGCCTTTACACGGCGCATCTCATTACAGGGGCCTTTACACGGCGCATCTCATTACAGGGGCCTTTACACGGCGCATCTCATTACAGGGGCCTTTACACGGCGCATCTCATTACAGGGGCCTTTACACAGCGCATCTCATTACAGGGGCATTTACACTGCGCATCTCATTACAGGGGCATTTCCACTGCGCATCTCATTACAGGGGCATTTACACTGCGCATCTCATTACAGGGTCCTTTACACTGCGCATCTCATTACGGGGCATTTACACTGCGCATCTCATTACAGGGGCATTTATACTGGGCATCACTTTACAGGGGCATTTACACTGCGCATCTCATTACAGGACATTTACACTGCGCATCTCATTACAGGGGCATTTACACTGCGCATTTCATTACAGGGGCATTTACACTGCGCATCTCATTACAGGGGCATTTACACTGCGCATCTCATTACGGGGCATTTACACTGCGCTTCTCATTACAGGGGCATTTACATTGCGCATCTCATTACAGGGGCCTTTACACGGCGCATCTCATTACAGGGGCCTTTACACGGCGCATATCATTACAGGGGCCTTTACACAGCGCATCTCATTACAGGGGCCTTTACACTGCGCATCTCATTACAGGGGCATTTAAACTGCGCATCTCATTACAGGGGCATTTACACTGCGCATCTCATTACAGGGGCATTTACACTGCGCATCTCATTACAGGGGCATTTACACTGCGCATGTCATTACAGGGGCATTTACACTGCGCATCGCATTACAGGGGCATTTACACTGCGCATGTCATTACAGGGGCCTTTACACTGCGCATCTCATTACGGGGCTTTTACACTGCGCATCTCATTACAGGGTCCTTTACACTGCGCATCTCATTACAGGGTCCTTTACACTGCGCATCTCATTACGGGGCATTTACACTGCGCATCTCATTACAGGGGCATTTACACTGGGCATCTCATTACAGGGGCATTTACACTGCGCATCTCATTACAGGGGCCTTTACACGGCGCATCTCATTACAGGGGCCTTTACACGGCGCATCTCATTACAGGGGCCTTTACACGGCGCATCTCATTACAGGGGCCTTTACACGGCGCATCTCATTACAGGGGCCTTTACACTGCGCATCTCATTACAGGGGCCTTTACACTGCGCATCTCATTACAGGGGCCTTTACACGGCGCATCTCATTACGGGGCATTTACACTGCGCATCTCATTACAGGGGCATTTACACTGCGCATCTCATTACAGGGGCATTTACACTGTGCATCTCATTACAGGGGCATTTACACTGCGCATCTCATTACAGGGGCATTTACACTGCGCATCTCATTACAGGGGCATTTACACTGCGCATCTCATTACAGGGGCCTTTACACTGCGCATCTCATTACAGGGGCCTTTACACTGCGCATCTCATTACAGGGGCCTTTACACGGCGCATCTCATTACAGGGGCCTTTACACGGCGCATCTCATTACAGGGGCCTTTACACGGCGCATCTCATTACAGGGGCCTTTACACGGCGCATCTCATTACAGGGGCCTTTACACGGCGCATCTCATTACAGGGGCCTTTACACGGCGCATCTCATTACAGGGGCCTTTACACGGCGCATCTCATTACAGGGGCCTTTACACGGCGCATCTCATTACAGGGGCCTTTACACGGCGCATCTCATTACAGGGGCCTTTACACGGCGCATCTCATTACAGGGGCCTTTACACAGCGCATCTCATTACAGGGGCATTTACACTGCGCATCTCATTACAGGGGCATTTCCACTGCGCATCTCATTACAGGGGCATTTACACTGCGCATCTCATTACAGGGTCCTTTACACTGCGCATCTCATTACGGGGCATTTACACTGCGCATCTCATTACAGGGGCATTTATACTGGGCATCACTTTACAGGGGCATTTACACTGCGCATCTCATTACAGGACATTTACACTGCGCATCTCATTACAGGGGCATTTACACTGCGCATTTCATTACAGGGGCATTTACACTGCGCATCTCATTACAGGGGCATTTACACTGCGCATCTCATTACGGGGCATTTACACTGCGCTTCTCATTACAGGGGCATTTACATTGCGCATCTCATTACAGGGGCCTTTACACGGCGCATCTCATTACAGGGGCCTTTACACGGCGCATATCATTACAGGGGCCTTTACACAGCGCATCTCATTACAGGGGCCTTTACACTGCGCATCTCATTACAGGGGCATTTAAACTGCGCATCTCATTACAGGGGCATTTACACTGCGCATCTCATTACAGGGGCATTTACACTGCGCATCTCATTACAGGGGCATTTACACTGCGCATGTCATTACAGGGGCATTTACACTGCGCATCGCATTACAGGGGCATTTACACTGCGCATGTCATTACAGGGGCCTTTACACTGCGCATCTCATTACGGGGCTTTTACACTGCGCATCTCATTACAGGGTCCTTTACACTGCGCATCTCATTACAGGGTCCTTTACACTGCGCATCTCATTACGGGGCATTTACACTGCGCATCTCATTACAGGGGCATTTACACTGGGTATCTCATTACAGGGGCATTTACACTGCGCATCTCATTACAGGGGCCTTTACACGGCGCATCTCATTACAGGGGCCTTTACACGGCGCATCTCATTACAGGGGCCTTTACACGGCGCATCTCATTACAGGGGCCTTTACACGGCGCATCTCATTACAGGGGCCTTTACACTGCGCATCTCATTACAGGGGCCTTTACACTGCGCATCTCATTACAGGGGGCTTTACACTGCGCATCTCATTACAGGGGCCTTTACACTGCGCATCTCATTACAGGGGCCTTTACACTGCGC
This sequence comes from Ascaphus truei, assembly GCF_040206685.1. Lineage (NCBI taxonomy): Eukaryota > Metazoa > Chordata > Amphibia > Anura > Ascaphidae > Ascaphus > Ascaphus truei. The sequence continues at coordinate 536,461 of NW_027454091.1, read as the reverse complement.
AACTCATTACAGGGGCCTTTACACTGCGCAACTCATTACAGGGGCCTTTACACTGCGCATCTCATTACAGGGGCATTTACACTGCGCATCTCATTACAGGGGCATTTGCACTGCGCATCTCATTACAGGGGCATTTACACTGCGCATCTCATTACGGGGCATTTACACTGCGCATCTCATTCCAGGGCATTTACACTGTGCTTCTCATTAAGGGGCATTTACACTGGGCATCCCATTACGGGGCATTTACACTGCGCATCTCATTACAGGGGCATTTACATTGCGCATCTCATTACAGGGGCCTTTACACGGCGCATCTCATTACAGGGGCCTTTACACGGCGCATCTCATTACAGGGGCCTTTACACGGCGCATCTCATTACAGGGGCCTTTACACAGCGCATCTCATTACAGGGGCCTTTACACTGCGCATCTCATTACAGGGGCATTTAAACTGCGCATCTCATTACAGGGGCATTTACACTGCGCATCTCATTACAGGGGCATTTACACTGCGCATGTCATTACAGGGGCATTTACACTGCGCATGTCATTACAGGGGCATTTACACTGCGCATCTCATTACAGGGGCATTTACACTGCGCATGTCATTACAGGGGCCTTTACACTGCGCATCTCATTACGGGGCTTTTACACTGCGCATCTCATTACAGGGTCCTTTACACTGCGCATCTCATTACGGGGCATTTACACTGCGCATCTCATTACAGGGGCATTTACACTGCGCATCTCATTACAGGGGCATTTACACTGCGCATCTCATTACAGGGGCCTTTACACTGCGCATCTCATTACAGGGGCCTTTACACTGCGCATCTCATTACAGGGGCATTTACACTGCGCATCTCATTACAGGGGCATTTACACTGCGCATCTCATTACAGGGGCATTTACACTGCGCATCTCATTACAGGGGCATTTACACTGTGCATCTCATTACAGGGGCATTTACACTGCGCATCTCATTACAGGGGCATTTACACTGCGCATCTCATTACAGGGGCATTTACACTGCGCATCTCATTACAGGGGCCTTTACACTGCGCATCTCATTACAGGGGCCTTTACACTGCGCATCTCATTACAGGGGCCTTTACACGGCGCATCTCATTACAGGGGCCTTTACACGGCGCATCTCATTACAGGGGCCTTTACACGGCGCATCTCATTACAGGGGCCTTTACACGGCGCATCTCATTACAGGGGCCTTTACACGGCGCATCTCATTACAGGGGCCTTTACACGGCGCATCTCATTACAGGGGCCTTTACACAGCGCATCTCATTACAGGGGCATTTACACTGCGCATCTCATTACAGGGGCATTTCCACTGCGCATCTCATTACAGGGGCATTTACACTGCGCATCTCATTACAGGGTCCTTTACACTGCGCATCTCATTACGGGGCATTTACACTGCGCATCTCATTACAGGGGCATTTATACTGGGCATCACTTTACAGGGGCATTTACACTGCGCATCTCATTACAGGACATTTACACTGCGCATCTCATTACAGGGGCATTTACACTGCGCATTTCATTACAGGGGCATTTACACTGCGCATCTCATTACAGGGGCATTTACACTGCGCATCTCATTACGGGGCATTTACACTGCGCTTCTCATTACAGGGGCATTTACACTGCGCATCTCATTACAGGGGCATTTACACTGCGCATCTCATTACAGGGGCATTTACACTGCGCATCTCATTACAGGGGCATTTACACTGCGCATCTCATTACGGGGCATTTAGACTGCGCATCTCATTACGGGGCATTTACACTGCGCATCTCATTACGGGGCATTTACACTGCGCATCTCATTACGGGGCATTTACACTGCGCATCTCATTACAGGGGCATTTACACTGCGCATCTCATTACAGGGGCATTTACACTGTGCATCTCATTACAGGGGCATTTACACTGCGCATCTCATTACAGGGGCATTTACACTGCGCATCTCATTACAGGGGCATTTACACTGCGCATCTCATTACAGGGGCCTTTACACTGCGCATCTCATTACAGGGGCCTTTACACTGCGCATCTCATTACAGGGGCCTTTACACGGCGCATCTCATTACAGGGGCCTTTACACGGCGCATCTCATTACAGGGGCCTTTACACGGCGCATCTCATTACAGGGGCCTTTACACGGCGCATCTCATTACAGGGGCCTTTACACGGCGCATCTCATTACAGGGGCCTTTACACGGCGCATCTCATTACAGGGGCCTTTACACAGCGCATCTCATTACAGGGGCATTTACACTGCGCATCTCATTACAGGGGCATTTCCACTGCGCATCTCATTACAGGGGCATTTACACTGCGCATCTCATTACAGGGTCCTTTACACTGCGCATCTCATTACGGGGCATTTACACTGCGCATCTCATTACAGGGGCATTTATACTGGGCATCACTTTACAGGGGCATTTACACTGCGCATCTCATTACAGGACATTTACACTGCGCATCTCATTACAGGGGCATTTACACTGCGCATTTCATTACAGGGGCATTTACACTGCGCATCTCATTACAGGGGCATTTACACTGCGCATCTCATTACGGGGCATTTACACTGCGCTTCTCATTACAGGGGCATTTACACTGCGCATCTCATTACAGGGGCATTTACACTGCGCATCTCATTACAGGGGCATTTACACTGCGCATCTCATTACAGGGGCATTTACACTGCGCATCTCATTACGGGGCATTTAGACTGCGCATCTCATTACGGGGCATTTACACTGCGCATCTCATTACGGGGCATTTACACTGCGCATCTCATTACAGGGGCATTTACACTGCGCATCTCATTGCAGGGGCATTTACACTGCGCAACTCATTACAGGGGCATTTACACTGCGCAACTCATTACAGGGGCCTTTACACTGCGCATCTCATTACAGGGGCCTTTACACTGCGATCTCATTACAGGGGCCTTTACACTGCGCATCTCATTACGGGGCATTTACACTGCGCTTCTCATTACAGGGGCATTTACACTGCGCATCTCATTACAGGGGCATTTACACTGCGCATCTCATTACAGGGGCCTTTACACTGCGCATCTCATTACAGGGGCATTTACACTGCGCATCTCATTACAGGGGCATTTACACTGCGCATCTCATTACAGGGGCATTTACACTGCGCATCTCATTACAGGGGCATTTACACTGCGCATCTCATTACAGGGGCATTTACACTGCGCATCTCATTACAGGGGCATTTACACTGCGCATCTCATTACAGGGGCCTTTACACTGCGCATCTCATTACAGGGGCCTTTACACTGCGCATCTCATTACAGGGGCCTTTACACGGCGCATCTCATTACAGGGGCCTTTACACGGCGCATCTCATTACAGGGGCCTTTACACGGCGCATCTCATTACAGGGGCCTTTACACGGCGCATCTCATTACAGGGGCCTTTACACAGCGCATCTCATTACAGGGGCATTTACACTGCGCATCTCATTACAGGGGCATTTCCACTGCGCATCTCATTACAGGGGCATTTACACTGCGCATCTCATTACAGGGTCCTTTACACTGCGCATCTCATTACGGGGCATTTACACTGCGCATCTCATTACAGGGGCATTTATACTGGGCATCACTTTACAGGGGCATATACACTGCGCATCTCATTACAGGACATTTACACTGCGCATCTCATTACAGGGGCATTTACACTGCGCATTTCATTACAGGGGCATTTACACTGCGCATCTCATTACAGGGGCATTTACACTGCGCATCTCATTACGGGGCATTTACACTGCGCTTCTCATTACAGGGGCATTTACACTGCGCATCTCATTACAGGGGCATTTACACTGCGCATCTCATTACAGGGGCATTTACACTGCGCATCTCATTACAGGGGCATTTACACTGCGCATCTCATTACGGGGCATTTAGACTGCGCATCTCATTACGGGGCATTTACACTGCGCATCTCATTACGGGGCATTTACACTGCGCATCTCATTACAGGGGCATTTACACTGCGCATCTCATTGCAGGGGCATTTACACTGCGCAACTCATTACAGGGGCATTTACACTGTGCAACTCATTACAGGGGCCTTTACACTGCGCATCTCATTACAGGGGCCTTTACACTGCGATCTCATTACAGGGGCCTTTACACTGCGCATCTCATTACGGGGCATTTACACTGCGCTTCTCATTACAGGGGCATTTACACTGCGCATCTCATTACAGGGGCATTTACACTGCGCATCTCATTACAGGGGCATTTACACTGCGCATCTCATTACGGGGCATTTACACTGCGCATCTCATTACGGGGCATTTACACTGCGCATCTCATTACGGGGCATTTACACTGCGCATCTCATTACAGGGGCATTTACACTGCGCATCTCATTACAGGGGCATTTACACTGCGCATCTCATTACGGGGCATTTACACTGCGCATCTCATTACGGGGCATTTACACTGCGCATCTCATTACGGGGGCATTTACACTGCGCATCTCATTACGGGGGCATTTACACTGCGCATCTCATTGCGGGGGCCTTTACACTGCGCATCTCATTACAGGGGCCTTTACACTGCGCATCTCATTACAGGGGCCTTTACACTGCGCATCTCATTACAGGGGCCTTTACACTGCGCATCTCATTACAGGGGCCTTTACACTGCGCATCTCATTACAGGGGCCTTTACACTGCGCATCTCATTACAGGGGCCTTTACACTGCGCATCTCATTACAGGGGCATTTAAACTGCGCATCTCATTACAGGGGCATTTACACTGCGCATCTCATTACAGGGGCATTTACACTGCGCATGTCATTACAGGGGCATTTACACTGCGCATGTCATTACAGGGGCATTTACACTGCGCATGTCATTACAGGGGCATTTACACTGCGCATGTCATTACAGGGGCCTTTACACTGCGCATCTCATTACGGGGCTTTTACACTGCGCATCTCATTACAGGGTCCTTTACACTGCGCATCTCATTACGGGGCATTTACACTGCGCATCTCATTACAGGGGCATTTACACTGCGCATCTCATTACAGGGGCATTTACACTGCGCATCTCATTACAGGGGCCTTTACACTGCGCATCTCATTACAGGGGCATTTACACTGCGCATCTCATTACAGGGGCATTTACACTGCGCATCTCATTACAGGGGCATTTACACTGCGCATCTCATTACAGGGGCATTTACACTGCGCATCTCATTACAGGGGCATTTACACTGCGCATCTCATTACAGGGGCATTTACACTGCGCATCTCATTACAGGGGCCTTTACACTGCGCATCTCATTACAGGGGCCTTTACACTGCGCATCTCATTACAGGGGCCTTTACACGGCGCATCTCATTACAGGGGCCTTTACACGGCGCATCTCATTACAGGGGCCTTTACACGGCGCATCTCATTACAGGGGCCTTTACACGGCGCATCTCATTACAGGGGCCTTTACACGGCGCATCTCATTACAGGGGCCTTTACACGGCGCATCTCATTACAGGGGCCTTTACACGGCGCATCTCATTACAGGGGCATTTACACTGCGCATCTCATTACAGGGGCATTTCCACTGCGCATCTCATTACAGGGGCATTTACACGGCGCATCTCATTACAGGGTCCTTTACACTGCGCATCTCATTACGGGGCATTTACACTGCGCATCTCATTACAGGGGCATTTATACTGGGCATCACTTTACAGGGGCATTTACACTGCGCATCTCATTACAGGACATTTACACTGCGCATCTCATTACAGGGGCATTTACACTGCGCATTTCATTACAGGGGCATTTACACTGCGCATCTCATTACAGTGTAAATGCCCCTGTAATGAGATGCGCCGTGTAAATGCCCCTGTAATGAGATGCGCAGTGTAAATGCCCCTGTAATGAGATGCGCAGTGTAAATGCCCCTGTAATGAGATGCGCAGTGTAAATGCCCCTGTAATGAGATGCGCAGTGTAAATGCCCCTGTAATGAGATGCGCAGTGTAAATGCCCCTGTAATGAGATGCGCAGTGTAAATGCCCCTGTAATGAGATGCGCAGTGTAAATGCCCCTGTAATGAGATGCGCAGTGTAAAGACCCTTGTAATGAGATGCGCAATGTAAAGGCCCCTGTAATGAGATGCGCAGTGTAAAGGCCCCTGTAATGAGATGCGCAATGTAAATGCCCCTGTAATGAGATGCGCAGTGTAAATGCCCCGTAATGGGATGCCCAGTGTAAATGCCCCTTAATGAGATGCACAGTGTAAATGCCCTGTAATGAGATGCGCAGTGTAAATGCCCCGTAATGAGATGCACAGTGTAAATGCCCCTGTAATGACATGCGCAGTGTAAATGCCCCTGTAATGAGATGCGCAGTGTAAATGCCCCTGTAATGAGATGCGCAGTGTAAATGCCCCTGTAATGAGAAGCGCAGTGTAAATGCCCCTGTAATGAGATGCGCAGTGTAAATGCCACTCTAATGACATGCGCAGTGTAAATGCCCCTGTAATGACATGCGCAGTGTAAATTCCCCGTAATGAGATGCGCAGTGTAAAGGACCTTGTAATGAGATGCGCAGTGTAAATGCCCCGTAATGAGATGCACAGTGTAAATTCCCCTGTAAAGACATGCGCAGTGTAAATGCCCCTGTAATGACATGCGCAGTGTAAATGCCCCTGTAATGACATGCGCAGTGTAAATTCCCCGTAATGAGATGCGCAGTGTAAAGGACCCTGTAATGAGATGCGCAGTGTAAAAGCCCCGTAATGAGATGCGCAGTGTAAAGGCCCCTGTAATGAGATGCGCAGTGTAAATGCCCCTGTAATGAGATGCGCAGTGTAAATGCCCCTGTAATGAGATGCGCAGTGTAAATGCCCCTGTAATGAGATGCGCAGTGTAAATGCCCCTGTAATGAGATGCGCAGTGTAAAGGCCCCTGTAATGAGATGCGCAGTGTAAATGCCTCTGTAATGAGATGCGCAGTGTAAAGGCCCCTGTAATGAGATGCGCAGTGTAAATGCCCCTGTAATGAGATGCTCAGTGTAAATTCCCCTGTAATGAGATGCGCAGTGTAAATGCCCCTGTAATGAGATGCGCCGTGTAAAGGACCCTGTAATGAGATGCGCCGTGTAAAGGCCCCTGTAATGAGATGCGCAATGTAAATGCCCCTGTAATGAGATGCGCAGTATAAATGCCCCTGTAATGAGATGCGCAGTTTAAATGCCCCTGTAATGAGATGCGCAGTTTAAATGCCCCTGTAATGAGATGCGCAGTGTAAATGCCCCTGTAATGAGATGCGCAGTGTAAAGACCCTTGTAATGAGATGTGCAATGTAAAGGCCCCTGTAATGAGATGCGCAGTGTAAAGGCCCCTGTAATGAGATGTGCTGTGTAAAGGCCCCTGTAATGAGATGCGCCGTGTAAAGGACCCTGTAATGAGATGCGCCGTGTAAAGGCCCCTGTAATGAGATGCGCCGTGTAAAGGCCCCTGTAATGAGATGCGCAATGTAAATGCCCCTGTAATGAGATGCGCAGTGTAAATGCCCCGTAATGGGATGCCCAGTGTAAATGCCCCTTAATGAGATGCGCAGTGTAAATGCCCCTGTAATGAGATGCGCAGTGTAAATGCCCCTGTAATGACATGCGCAGTGTAAATGCCCCTGTAATGAGATGCGCAGTGTAAATGCCCCTGTAATGAGATGCGCAGTGTAAATGCCCCTGTAATGAGATGCGCCGTGTAAATGCCCCTGTAATGAGATGCGCCGTGTAAATGCCCCTGTAATGAGATGCGCAGTGTAAATGCCCCTGTAATGAGATGCGCAGTGTAAATGCCCCTGTAATGAGATGCGCAGTGTAAATGCCCCGTAATGAGATGCGCAGTGTAAATGACCCTGTAATGAGATGCGCAGTGTAAATGCCCCTGTAATGAGATGCGCCGTGTAAATGCCCCTGTAATGAGATGCGCCGTGTAAATGCCCCTGTAATGAGATGCGCCGTGTAAATGCCCCTGTAATGAGATGCGCCGTGTAAATGCCCCTGTAATGAGATGCGCAGTGTAAATGCCCCTGTAATGAGATGCGCAGTGTAAATGCCCCTGTAATGAGATGCTCAGTGTAAATTCCCCTGTAATGAGATGCGCAGTGTAAATGCCCCTGTAATGAGATGCGCAGTGTAAATGCCCCTGTAATGAGATGCGCAGTGTAAAGACCCTTGTAATGAGATGCGCAATGTAAAGGCCCCTGTAATGAGATGCGCAGTGTAAAGGCCCCTGTAATGAGATGCGCTGTGTAAAGGCCCCTGTAATGAGATGCGCCGTGTAAAGGACCCTGTAATGAGATGCGCCGTGTAAAGGCCCCTGTAATGAGATGCGCAGTGTAAATGCCTCTGTAATGAGATGCGCAGTGTAAATGCCCCGTAATGAGATGCGCAGTGTAAATGCCCCTGTAATGACATGCGCAGTGTAAATGCCCCTGTAATGAGATGCGCCGTGTAAATGCCCCTGTAATGAGATGCGCCGTGTAAATGACCCTGTAATGAGATGCGCCGTGTAAATGACCCTGTAATGAGATGCGCAGTGTAAATGCCCCTGTAATGAGATGCGCAGTGTAAATGCCCCTGTAATGAGATGCGCAGTGTAAATGCCACTGTAATGAGATGCGCAGTGTAAATGCCCCTGTAATGAGATGCGCAGTGTAAATGCCCCTGTAATGAGATGCGCAGTGTAAAGACCCTTGTAATGAGATGCGCAATGTAAAGGCCCCTGTAATGAGATGCGCAGTGTAAAGGCCCCTGTAATGAGATGCGCTGTGTAAAGGCCCCTGTAATGAGATGCGCCGTGTAAAGGCCCCTGTAATGAGATGCGCAATGTAAATGCCCCTGTAATGAGATGCGCAGTGTAAATGCCCCGTAATGGGATGCCCAGTGTAAATGCCCCTTAATGAGATGCACAGTGTAAATGCCCTGTAATGAAATGCGCAGTGTAAATGCCCCGTAATGAGATGCACAGTGTAAATGCCCCTGTAATGACATGCGCAGTGTAAATGCCCCTGTAATGAGATGCGCAGTGTAAATGCCCCTGTAATGAGATGCGCAGTGTAAATGCCCCTGTAATGAGAAGCGCAGTGTAAATGCCCCTGTAATGAGATGCGCAGTGTAAATGCCACTGTAATGAGATGCGCAGTGTAAAGGCCCTTGTAATGAGATGCGCAGTGTAAATGCCCCTGTAATGAGATGCGCAGTGTAAATGCCCCTGTAATGAGATGCGCAGTGTAAATGCCCCTGTAATGAGATGCGCAGTGTAAATGCCCCTGTAATAAGATGCGCAGTGTAAATGCCCCTGTAATGAGATGCGCCGTGTAAATGCCCCTGTAATGAGATGCGCAGTGTAAATGCCCCTGTAATGAGATGCGCAGTGTAAATGGCCCTGTAATGAGATGCTCAGTGTAAATTCCCCTGTAATGAGATGCGCAGTGTAAATGCCCCTGTAATGAGATGCGCAGTGTAAATGCCCCTGTAATGAGATGCGCAGTGTAAAGACCCTTGTAATGAGATGCGCAATGTAAAGGCCCCTGTAATGAGATGCGCAGTGTAAAGGCCCCTGTAATGAGATGCGCTGTGTAAAGGCCCCTGTAATGAGATGCGCCGTGTAAAGGAGCCTGTAATGAGATGCGCCGTGTAAAGGCCCCTGTAATGAGATGCGCAGTCTAAATGCCTCTGTAATGAGATGCGCAGTGTAAATGCCCCGTAATGAGATGCGCAGTGTAAATGCCCCTGTAATGAGATGCGCAGTGTAAATGCCCCTGTAATGAGATGCGCCGTGTAAATGCCCCTGTAATGAGATGCGCCGTGTAAATGCCCCTGTAATGAGATGCGCAGTGTAAATGCCCCTGTAATGAGATGCGCAGTGTAAATGCCCCTGTAATGAGATGCGCAGTGTAAATGCCCCTGTAATGAGATGCGCAGTGTAAATGCCCCTGTAATGAGATGCGCAGTGTAAATGCCCCTGTAATGAGATGCGCAGTGTAAATGCCCCTGTAATGAGATGCGCAGTGTAAAGACCCTTGTAATGAGATGCGCAATGTAAAGGCCCCTGTAATGAGATGCGCAGTGTAAAGGCCCCTGTAATGAGATGCGCAATGTAAATGCCCCTGTAATGAGATGCGCAGTGTAAATGCCCCTGTAATGACATGCGCAGTGTAAATGCCCCTGTAATGAGATGCGCAGTGTAAATGCCCCTGTAATGAGATGCGCAGTGTAAATGCCCCTGTAATGAGATGCGCAGTGTAAATGCCCCTGTAATGAGATGCGCAGTGTAAATGCCCCGTAATGAGATGCGCAGTGTAAATGACCCTGTAATGAGATGCGCAGTGTAAATGCCCCTGTAATGAGATGCGCCGTGTAAATGCCCCTGTAATGAGATGCGCCGTGTAAATGCCCCTGTAATGAGATGCGCAGTGTAAATGCCCCTGTAATGAGATGCGCAGTGTAAATGCCCCTGTAATGAGATGCGCAGTGTAAATGCCCCTGTAATGAGATGCGCAGTGTAAATGCCCCTGTAATGAGATGCTCAGTGTAAATTCCCCTGTAATGAGATGCGCAGTGTAAATGCCCCTGTAATGAGATGCGCAGTGTAAATGCCCCTGTAATGAGATGCGCAGTGTAAAGACCCTTGTAATTAGATGCGCAATGTAAAGGCCCCTGTAATGAGATGCGCAGTGTAAAGGCCCCTGTAATGAGATGCGCTGTGTAAAGGCCCCTGTAATGAGATGCGCCGTGTAAAGGACCCTGTAATGAGATGCGCCGTGTAAAGGCCCCTGTAATGAGATGCGCAGTGTAAATGCCTCTGTAATGAGATGCGCAGTGTAAATGCCCCGTAATGAGATGCGCAGTGTAAATGCCCCTGTAATGAGATGCGCAGTGTAAATGCCCCTGTAATGAGATGCGCCGTGTAAATGCCCCTGTAATGAGATGCGCCGTGTAAATGCCCCTGTAATGAGATGGGCAGTGTAAATGCCCCTGTAATGAGATGCGCAGTGTAAATGCCCCTGTAATGAGATGCGCAGTGTAAATGCCCCTGTAATGAGATGCGCAGTGTAAATGCCCCTGTAATGAGATGCGCAGTGTAAATGCCCCTGTAATGAGATGCGCAGTGTAAATGCCCCTGTAATGAGATGCGCAGTGTAAATGCCCCTGTAATGAGATGCGCAGTGTAAAGACCCTTGTAATGAGATGCGCAATGTAAAGGCCCCTGTAATGAGATGCGCAGTGTAAAGGCCCCTGTAATGAGATGCGCAATGTAAATGCCCCTGTAATGAGATGCGCAGTGTAAATGCCCCGTAATGGGATGCCCAGTGTAAATGCCCCTTAATGAGATGCACAGTGTAAATGCCCTGTAATGAGATGCGCAGTGTAAATGCCCCGTAATGAGATGCACAGTGTAAATGCCCCTGTAATGACATGCGCAGTGTAAATGCCCCTGTAATGAGATGCGCAGTGTAAATGCCCCTGTAATGAGATGCGCAGTGTAAATGCCCCTGTAATGAGAAGCGCAGTGTAAATGCCCCTGTAATGAGATGCGCAGTGTAAATGCCACTGTAATGAGATGCGCAGTGTAAAGGCCCTTGTAATGAGATGCGCAGTGTAAAGGCCCCTGTAATGAGATGCGCAGTGTAAAGGCCCCTGTAATGAGATGTGCTGTGTAAAGGCCCCTGTAATGAGATGCGCCATGTAAAGGACCCTGTAATGAGATGCGCCGTGTAAAGGCCCCTCTAATGAGATGCGCCGTGTAAAGGCCCCTGTAATGAGATGCGCAATGTAAAGCCCCTGTAATGAGATGCGCAGTGTAAATGCCCCGTAATGGGATGCCCAGTGTAAATGCCCTTAATGAGATGCACAGTGTAAATGCCATGTAATGAGATGCGCAGTGTAAATGCCCCGTAATGAGATGCACAGTGTAAATTCCCCTGTAATGACATGCGCAGTGTAAATGCCCCTGTAATGACATGCGCAGTGTAAATGCCCCTGTAATGACATGCGCAGTGTAAATTCCCCGTAATGAGATGCGCAGTGTAAAGGACCTTGTAATGAGATGCGCAGTGTTAATGCCCCGTAATGAGATGCACAGTGTAAATTCCCCTGTAAAGACATGCGCAGTGGAAATGCCCCTGTAATGACATGCGCAGTGTAAATGCCCCTGTAATGACATGCGCAGTGTAAATTCCCCGTAATGAGATGCGCAGTGTAAAGGACCCTGTAATGAGATGCGCAGTGTAAAAGCCCCGTAATGAGATGCGCAGTGTAAAGGCCCCTGTAATGAGATGCGCAGTGTAAATGCCCCTGTAATGAGATGCGCAGTGTAAATGCCCCTGTAATGAGATGCGCAGTGTAAATGCCCCTGTAATGAGATGCGCAGTGTAAATGCCCCTGTAATGAGATGCGCAGTGTAAAGGCCCCTGTAATAAGATGCGCAGTGTAAATGCCTCTGTAATGAGATGCGCAGTGTAAAGGCCCCTGTAATGAGATGCGCAGTGTAAATGCCCCTGTAATGAGATGCTCAGTGTAAATTCCCCTGTAATGAGATGCGCAGTGTAAATGCCCCTGTATTGAGATGCGCCGTGTAAAGGACCCTGTAATGAGATGCGCCGTGTAAAGGCCCCTGTAATGAGATGCGCAATGTAAATGCCCCTGTAATGAGATGCGCAGTATAAATGCCCCTGTAATGAGATGCGCAGTTTAAATGCCCCTGTAATGAGATGCGCAGTTTAAATGCCCCTGTAATGAGATGCGCAGTGTAAATGCCCCTGTAATGAGATGCGCAGTGTAAATGCCCCTGTAATGAGATGCTCAGTGTAAAGGCCCCTGTAATGAGATGCGCTGTGTAAAGGCCCCTGTAATGAGATGCGCCGTGTAAAGGACCCTGTAATGAGATGCGCCGTGTAAAGGCCCCTGTAATGAGATGCGCCGTGTAAAGGCCCCTGTAATGAGATGCGCTGTGTAAAGGCCCCTGTAATGAGATGCGCCGTGTAAAGGACCCTGTAATGAGATGCGCCGTGTAAAGGCCCCTGTAATGAGATGCGCCGTGTAAAGGCCCCTGTAATGAGATGCGCAATGTAAATGCCCCTGTAATGAGATGCGCAGTGTAAATGCCCCGTAATGGGATGCCCAGTGTAAATGCCCCTTAATGAGATGCGCAATGTAAATGCCCCTGTAATGAGATGCGCAGTGTAAATGCCCCTGTAATGACATGCGCAGTGTAAATGCCCCTGTAATGAGATGCGCAGTGTAAATGCCCCTGTAATGAGATGCGAAGTGTAAATGCCCCTGTAATGAGATGCGCAGTGTAAATGCCCCTGTAATGAGATGCGCAGTGTAAATGCCCCGTAATGAGATGCGCAGTGTAAATGACCCTGTAAAGAGATGCGCAGTGTAAATGCCCCTGTAATGAGATGCGCCGTGTAAATGCCCCTGTAATGAGATGCGCCGTGTAAATGCCCCTGTAATGAGATGCGCAGTGTAAATGCCCCTGTAATGAGATGCGCAGTGTAAATGCCCCTGTAATGAGATGCACAGTGTAAATGCCCCTGTAATGAGATGCGCAGTGTAAATGCCCCTGTAATGAGATGCTCAGTGTAAATTCCCCTGTAATGAGATGCGCAGTGTAAATGCCCCTGTAATGAGATGCGCAGTGTAAATGCCCCTGTAATGAGATGCGCAGTGTAAAGACCCTTGTAATGAGATGCGCAATGTAAAGGCCCCTGTAATGAGATGCGCAGTGTAAAGGCCCCTGTAATGAGATGCGCTGTGTAAAGGCCCCTGTAATGAGATGCGCCGTGTAAAGGACCCTGTAATGAGATGCGCCGTGTAAAGGCCCCTGTAATGAGATGCGCAGTGTAAATGCCCCGTAATGAGATGCGCAGTGTAAATGCCCCTGTAATGAGATGCGCAGTGTAAATGCCCCTGTAATGAGATGCGCCGTGTAAATGCCCCTGTAATGAGATGCGCCGTGTAAATGCCCCTGTAATGAGATGCGCCGTGTAAATGCCCCTGTAATGAGATGCGCAGTGTAAATGCCCCTGTAATGAGATGCGCAGTGTAAATGCCCCTGTAATGAGATGCGCAGTGTAAATGCCCCTGTAATGAGATGCGCAGTGTAAATGCCCCTGTAATGAGATGCGCAGTGTAAATGCCCCTGTAATGAGATGCGCAGTGTAAATGCCCCTGTAATGAGATGCGCAGTGTAAAGACCCTTGTAATGAGATGCGCAATGTAAAGGCCCCTGTAATGAGATGCGCAGTGTAAAGGCCCCTGTAATGAGATGCGCAATGTAAATGCCCCTGTAATGAGATACGCAGTGTAAATGCCCCTGTAATGACATGCGCAGTGTAAATGCCCCTGTAATGAGATGCGCAGTGTAAATGCCCCTGTAATGAGATGCGCAGTGTAAATGCCCCTGTAATGAGATGCGCAGTGTAAATGCCCCTGTAATGAGATGCGCAGTGTAAATGCCCCGTAATGAGATGCGCAGTGTAAATGACCCTGTAATGAGATGCGCAGTGTAAATGCCCCTGTAATGAGATGCGCCGTGTAAATGCCCCTGTAATGAGATGCGCCGTGTAAATGCCCCTGTAATGAGATGCGCAGTGTAAATGCCCCTGTAATGAGATGCGCAGTGTAAATGCCCCTGTAATGAGATGCGCAGTGTAAATGCCCCTGTAATGAGATGCGCAGTGTAAATGCCCCTGTAATGAGATGCTCAGTGTAAATTCCCCTGTAATGAGATGCGCAGTGTAAATGCCCCTGTAATGAGATGCGCAGTGTAAATGCCCCTGTAATGAGATGCGCAGTGTAAAGACCCTTGTAATGAGATGCGCAATGTAAAGGCCCCTGTAATGAGATGCGCAGTGTAAAGGCCCCTGTAATGAGATGCGCTGTGTAAAGGCCCCTGTAATGAGATGCGCCGTGTAAAGGACCCTGTAATGAGATGCGCCGTGTAAAGGCCCCTGTAATGAGATGCGCAGTGTAAATGCCTCTGTAATGAGATGCGCAGTGTAAATGCCCCGTAATGAGATGCGCAGTGTAAATGCCCCTGTAATGAGATGCGCAGTGTAAATGCCCCTGTAATGAGATGCGCCGTGTAAATGCCCCTGTAATGAGATGCGCAGTGTAAATGCCCCTGTAATGAGATGCGCAGTGTAAATGCCCCTGTAATGAGATGCGCAGTGTAAATGCCCCGTAATGAGATGCGCAGTGTAAATGACCCTGTAAAGAGATGCGCAGTGTAAATGCCCCTGTAATGAGATGCGCCGTGTAAATGCCCCTGTAATGAGATGCGCCGTGTAAATGCCCCTGTAATGAGATGCGCAGTGTAAATGCCCCTGTAATGAGATGCGCAGTGTAAATGCCCCTGTAATGAGATGCGCAGTGTAAATGCCCCTGTAATGAGATGCGCAGTGTAAATGCCCCTGTAATGAGATGCTCAGTGTAAATTCCCCTGTAATGAGATGCGCAGTGTAAATGCCCCTGTAATGAGATGCGCAGTGTAAATGCCCCTGTAATGAGATGCGCAGTGTAAAGACCCTTGTAATGAGATGCGCAATGTAAAGGCCCCTGTAATGAGATGCGCAGTGTAAAGGCCCCTGTAATGAGATGCGCTGTGTAAAGGCCCCTGTAATGAGATGCGCCGTGTAAAGGACCCTGTAATGAGATGCGCCGTGTAAAGGCCCCTGTAATGAGATGCGCAGTGTAAATGCCTCTGTAATGAGATGCGCAGTGTAAATGCCCCGTAATGAGATGCGCAGTGTAAATGCCCCTGTAATGAGATGCGCAGTGTAAATGCCCCTGTAATGAGATGCGCCGTGTAAATGCCCCTGTAATGAGATGCGCCGTGTAAATGCCCCTGTAATGAGATGCGCCGTGTAAATGCCCCTGTAATGAGATGCGCAGTGTAAATGCCCCTGTAATGAGATGCGCAGTGTAAATGCCCCTGTAATGAGATGCGCAGTGTAAATGCCCCTGTAATGAGATGCGCAGTGTAAATGCCCCTGTAATGAGATGCGCAGTGTAAATGCCCCTGTAATGAGATGCGCAGTGTAAATGCCCCTGTAATGAGATGCGCAGTGTAAAGACCCTTGTAATGAGATGCGCAATGTAAAGGCCCCTGTAATGAGATGCGCAGTGTAAAGGCCCCTGTAATGAGATGCGCAATGTAAATGCCCCTGTAATGAGATACGCAGTGTAAATGCCCCTGTAATGACATGCGCAGTGTAAATGCCCCTGTAATGAGATGCGCAGTGTAAATGCCCCTGTAATGAGATGCGCAGTGTAAATGCCCCTGTAATGAGATGCGCAGTGTAAATGCCCCTGTAATGAGATGCGCAGTGTAAATGCCCCGTAATGAGATGCGCAGTGTAAATGACCCTGTAATGAGATGCGCAGTGTAAATGCCCCTGTAATGAGATGCGCCGTGTAAATGCCCCTGTAATGAGATGCGCCGTGTAAATGCCCCTGTAATGAGATGCGCAGTGTAAATGCCCCTGTAATGAGATGCGCAGTGTAAATGCCCCTGTAATGAGATGCGCAGTGTAAATGCCCCTGTAATGAGATGCGCAGTGTAAATGCCCCTGTAATGAGATGCTCAGTGTAAATTCCCCTGTAATGAGATGCGCAGTGTAAATGCCCCTGTAATGAGATGCGCAGTGTAAATGCCCCTGTAATGAGATGCGCAGTGTAAAGACCCTTGTAATGAGATGCGCAATGTAAAGGCCCCTGTAATGAGATGCGCAGTGTAAAGGCCCCTGTAATGAGATGCGCTGTGTAAAGGCCCCTGTAATGAGATGCGCCGTGTAAAGGACCCTGTAATGAGATGCGCCGTGTAAAGGCCCCTGTAATGAGATGCGCAGTGTAAATGCCTCTGTAATGAGATGCGCAGTGTAAATGCCCCGTAATGAGATGCGCAGTGTAAATGCCCCTGTAATGAGATGCGCCGTGTAAATGCCCCTGTAATGAGATGCGCAGTGTAAATGCCCCTGTAATGAGATGCGCAGTGTAAATGCCCCTGTAATGAGATGCGCAGTGTAAATGCCCCGTAATGAGATGCGCAGTGTAAATGACCCTGTAAAGAGATGCGCAGTGTAAATGCCCCTGTAATGAGATGCGCCGTGTAAATGCCCCTGTAATGAGATGCGCCGTGTAAATGCCCCTGTAATGAGATGCGCAGTGTAAATGCCCCTGTAATGAGATGCGCAGTGTAAATGCCCCTGTAATGAGATGCGCAGTGTAAATGCCCCTGTAATGAGATGCGCAGTGTAAATGCCCCTGTAATGAGATGCTCAGTGTAAATTCCCCTGTAATGAGATGCGCAGTGTAAATGCCCCTGTAATGAGATGCGCAGTGTAAATGCCCCTGTAATGAGATGCGCAGTGTAAAGACCCTTGTAATGAGATGCGCAATGTAAAGGCCCCTGTAATGAGATGCGCAGTGTAAAGGCCCCTGTAATGAGATGCGCTGTGTAAAGGCCCCTGTAATGAGATGCGCCGTGTAAAGGACCCTGTAATGAGATGCGCCGTGTAAAGGCCCCTGTAATGAGATGCGCAGTGTAAATGCCTCTGTAATGAGATGCGCAGTGTAAATGCCCCGTAATGAGATGCGCAGTGTAAATGCCCCTGTAATGAGATGCGCAGTGTAAATGCCCCTGTAATGAGATGCGCCGTGTAAATGCCCCTGTAATGAGATGCGCCGTGTAAATGCCCCTGTAATGAGATGCGCCGTGTAAATGCCCCTGTAATGAGATGCGCAGTGTAAATGCCCCTGTAATGAGATGCGCAGTGTAAATGCCCCTGTAATGAGATGCGCAGTGTAAATGCCCCTGTAATGAGATGCGCAGTGTAAATGCCCCTGTAATGAGATGCGCAGTGTAAATGCCCCTGTAATGAGATGCGCAGTGTAAATGCCCCTGTAATGAGATGCGCAGTGTAAAGACCCTTGTAATGAGATGCGCAATGTAAAGGCCCCTGTAATGAGATGCGCAGTGTAAAGGCCCCTGTAATGAGATGCGCAATGTAAATGCCCCTGTAATGAGATACGCAGTGTAAATGCCCCTGTAATGACATGCGCAGTGTAAATGCCCCTGTAATGAGATGCGCAGTGTAAATGCCCCTGTAATGAGATGCGCAGTGTAAATGCCCCTGTAATGAGATGCGCAGTGTAAATGCCCCTGTAATGAGATGCGCAGTGTAAATGCCCCGTAATGAGATGCGCAGTGTAAATGACCCTGTAATGAGATGCGCAGTGTAAATGCCCCTGTAATGAGATGCGCCGTGTAAATGCCCCTGTAATGAGATGCGCCGTGTAAATGCCCCTGTAATGAGATGCGCAGTGTAAATGCCCCTGTAATGAGATGCGCAGTGTAAATGCCCCTGTAATGAGATGCGCAGTGTAAATGCCCCTGTAATGAGATGCGCAGTGTAAATGCCCCTGTAATGAGATGCTCAGTGTAAATTCCCCTGTAATGAGATGCGCAGTGTAAATGCCCCTGTAATGAGATGCGCAGTGTAAATGCCCCTGTAATGAGATGCGCAGTGTAAATGCCCCTGTAATGAGATGTGCAGTGTAAAGACCCTTGAAATGAGATGCGCAATGTAAAGGCCCCTGTAATGAGATGCGCAGTGTAAAGGCCCCTGTAATGAGATGCGCTGTGTAAAGGCCCCTGTAATGAGATGCGCCGTGTAAAGGCCCCTGTAATGAGATGCGCAATGTAAATGCCCCTGTAATGAGATGCGCAGTGTAAATGCCCCGTAATGGGATGCCCAGTGTAAATGCCCCTTAATGAGATGCACAGTGTAAATGCCCTGTAATGAGATGCGCAGTGTAAATGCCCCGTAATGAGATGCACAGTGTAAATGCCCCTGTAATGACATGCGCAGTGTAAATGCCCCTGTAATGAGATGCGCAGTGTAAATGCCCCTGTAATGAGATGCGCAGTGTAAATGCCCCTGTAATGAGAAGCGCAGTGTAAATGCCCCTGTAATGAAATGCGCAGTGTAAATGCCACTGTAATGAGATGCGCAGTGTAAAGGCCCTTGTAATGAGATGCGCAGTGTAAAGGCCCCTGTAATGAGATGCGCAGTGTAAAGGCCCCTGTAATGAGATGTGCTGTGTAAAGGCCCCTGTAATGAGATGCGCCATGTAAAGGCCCCTGTAATGAGATGCGCCGTGTAAAGGCCCCTCTAATGAGATGCGCCGTGTAAAGGCCCCTGTAATGAGATGCGCAATGTAAAGCCCCTGTAATGAGATGCGCAGTGTAAATGCCCCTGTAATGAGATGCGCAGTGTAAATGCCCCTGTAATGAGATGCGCAGTGTAAATGCCCCTGTAATGAGATGCGCAGTGTAAATGCCCCTGTAATAAGATGCACAGTGTAAATTCCCCTGTTATGACATGCGCAGTGTAAATGCCCCTGTAATGACATGCGCAGTGTAAATGCCCCTGTAATGACATGTGCAGTGTAAATGCCCCTGTAATGAGATGCGCAGTGTAAATGCCCCTGTAATGAGATGCGCAGTGTAAATGCCCCTGTAATGAGATGCGCCGTGTAAAGGCCCCTGTAATGAGATGCGCCGTGTAAAGGCCCCTCAAATGAGATGCGCCGTGTAAAGGCCCCTGTAATGAGATGCGCAATGTAAATGCCCCTGTAATGAGATGCGCAGTGTAAATGCCCCGTAATGGGATGCCCAGTGTAAATGCCCCTTAATGAGATGCACAGTGTAAATGCCCCTTAATGAGATGCACAGTGTAAATGCCCTTTAATGAGATGCGCAGTGTAAATGCCCCTGTAATGACATGCGCAGTGTAAATGCCCCTGTAATGAGATGTGCAGTGTAAATGCCCCTGTAATGAGATGTGCAGTGTAAATGCCCCTGTAATGAGATGCGCAGTGTAAATGCCCCTGTAATGAGATGCGCAGTGTAAATGCCCCGTAATGAGATGCGCAGTGTAAATGCCCCTGTAATGAGATGCGCAGTGTAAATGCCCCGTAATGAGATGCGCAGTGTAAATGCCCCTGTAATGAGATGCGCAGTGTAAATGCCCCTGTAATGAGATGCGCAGTGTAAATGCCCCTGTAATGAGATGCCCAGTGTAAATGCCCCTGTAATGAGATGCACAGTGTAAATGCACCGTAATGAGATGCGCAGTGTAAAGGACCCTGTAATGAGATGCGCAGTGTAAATGCCCCTGTAATGAGATGCGCAGTGTAAATGCCCCTGTAATGAGATGCGCAGTGTAAATGCCCCTGTTATGAGATGCGCAGTTTAAATGCCCCTATAATGAGATGCGCCGTGTAAAGGCCCCTGTAATGAGATGCGCAATGTAAATGCCCCTGTAATGAGATGCGCAGTGTAAATGCCCCGTAATGGGATGCCCAGTGTAAATGCCCCTTAATGAGATGCACATTGTAAATGCCCTGTAATGAGATGCGCAGTGTAAATGCCCCGTAATGAGATGCACAGTGTAAATTCCCCTGTAATGACATGCGCAGTGTAAATGCCCCTGTAATGAGATGTGCAGTGTAAATGCCCCTGTAATGAGATGCGCAGTGTAAATGCCCCGTAATAAGATGTGCAGTGTAAATGCCCCTCTAATGAGATGCGCAGTGTAAATGCCCCGTAATGAGATGCGCAGTGTAAATGCCCCTGTAATGAGATGCGCAGTGTAAATGCCCCGTAATGAGATGCGCAGTGTAAATGCCCCTGTAATGAGATGCGCAGTGTAAATGCCCCTGTAATGAGATGCGCAGTGTAAATGCCCCTGTAATGAGATGCCCAGTGTAAATGCCCCTGTAATGAGATGCACAGTGTAAATGCACCGTAATGAGATGCGCAGTGTAAAGGACCCTGTAATGAGATGCGCAGTGTAAATGCCCCTGTAATGAGATGCGCAGTGTAAATGCCCCTGTAATGAGATGCGCAGTGTAAATGCCCCTGTTATGAGATGCGCAGTTTAAATGCCCCTGTAATGAGATGCGCCGTGTAAAGGCCCCTGTAATGAGAAGCGCAATGTAAATGCCCCTGTAATGAGATGCGCAGTGTAAATGCCCCGTAATGGGATGCCCAGTGTAAATGCCCCTTAATGAGATGCACATTGTAAATGCCCTGTAATGAGATGCGCAGTGTAAATGCCCCGTAATGAGATGCACAGTGTAAATTCCCCTGTAATGACATGCGCAGTGTAAATGCCCCTGTAATGAGATGTGCAGTGTAAATGCCCCTGTAATGAGATGCGCAGTGTAAATGCCCCTCTAATGAGATGCGCAGTGTAAATGCCCCTGTAATGAGATGCGCAGTGTAAATGCCCCTCTAATGAGATGCGCAGTGTAAATGCCCCTGTAATGAGATGCGCAGTGTAAATGCCCCGTAATGAGATGCGCAGTGTAAATGCCCCTGTAATGAGATGCGCAGTGTAAATGCCCCTGTAATGAGATGCGCAGTGTAAATGCCCCTGTAATGAGATGCCCAGTGTAAATGCCCCTGTAATGAGATGCACAGTGTAAATGCCCCGTAATGAGATGCGCAGTGTAAAGGACCCTGTAATGAGATGCGCAGTGTAAATGCCCCTGTAATGAGATGTGCAGTGTAAATGCCCCTGTAATGAGATGCGCAGTGTAAATGCCCCTGTAATGAGATGCGCAGTGTAAATGCCCCTGTAATGAGATGCGCAGTGTAAATGCCCCTGTTATGAGATGCGCAGTTTAAATGCCCCTGTAATGAGATGCGCAGTGTAAATGCCACTTTAATGAGATGCGCAGTGTAAAGACCCTTGTAATGAGATGCGCAATGTAAAGGCCCCTGTAATGAGATGCGCAGTGTAAAGGCCCCTGTAATGAGATGCGCTGTGTAAAGGCCCCTGTAATGAGATGCGCCGTGTAAAGGCCCCTGTAATGAGATGCGCCGTGTAAAGGCCCCTGTAATGAGATGCGCCGTGTAAAGGCCCCTGTAATGAGATGCGCAGTGTAAATGCCCCGTAATGGGATACCCAGTGTAAATGCCCCTTAATGAGATGCGCCATGTAAAGGCCCCTGTAATGAGATGCGCCGTGTAAAGGCACCTGTAATGAGATGCGCAGTGTAAATGCCCCGTAATGGGATGCTCAGTGTAAATGTCCCTTAATGAGATGCACAGTGTAAATGCCCTGTAATGAGATGCGCAGTGTAAATGCCCTGTAATGAGATGCGCAGTGTAAATGCCCCGTAATAAGATGCACAGTGTAAATTCCCCTGTTATGACATGCGCAGTGTAAATGCCCCTGTAATGACATGCGCAGTGTAAATGCCCCTGTAATGACATGCGCAGTGTAAATGCCCCTGTAATGAGATGCGCAGTGTAAATGCCCTTGTAATGAGATGCGCAGTGTAAATGCCCCTGTAATGAGATGCGCAGTGTAAATGCCCCTGTAATGAGATGCGCAGTGTAAATGCCCCGTAATGAGATGCGCAGTGTAAATGCCCCTGTAAGGAGATGCGCAGTGTAAATGCCCCTGTAATGAGATGCGCAGTGTAAATGCCCCTGTAATGAGATGCGCAGTGTAAATGCCCCTGTAAGGAGATGCGCAGTGTAAATGCCCCTGTAATGAGATGCGCAGTGTAAATGCCCCTGTAATGAGATGCGCAGTGTAAAGGCCCCTGTAATGAGATGCCCAGTGTAAATGCCCCTGTAATGAGATGCGCAGTGTAAATGCCCCGTAATGATATGCGCAGTGTAAAGGACCCTGTATTGAGATGCGCAGTGTAAAAGCCCCGTAATGAGATGCGCAGTGTAAATGCCCCTGTAATGAGATGCGCAGTGTAAATGCCCCTGTAATGAGATGCGCAGTGTAAATGCCCCTGTAATGAGATGCGCAGTGTAAATGCCCCTGTAATGAGATGCGCAGTGTAAATGCCCCTGTAATGAGATGCGCAGTTTAAATGCCCCTGTAATGAGATGCGCAGTGTAAAGGCCCCTGTAATGAGATGCGCAGTGTAAAGGCCCCTGTAATGAGTTGCGCAGTGTAAAGGCCCCTGTAATGAGATGCGCAGTGTAAAGGCCCCTGTAATGAGATGCGCAGTGTAAAGGCCCCTGTAATGAGATGCGCAGTGTAAAGGCCCCTGTAATGAGATGCGCAGTGTAAAGGCCCCTGTAATGAGATGCGCAGTGTAAAGGCCCCCGCAATGAGATGCGCAGTGTAAATGCCCCCGTAATGAGATGCGCAGTGTAAATGCCCCCGTAATGAGATGCGCATTGTAAATGACCCGTAATGAGATGCGCAGTGTAAATGCCCCGTAATGAGATGCGCAGTGTAAATGCCCCGTAATGAGATGCGCAGTGTAAATGCCCCTGTAATGAGATGCGCAGTGTAAATGCCCCTGTAATGAGATGCGCAGTGTAAATGCCCCTGTAATGAGATGTGCTGTGTAAAGGCCCCTGTAATGAGATGCGCCGTGTAAATGCCCCGTAATGAGATGCGCAGTGTAAATGCCCCTGTAATGAGATGCGCAGTGTAAATGCCCCTGTAATGAGATGCGCAGTGTAAATGCCCCGTAATGGGATGCCCAGTGTAAATGCCCCTTAATGAGATGCACAGTGTAAATGCCCTGTAATGAGATGCGCAGTGTAAATGCCCCGTAATGAGATGCACAGTGTAAATGCCCCTGTAATGAGATGCGCTGTGTAAAGGCCCCTGTAATGAGATGCGCCGTGTAAAGGCCCCTGTAATGAGATGCGCAATGTAAATGCCCCTGTAATGAGATGCGCAGTGTAAATGCCCCGTAATGGGATGCCCAGTGTAAATGCCCTGTAATGAGATGCGCAGTGTAAATGCCCCTGTAATGAGATGCGCAGTGGAAATGCCCCTGTAATGAGATGCGCAGTGTAAATGCCCCTGTAATGAGAAGCGCAGTGTAAATGCCCCGTAATGAGATGCGCAGTGTAAATGCCCCTGTAATGAGATGCGCAGTGTAAATGCCCCTGTAATGAAATGCGCAGTGTAAATGCCCCTGTAATGAGATGCGCAGTGTAAATGCACCTGTAATGAGATGCGCAGTGTAAATGCCCCTGTAAAGTGATGCCCAGTATAAATGCCCCTGTAATGAGATGCGCAGTGTAAATGCCCCTGTAATGAGATGCGCCGTGTAAATGCCCCTGTAATGAAATGCGCAGTGTAAATGCCCCTGTAATGAGATGCGCAGTGTAAATGCACCTGTAATGAGATGCTCAGTGTAAATGCCCCTGTAAAGTGATGCCCAGTATAAATGCCCCTGTAATGAGATGCGCAGTGTAAATGCCCCGTAATGAGATGCGCCGTGTAAAGGCCCCTGTAATGAGATGCGCCGTGTAAAGGCCCCTGTAATGAGATGCGCCGTGTAAAGGCCCCTGTAATGAGATGCGCCGTGGAAAGGCCCCTGTAATGAGATGCGCCGTGTAAAGGCCCCTGTAATGAGATGCGCCGTGTAAAGGCCCCTGTAATGAGATGCGCAGTGTAAAGGCCCCTGTAATGAGATGCGCAGTGTAAAGGCCCCTGTAATGAGATGCGCAGTTTAAATGCCCCTGTAATGAGATGCGCAGTGTAAAGGCCCCTGTAATGAGTTGCGCAGTGTAAAGGCCCCTGTAATGAGTTGCGCAGTGTAAAGGCCCCTGTAATGAGATGCGCAGTGTAAAGGCCCCTGTAATGAGATGCGCAGTGTAAAGGCCCCTGTAATGAGATGCGCAGTGTAAAGGCCCCTGTAATGAGATGCGCAGTGTAAAGGCCCCTGTAATGAGATGCGCAGTGTAAATGCCCCGTAATGAGATGCGCAGTGTAAAAGCCCCGTAATGAGATGCGCAGTGTAAAGGCCCCTGTAATGAGATGCGCAGTGTAAATGCCCCTGTAATGAGATGCGCAGTGTAAATGCTACCTGTAATGAGAAACGCAGTGTAAATGCCCCTGTAATGAGATGCGCAGTGTAAATACCCCTGTAATGAGATGCGCAGTGTAAATGCCCCTGTAATGAGATGCGCAGTGGAAATGCCCTTGTAATGAGATGCGCAGTGTAAATGCCCCTGTAATGAGATGTGCTGTGTAAAGGCCCCTGTAATGAGATGCGCCGTGTAAAGGCCCCTGTAATGAGATGCGCCATTTACACTGCGCATCTCATTACAGGGTCATTTACACTGCGCATCTCATTACGGGGCATTTACACTGCGCATCTCATTACAGGGGCATTTACACTGCGCATCTCATTACAGGGGCATTTACACTGCGCATCTCATTACAGGGGCATTTACACTGCGCATCTCATTACAGGGGCATTTACACTGCGCATGTCATTACAGGGGCATTTACACTGCGCATCTCATTACAGGGGCATTTACATTGCGCATCTCATTACAGGGGCCTTTACACTGCGCATCTCATTACAGGGGCCTTTACATTGCGCATCTCATTACAAGGGTCTTTACACTGCGCATCTCATTACAGGGGCATTTACACTGCGCATCTCATTACAGGGGCATTTACACTGCGCATCTCATTACAGGGGCATTTACACTGCGCATCTCATTACAGGGGCATTTACACTGCGCATCTCATTACAGGGGCATTTACACTGCGCATCTCATTACAGGGGCATTTACACTGCGCATCTCATTACGGGGCATTTACACTGCGCATCTCATTACAGGGGCATTTACACGGCGCATCTCATTACAGGGGCATTTACACGGCGCATCTCATTACAGGGGCATTTACACTGCGCATCTCATTACAGGGGCATTTACACTGCGCATCTCATTACGGGGCATTTACACTGCGCATCTCATTACAGAGGCATTTACACTGCGCATCTCATTACAGGGGCCTTTACACGGCGCATCTCATTACAGGGTCCTTTACACGGCGCATCTCATTACAGGGGCCTTTACACGGCGCATCTCATTACAGGGGCCTTTACACTGCGCATCTCATTACAGGGGCCTTTACATTGCGCATCTCATTACAAGGGTCTTTACACTGCGCATCTCATTACAGGGGCATTTACACTGCGCATCTCATTACAGGGGCATTTACACTGCGCATCTCATTACAGGGGAATTTACACTGCGCATCTCATTACAGGGGTATTTACACTGCGCATCTCATTACAGGGGCATTTACACGGCGCATCTCATTACAGGGGCATTTACACTGCGCATCTTATTACAGGGGCATTTACACTGCGCATCTCATTACAGGGGCATTTACACTGCGCATCTCATTACAGGGGCATTTACACTGCGCATCTCATTACAGGGGCATTTACACTGCGCATCTCATTACAGGGGCTTTACATTGCGCATCTCATTACAGGGGCCTTTACACGGCGCATCTCATTACAGGGGCCTTTACATGGCGCATCTCATTACAGGGGCCTTTACACAGCACATCTCATTACAGGGGCCTTTACACTGCGCATCTCATTACAGGGGCCTTTACACTGCGCATCTCATTACAAGGGCCTTTACACTGCGCATCTCATTACAGTGGCATTTACACTGCGCATCTCATTACAGGGGCATTTACACTGCGCTTCTCATTACAGGGGCATTTACACTGCGCATCTCATTACAGGGGCATTTACACTGCGCATCTCATTACAGGGGCATTTACACTGCGCATGTCATTACAGGGGCATTTACACTGTGCATCTCATTACGGGGCATTTACACTGCGCATCTCATTACAGGGCATTTACACTGTGCATCTCATTAAGGGGCATTTACACTGGGCATCCCATTACGGGGCATTTACACTGCGCATCTCATTACAGGGGCATTTACACTGCGCATCTCATTACAGGGGCATTTACACGGCGCATCTCATTACAGGGGCATTTACACTGCGCATCTTATTACAGGGGCATTTACACTGCGCATCTCATTACAGGGGCATTTACACTGCGCATCTCATTACAGGGGCATTTACACTGCGCATCTCATTACAGGGGCATTTACACTGCGCATCTCATTACAGGGGCTTTACATTGCGCATCTCATTACAGGGGCCTTTACACGGCGCATCTCATTAGAGGGGCCTTTACACGGCGCATCTCATTACAGGGGCCTTTACATGGCGCATCTCATTACAGGGGCCTTTACACAGCACATCTCATTACAGGGGCCTTTACACTGCGCATCTCATTACAGGGGCCTTTACACTGCGCATCTCATTACAAGGGCCTTTACACTGCGCATCTCATTACAGTGGCATTTACACTGCGCATCTCATTACAGGGGCATTTACACTGCGCTTCTCATTACAGGGGCATTTACACTGCGCATCTCATTACAGGGGCATTTACACTGCGCATCTCATTACAGGGGCATTTACACTGCGCATGTCATTACAGGGGCATTTACACTGTGCATCTCATTACGGGGCATTTACACTGCGCATCTCATTACAGGGCATTTACACTGTGCATCTCATTAAGGGGCATTTACACTGGGCATCCCATTACGGGGCATTTACACTGCGCATCTCATTACAGGGGCATTTACATTGCGCATCTCATTACAGGGGTCTTTACACGGCGCATCTCATTACAGGGGCCTTTACACAGCGCATCTCATTACAGGGGCCTTTACACTGCGCATCTCATTACAGGGGCCTTTACATTGCGCATCTCATTACAAGGGTCTTTACACTGCGCATCTCATTACAGGGGCATTTACACTGCGCATCTCATTACAGGGGCATTTACACTGCGCATCTCATTACAGGGGCATTTACACTGCGCATCTCATTACAGGGGCATTTACACTGCGCATCTCATTACAGGGGCATTTACACTGCGCATCTCATTACAGGGGCATTTACACGGCGCATCTCATTACAGGGGCATTTACACGGCGCATCTCATTACAGGGGCATTTACACTGCGCATCTCATTACAGAGGCATTTACACTGCGCATCTCATTACGGGGCATTTACACTGCGCATCTCATTACAGAGGCATTTACACTGCGCATCTCATTACAGGGGCCTTTACACGGCGCATCTCATTACAGGGTCCTTTACACGGCGCATCTCATTACAGGGGCCTTTACACAGCGCATCTCATTACAGGGGCCTTTACACTGCGCATCTCATTACAGGGGCCTTTACATTGCGCATCTCATTACAAGGGTCTTTACACTGCGCATCTCATTACAGGGGCATTTACACTGCGCATCTCATTACAGGGGCATTTACACTGCGCATCTCATTACAGGGGAATTTACACTGAGCATCTCATTACAGGGGCATTTACACTGCGCATCTCATTACAGGGGCATTTACACTGCGCATCTCATTACAGGGGCATTTACACGGCGCATCTCATTACAGGGGCATTTACACGGCGCATCTCATTACAGGGGCATTTACACAGCGCATCTCATTACAGGGGCATTTACACTGCGCATCTCATTACGGGGCATTTACACTGCGCATCTCATTACAGAGGCATTTACACTGCGCATCTCATTACAGGGGCCTTTACACGGCGCATCTCATTACAGGGTCCTTTACACGGCGCATCTCATTACAGGGGCCTTTACACAGCGCATCTCATTACAGGGGCCTTTACACTGCGCATCTCATTACAGGGGCCTTTACATTGCGCATCTCATTACAAGGGTCTTTACACTGCGCATCTCATTACAGGGGCATTTACACTGCGCATCTCATTACAGGGGCATTTACACTGCGCATCTCATTACAGGGGAATTTACACTGAGCATCTCATTACAGGGGCATTTACACTGCGCATCTCATTACAGGGGCATTTACACTGCGCATCTCATTACAGGGGCATTTACACTGCGCATCTCATTACAGGGGCATTTACACTGCGCATCTCATTACAGGGGCATTTACACTGCGCATCTCATTACAGGGGCATTTACACTGCGCATCTCATTACAGGGGCATTTACACGGCGCATCTCATTACAGGGGCATTTACACGGCGCATCTCATTACAGGGGCATTTACACGGCGCATCTCATTACAGGGTCATTTACACTGCGCATCTCATTACGGGGCATTTACACTGCGCATCTCATTACAGGGGCATTTACACTGCGCATCTCATTACAGGGGCATTTACACTGCGCATCTCATTACAGGGGCATTTACACTGCGCATCTCATTACAGGGGCATTTACACTGCGCATGTCATTACAGGGGCATTTACACTGCGCATCTCATTACAGGGGCATTTACACTGCGCATCTCATTAAGGGGCATTTACACTGGGCATCCCATTACGGGGCATTTACACTGCGCATCTCATTACAGGGGCATTTACATTGCGCATCTCATTACAGGGGCCTTTACACGGCGCATCTCATTACAGGGGCCTTTACACGGCGCATCTCATTACAGGGTCCTTTACACGGCGCATCTCATTACAGGGGCCTTTACACAGCGCATCTCATTACAGGGGCCTTTACACTGCGCATCTCATTACAGGGGCCTTTACATTGCACATCTCATTACAAGGGTCTTTACACTGCGCATCTCATTACAGGGGCATTTACACTGCGCATCTCATTACAGGGGCATTTAAACTGCGCATCTCATTACAGGGGCATTTAAACTGCGCATCTCATTACAGGGGCATTTATACTGCGCATCTCATTACAGGGGCATTTACATTGCGCATCTCATTACAGGGGCCTTTACACGGCGCATCTCATTACAGGGTCCTTTACACGGCGCATCTCATTACAGGGGCATTTACACTGCGCATCTCATTACTGGGGAATTTACACTGAGCATCTCATTACAGGGGCATTTACACTGCGCATCTCATTACAGGGGCCTTTACACTGCGCATCTCATTACAGAGGCATTTACACTGCGCATCTCATTACAGGGGCCTTTACACTGCGCATCTCATTACAGGGGCATTTACACTGCGCATCTCATTACAGGGGCATTTACACTGCGCATCTCATTACAGGGGCATTTACACGGCGCATCTCATTACAGGGGCATTTACACTGCGCATCTCATTACAGGGGCCTTTACACTGCGCATCTCATTACGGGGCTTTTACACTGCGCATCTCATTACAGGGTCCTTTACACTGCGCATCTCATTACGGGGAATTTACACTGCGCATGTCATTACAGGGGCATTTACACTGCGCATGTCATTACAGGGGCATTTACACTGCGCATGTCTTTACAGGGGAATTTACACTGTGCAGCTCATTACGGGGCATTTACACTGCGCATCTCATTACAAGGTCCTTTACACTGCGCATCTCATTACGGGGAATTTACACTGCGCATGTCATTACAGGGGCATTTACACTGCGCATGTCATTACAGGGGCATTTACACTGCGCATGTCATTACAGGGGAATTTACACTGTGCATCTCATTACGGGGCATTTACACTGCGCATCTCATTACATGGCATTTACACTGTGCATCTCATTAAGGGCATTTACACTGGGCATCCCATTACGGGGCATTTACACTGCGCATCTCATTACAGGGGCTTTACATTGCGCATCTCATTACAGGGGCCTTTACACGGCGCATCTCATTACAGGGGCCTTTACACAGCGCATCTCATTACAGGGGCCTTTACACTGCGCATCTCATTACAGGGGCCTTTACATTGCGCATCTCATTACAAGGGTCTTTACACTGCGCATCTCATTACAGGGGCATTTACACTGCGCATCTCATTACAGGGGCATTTACACTGCGCATCTCATTACAGGGGCATTTACACTGCGCATCTCATTACAGGGGCATTTACACTGCGCATCTCATTACAGGGGCATTTACACTGCGCATCTCATTACAGGGGCATTTACACTGTGCATCTCATTACAGGGGCATTTACACTGCGCATCTCATTACAGGGGCATTTACACGGCGCATCTCATTACAGGGGCATTTACACGGCGCATCTCATTACAGGGGCATTTACACTGCGCATCTCATTACAGGGGCATTTACACTGCGCATCTCATTACGGGGCATTTACACTGCGCATCTCATTACAGAGGCATTTACACTGCGCATCTCATTACAGGGGCCTTTACACGGCGCATCTCATTACAGGGTCCTTTACACGACGCATCTCATTACAGGGGCCTTTACACAGCGCATCTCATTACAGGGGCCTTTACACTGCGCATCTCATTACAGGGGCCTTTACATTGCGCATCTCATTACAAGGGTCTTTACACTGCGCATCTCATTACAGGGGCATTTACACTGCGCATCTCATTACAGGGGCATTTACACTGCGCATCTCATTACAGGGGAATTTACACTGAGCATCTCATTACAGGGGCATTTACACTGCGCATCTCATTACAGGGGCATTTACACTGCGCATCTCATTACAGGGGCATTTACACTGCGCATCTCATTACAGGGGCATTTACACTGCGCATCTCATTACAGGGGCATTTACACGGCGCATCTCATTACAGGGGCATTTACACGGCGCATCTCATTACAGGGGCATTTACACTGCGCATCTCATTACAGGGTCATTTACACTGCGCATCTCATTACGGGGCATTTACACTGCGCATCTCATTACAGGGGCATTTACACTGCGCATCTCATTACAGGGGCATTTACACTGCGCATCTCATTACAGGGGCATTTACACTGCGCATCTCATTACAGGGGCCTTTACACAGCACATCTCATTACAGGGGCCTTTACACTGCGCATCTCATTACAGGGTCATTTACACTGCGCATCTCATTACGGGGCATTTACACTGCGCATCTCATTACAGGGGCCTTTACACTGCGCATCTCATTACAGGGTCATTTACACTGCGCATCTCATTACGGGGCATTTACACTGCGCATCTCATTACAGGGGCATTTACACTGCGCATCTCATTACAGGGGCATTTACACTGCGCATCTCATTACAGGGGCATTTACACTGCGCATCTCATTACAGGGGCATTTACACTGCGCATGTCATTACAGGGGCATTTACACTGCGCATCTCATTACAGGGGCATTTACATTGCGCATCTCATTACAGGGGCCTTTACACTGCGCATCTCATTACAGGGGCCTTTACATTGCGCATCTAATTACAAGGGTCTTTACACTGCGCATCTCATTACAGGGGCATTTACACTGCGCATCTCATTACAGGGGCATTTACACTGCGCATCTCATTACAGGGGCATTTACACTGCGCATCTCATTACAGGGGCATTTACACTGCGCATCTCATTACAGGGGCATTTACACTGCGCATCTCATTACAGGGGCATTTACACTGCGCATCTCATTACAGGGGCATTTACACAGCGCATCTCATTACAGGGGCATTTACACGGCGCATCTCATTACAGGGGCATTTACACTGCGCATCTCATTACGGGGCATTTACACTGCGCATCTCATTACAGAGGCATTAACACTGCGCATCTCATTACAGGGGCCTTTACACGGCGCATCTCATTACAGGGTCCTTTACACGGCGCATCTCATTACAGGGGCCTTTACACAGCGCATCTCATTACAGGGGCCTTTACACTGCGCATCTCATTACAGGGGCCTTTACATTGCGCATCTCATTACAAGGGTCTTTACACTGCGCATCTCATTACAGGGGCATTTACACTGCGCATCTCATTACAGGGGCATTTACACTGCGCATCTCATTACAGGGGAATTTACACTGAGCATCTCATTACAGGGGCATTTACACTGCGCATCTCATTACAGGGGCATTTACACTGCGCATCTCATTACAGGGGCATTTACACTGCGCATCTCATTACAGGGGCATTTACACTGCGCATCTCATTACAGGGGCATTTACACGGCGCATCTCATTACAGGGGCATTTACACGGCGCATCTCATTACAGGGGCATTTACACTGCGCATCTCATTACAGGGTCATTTACACTGCGCATCTCATTACGGGGCATTTACACTGCGCATCTCATTACAGGGGCATTTACACTGCGCATCTCATTACAGGGGCATTTACACTGCGCATCTCATTACAGGGGCATTTACACTGCGCATCTCATTACAGGGGCATTTACACTGCGCATGTCATTACAGGGGCATTTACACTGCGCATCTCATTACAGGGGCATTTACACTGCGCATCTCATTAAGGGGCATTTACACTGGGCATCCCATTACGGGGCATTTACACTGCGCATCTCATTACAGGGGCATTTACATTGCGCATCTCATTACAGGGGCCTTTACACGGCGCATCTCATTACAGGGGCCTTTACACGGCGCATCTCATTACAGGGTCCTTTACACGGCGCATCTCATTACAGGGGCCTTTACACAGCGCATCTCATTACAGGGGCCTTTACACTGCGCATCTCATTACAGGGGCCTTTACATTGCACATCTCATTACAAGGGTCTTTACACTGCGCATCTCATTACAGGGGCATTTACACTGCGCATCTCATTACAGGGGCATTTAAACTGCGCATCTCATTACAGGGGCATTTAAACTGCGCATCTCATTACAGGGGCATTTATACTGCGCATCTCATTACAGGGGCATTTACACTGCGCATCTCATTACAGGGGCATTTACATTGCGCATCTCATTACAGGGGCCTTTACACTGCGCATCTCATTACAGGGGCATTTAAACTGCGCATCTCATTACAGGGGCATTTACACTGCGCATCTCATTACAGGGGCATTTACACGGCGCATCTCATTACAGGGGCATTTACACTGCGCATCTTATTACAGGGGCATTTACACTGCGCATCTCATTACAGGGGCATTTACACTGCGCATCTCATTACAGGGGCATTTACACTGCGCATCTCATTACAGGGGCATTTACACTGCGCATCTCATTACAGGGGCTTTACATTGCGCATCTCATTACAGGGGCCTTTACACGGCGCATCTCATTAGAGGGGCCTTTACACGGCGCATCTCATTACAGGGGCCTTTACATGGCGCATCTCATTACAGGGGCCTTGACACAGCACATCTCATTACAGGGGCCTTTACACTGCGCATCTCATTACAGGGGCCTTTACACTGCGCATCTCATTACAAGGGCCTTTACACTGCGCATCTCATTACAGTGGCATTTACACTGCGCATCTCATTACAGGGGCATTTACACTGCGCTTCTCATTACAGGGGCATTTACACTGCGCATCTCATTACAGGGGCATTTACACTGCGCATCTCATTACAGGGGCATTTACACTGCGCATGTCATTACAGGGGCATTTACACTGTGCATCTCATTACGGGGCATTTACACTGCGCATCTCATTACAGGGCATTTACACTGTGCATCTCATTAAGGGGCATTTACACTGGGCATCCCATTACGGGGCATTTACACTGCGCATCTCATTACAGGGGCATTTACATTGCGCATCTCATTACAGGGGCCTTTACACGGCGCATCTCATTACAGGGGCCTTTACACAGCGCATCTCATTACAGGGGCCTTTACACTGCGCATCTCATTACAGGGGCCTTTACATTGCGCATCTCATTACAAGGGTCTTTACACTGCGCATCTCATTACAGGGGCATTTACACTGCGCATCTCATTACAGGGGCATTTACACTGCGCATCTCATTACAGGGGCATTTACACTGCACATCTCATTACAGGGGCATTTACACGGCGCATCTCATTACAGGGGCATTTACACGGCGCATCTCATTACAGGGGCATTTACACTGCGCATCTCATTACAGGGGCATTTACACTGCGCATCTCATTACGGGGCATTTACACTGCGCATCTCATTACAGAGGCATTTACACTGCGCATCTCATTACAGGGGCCTTTACACGGCGCATCTCATTACAGGGTCCTTTATACGGCGCATCTCATTACAGGGGCCTTTACACAGCGCATCTCATTACAGGGGCCTTTACACTGCGCATCTCATTACAGGGGCCTTTACATTGCGCATCTCATTACAAGGGTCTTTACACTGCGCATCTCATTACAGGGGCATTTACACTGCGCATCTCATTACAGGGGCATTTACACTGCGCATCTCATTACAGGGGCATTTACACTGCGCATCTCATTACAGGGGAATTTACACTGAGCATCTCATTACAGGGGCATTTACACTGCGCATCTCATTACAGGGGCATTTACACTGCGCATCTCATTACAGGGGCATTTACACTGCGCATCTCATTACAGGGGCATTTACACTGCGCATCTCATTACAGGGGCATTTACACGGCGCATCTCATTACAGGGGCATTTACACGGCGCATCTCATTACAGGGGCATTTACACTGCGCATCTCATTACAGGGTCATTTACACTGCGCATCTCATTACGGGGCATTTACACTGCGCATCTCATTACAAGGGCATTTACACTGCGCATCTCATTACAGGGGCATTTACACTGCGCATCTCATTACAGGGGCATTTACACTGCGCATCTCATTACAGGGGCATTTACACTGCGCATGTCATTACAGGGGCATTTACACTGCGCATCTCATTACAGGGGCATTTACATTGCGCATCTCATTACAGGGGCCTTTACACTGCGCATCTCATTACAGGGGCCTTTACATTGCGCATCTCATTACAAGGGTCTTTACACTGCGCATCTCATTACAGGGGCATTTACACTGCGCATCTCATTACAGGGGCATTTACACTGCGCATCTCATTACAGGGGCATTTACACTGCGCATCTCATTACAGGGGCATTTACACTGCGCATCTCATTACAGGGGCATTTACACTGCGCATCTCATTACAGGGGCATTTACACTGCGCATCTCATTACAGGGGCATTTACACTGCGCATCTCATTACAGGGGCATTTACACGGCGCATCTCATTACAGGGGCATTTACACGGCGCATCTCATTACAGGGGCATTTACACTGCGCATCTCATTACAGGGGCATTTACACTGCGCATACCATTACGGGGCATTTACACTGCGCATCTCATTACAGAGGCATTTACACTGCGCATCTCATTACAGGGGCCTTTACACGGCGCATCTCATTACAGGGTCCTTTACACGGCGCATCTCATTACAGGGGCCTTTACACAGCGCATCTCATTACAGGGGCCTTTACACTGCGCATCTCATTACAGGGGCCTTTACATTGCGCATCTCATTACAAGGGTCTTTACACTGCGCATCTCATTACAGGGGCATTTACACTGCGCATCTCATTACAGGGGCATTTACACTGCGCATCTCATTACAGGGGAATTTACACTGAGCATCTCATTACAGGGGCATTTACACTGCGCATCTCATTACAGGGGCATTTACACTGCGCATCTCATTACAGGGGCATTTACACTGCGCATCTCATTACAGGGGCATTTACACTGCGCATCTCATTACAAGGTCCTTTACACTGCGCATCTCATTACGGGGAATTTACACTGCGCATGTCATTACAGGGGCATTTACACTGCGCATGTCATTACAGGGGCATTTACACTGCGCATGTCATTACAGGGGAATTTACACTGTGCATCTCATTACGGGGCATTTACACTGCGCATCTCATTACATGGCATTTACACTGTGCATCTCATTAAGGGCATTTACACTGGGCATCCCATTACGGGGCATTTACACTGCGCATCTCATTACAGGGGCCTTTACATTGCGCATCTCATTACAAGGGTCTTTACACTGCGCATCTCATTACAGGGGCATTTACACTGCGCATCTCATTACAGGGGCATTTACACTGCGCATCTCATTACAGGGGAATTTACACTGAGCATCTCATTACAGGGGCATTTACACTGCGCATCTCAATACAGGGGCATTTACACTGCGCATCTCATTACAGGGGCATTTACACTGCGCATCTCATTACAGGGGCATTTACACTGCGCATCTCATTACAAGGTCCTTTACACTGCGCATCTCATTACGGGGAATTTACACTGCGCATGTCATTACAGGGGCATTTACACTGCGCATGTCATTACAGGGGCATTTACACTGCGCATGTCATTACAGGGGAATTTACACTGTGCATCTCATTACGGGGCATTTACACTGCGCATCTCATTACATGGCATTTACACTGTGCATCTCATTAAGGGCATTTACACTGGGCATCCCATTACGGGGCATTTACACTGCGCATCTCATTACAGGGGCTTTACATTGCGCATCTCATTACAGGGGCCTTTACACGGCGCATCTCATTAGAGGGGCCTTTACACGGCGCATCTCATTACAGGGGCCTTTACATGGCACATCTCATTACAGGGGCCTTTACACAGCACATCTCATTACAGGGGCCTTTACACTGCGCATCTCATTACAGGGGCCTTTACACTGCGCATCTCATTACAAGGGCCTTTACACTGCGCATCTCATTACAGTGGCATTTACACTGCGCATCTCATTACAGTGGCATTTACACTGCGCATCTCATTACAGGGGCATTTACACTGCGCTTCTCATTACAGGGGCATTTACACTGCGCATCTCATTACAGGGGCATTTACACTGCGCATCTCATTACAGGGGCATTTACACTGCGCATGTCATTACAGGGGCATTTACACTGGCATCTCATTACGGGGCATTTACACTGCGCATCTCATTACAGGGCATTTACACTGTGCATCTCATTAAGGGGCATTTACACTGGGCATCCCATTACGGGGCATTTACACTGCGCATCTCATTACAGGGGCATTTACATTGCGCATCTCATTACAGGGGCCTTTACACTGCGCATCTCATTACAGGGGCCTTTACATTGCGCATCTCATTACAAGGGTCTTTACATTGCGCATCTCATTACAGGGGCATTTACACTGCGCATCTCATTACAGGGGCATTTACACTGCGCATCTCATTACAGGGGCATTTACACTGCGCATCTCATTACAGGGGCATTTACACTGCGCATCTCATTACAGGGGCATTTACACTGCGCATCTCATTACAGGGGCATTTACACTGCGCATCTCATTACAGGGGCATTTACACTGCGCATCTCATTACAGGGGCATTTACACGGCGCATCTCATTACAGGGGCATTTACACGGCGCATCTCATTACAGGGGCATTTACACTGCGCATCTCATTACAGGGGCATTTACACTGCGCATCTCATTACGGGGCATTTACACTGCGCATCTCATTACAGAGGCATTTACACTGCGCATCTCATTACAGGGGCCTTTACACGGCGCATCTCATTACAGGGTCCTTTACACGGCGCATCTCATTACAGGGGCCTTTACACAGCGCATCTCATTACAGGGGCTTTTACACTGCGCATCTCATTACAGGGGCCTTTACATTGCGCATCTCATTACAAGGGTCTTTACACTGCGCATCTCATTACAGGGGCATTTACACTGCGCATCTCATTACAGGGGCATTTACACTGCGCATCTCATTACAGGGGCATTTACACTGAGCATCTCATTACAGGGGCATTTACACTGCGCATCTCATTACAGGGGCATTTACACTGCGCATCTCATTACAGGGGCATTTACACTGCGCATCTCATTACAGGGGCATTTACACTGCGCATCTCATTACAGGGGCATTTACACGGCGCATCTCATTACAGGGGCATTTACACGGCGCATCTCATTACAGGGGCATTTACACTGCGCATCTCATTACAGGGTCATTTACACTGCGCATCTCATTACGGGGCATTTACACTGCGCATCTCATTACAGGGGCATTTACACTGCGCATCTCATTACAGGGGCATTTACACTGCGCATCTCATTACAGGGGCATTTACACTGCGCATCTCATTACAGGGGCATTTACACTGCGCATGTCATTACAGGGGCATTTACACTGCGCATCTCATTACAGGGGCATTTACATTGCGCATCTCATTACAGGGGCCTTTACACTGCGCATCTCATTACAGGGGCCTTTACATTGCGCATCTCATTACAAGGGTCTTTACACTGCGCATCTCATTACAGGGGCATTTACACTGCGCATCTCATTACAGGGGCATTTACACTGCGCATCTCATTACAGGGGGATTTACACTGCGCATCTCATTACAGGGGCATTTACACTGCGCATCTCATTACAGGGGCATTTACACTGCGCATCTCATTACAGGGGCATTTACACTGCGCATCTCATTACAGGGGCATTTACACTGCGCATCTCATTACAGGGGCATTTACACTGCGCATCTCATTACAGGGGCATTTACACTGCGCATCTCATTACAGGGGCATTTACACTGCGCATCTCATTACAGGGGCTTTACATTGCGCATCTCATTACAGGGGCCTTTACACGGCGCATCTCATTAGAGGGGCCTTTACACGGCGCATCTTATTACAGGGGCCTTTACATGGCGCATCTCATTACAGGGGCCTTGACACAGCACATCTCATTACAGGGGCCTTTACACTGCGCATCTCATTACAGGGGCCTTTACACTGCGCATCTCATTACAAGGG
This sequence comes from Ascaphus truei, assembly GCF_040206685.1. Taxonomy (NCBI): domain Eukaryota; kingdom Metazoa; phylum Chordata; class Amphibia; order Anura; family Ascaphidae; genus Ascaphus; species Ascaphus truei. The sequence continues at coordinate 496,919 of NW_027454091.1, read as the reverse complement.
CCTTTACACTGCGCATCTCATTACAGTGGCATTTACACTGCGCATCTCATTACAGGGGCATTTACACTGCGCTTCTCATTACAGGGGCATTTACACTGCGCATCTCATTACAGGGGCATTTACACTGCGCATCTCATTACAGGGGCATTTACACTGCGCATGTCATTACAGGGGCATTTACACTGTGCATCTCATTACGGGGCATTTACACTGCGCATCTCATTACAGGGCATTTACACTGTGCATCTCATTAAGGGGCATTTACACTGGGCATCCCATTACGGGGCATTTACACTGCGCATCTCATTACAGGGGCATTTACATTGCACATCTCATTACAGGGGCCTTTACACGGCGCATCTCATTACAGGGGCCTTTACACAGCGCATCTCATTACAGGGGCCTTTACACTGCGCATCTCATTACAGGGGCCTTTACATTGCGCATCTCATTACAAGGGTCTTTACACTGCGCATCTCATTACAGGGGCATTTACACTGCGCATCTCATTACAGGGGCATTTACACTGCGCATCTCATTACAGGGGCATTTACACTGCACATCTCATTACAGGGGCATTTACACGGCGCATCTCATTACAGGGGCATTTACACGGCGCATCTCATTACAGGGGCATTTACACTGCGCATCTCATTACAGGGGCATTTACACTGCGCATCTCATTACGGGGCATTTACACTGCGCATCTCATTACAGAGGCATTTACACTGCGCATCTCATTACAGGGGCCTTTACACGGCGCATCTCATTACAGGGTCCTTTATACGGCGCATCTCATTACAGGGGCCTTTACACAGCGCATCTCATTACAGGGGCCTTTACACTGCGCATCTCATTACAGGGGGCTTTACATTGCGCATCTCATTACAAGGGTCTTTACACTGCGCATCTCATTACAGGGGCATTTACACTGCGCATCTCATTACAGGGGCATTTACACTGCGCATCTCATTACAGGGGCATTTACACTGCGCATCTCATTACAGGGGAATTTACACTGAGCATCTCATTACAGGGGCATTTACACTGCGCATCTCATTACAGGGGCATTTACACTGCGCATCTCATTACAGGGGCATTTACACTGCGCATCTCATTACAGGGGCATTTACACTGCGCATCTCATTACAGGGGCATTTACACGGCGCATCTCATTACAGGGGCATTTACACGGCGCATCTCATTACAGGGGCATTTACACTGCGCATCTCATTACAGGGTCATTTACACTGCGCATCTCATTACGGGGCATTTACACTGCGCATCTCATTACAAGGGCATTTACACTGCGCATCTCATTACAGGGGCATTTACACTGCGCATCTCATTACAGGGGCATTTACACTGCGCATCTCATTACAGGGGCATTTACACTGCGCATGTCATTACAGGGGCATTTACACTGCGCATCTCATTACAGGGGCATTTACATTGCGCATCTCATTACAGGGGCCTTTACACTGCGCATCTCATTACAGGGGCCTTTACATTGCGCATCTCATTACAAGGGTCTTTACACTGCGCATCTCATTACAGGGGCATTTACACTGCGCATCTCATTACAGGGGCATTTACACTGCGCATCTCATTACAGGGGCATTTACACTGCGCATCTCATTACAGGGGCATTTACACTGCGCATCTCATTACAGGGGCATTTACACTGCGCATCTCATTACAGGGGCATTTACACTGCGCATCTCATTACAGGGGCATTTACACTGCGCATCTCATTACAGGGGCATTTACACGGCGCATCTCATTACAGGGGCATTTACACGGCGCATCTCATTACAGGGGCATTTACACTGCGCATCTCATTACAGGGGCATTTACACTGCGCATACCATTACGGGGCATTTACACTGCGCATCTCATTACAGAGGCATTTACACTGCGCATCTCATTACAGGGGCCTTTACACGGCGCATCTCATTACAGGGTCCTTTACACGGCGCATCTCATTACAGGGGCCTTTACACAGCGCATCTCATTACAGGGGCCTTTACACTGCGCATCTCATTACAGGGGCCTTTACATTGCGCATCTCATTACAAGGGTCTTTACACTGCGCATCTCATTACAGGGGCATTTACACTGCGCATCTCATTACAGGGGCATTTACACTGCGCATCTCATTACAGGGGAATTTACACTGAGCATCTCATTACAGGGGCATTTACACTGCGCATCTCATTACAGGGGCATTTACACTGCGCATCTCATTACAGGGGCATTTACACTGCGCATCTCATTACAGGGGCATTTACACTGCGCATCTCATTACAAGGTCCTTTACACTGCGCATCTCATTACGGGGAATTTACACTGCGCATGTCATTACAGGGGCATTTACACTGCGCATGTCATTACAGGGGCATTTACACTGCGCATGTCATTACAGGGGAATTTACACTGTGCATCTCATTACGGGGCATTTACACTGCGCATCTCATTACATGGCATTTACACTGTGCATCTCATTAAGGGCATTTACACTGGGCATCCCATTACGGGGCATTTACACTGCGCATCTCATTACAGGGGCCTTTACATTGCGCATCTCATTACAAGGGTCTTTACACTGCGCATCTCATTACAGGGGCATTTACACTGCGCATCTCATTACAGGGGCATTTACACTGCGCATCTCATTACAGGGGAATTTACACTGAGCATCTCATTACAGGGGCATTTACACTGCGCATCTCAATACAGGGGCATTTACACTGCGCATCTCATTACAGGGGCATTTACACTGCGCATCTCATTACAGGGGCATTTACACTGCGCATCTCATTACAAGGTCCTTTACACTGCGCATCTCATTACGGGGAATTTACACTGCGCATGTCATTACAGGGGCATTTACACTGCGCATGTCATTACAGGGGCATTTACACTGCGCATGTCATTACAGGGGAATTTACACTGTGCATCTCATTACGGGGCATTTACACTGCGCATCTCATTACATGGCATTTACACTGTGCATCTCATTAAGGGCATTTACACTGGGCATCCCATTACGGGGCATTTACACTGCGCATCTCATTACAGGGGCTTTACATTGCGCATCTCATTACAGGGGCCTTTACACGGCGCATCTCATTAGAGGGGCCTTTACACGGCGCATCTCATTACAGGGGCCTTTACATGGCGCATCTCATTACAGGGGCCTTTACACAGCACATCTCATTACAGGGGCCTTTACACTGCGCATCTCATTACAGGGGCCTTTACACTGCGCATCTCATTACAAGGGCCTTTACACTGCGCATCTCATTACAGTGGCATTTACACTGCGCATCTCATTACAGGGGCATTTACACTGCGCTTCTCATTACAGGGGCATTTACACTGCGCATCTCATTACAGGGGCATTTACACTGCGCATCTCATTACAGGGGCATTTACACTGCGCATGTCATTACAGGGGCATTTACACTGTGCATCTCATTACGGGGCATTTACACTGCGCATCTCATTACAGGGCATTTACACTGTGCATCTCATTAAGGGGCATTTACACTGGGCATCCCATTACGGGGCATTTACACTGCGCATCTCATTACAGGGGCATTTACATTGCGCATCTCATTACAGGGGCCTTTACACTGCGCATCTCATTACAGGGGCCTTTACATTGCGCATCTCATTACAAGGGTCTTTACATTGCGCATCTCATTACAGGGTCCTTTACACGGCGCATCTCATTACAGGGGCCTTTACACAGCGCATCTCATTACAGGGGCCTTTACACTGCGCATCTCATTACAGGGGCCTTTACATTGCGCATCTCATTACAAGGGTCTTTACACTGTGCATCTCATTACAGGGGCATTTACACTGAGCATCTCATTACAGGGGCATTTACACTGCGCATCTCATTACAGGGGCATTTACACTGCGCATCTCATTACAGGGGCATTTACACTGCGCATCTCATTACAGGGGCATTTACACTGCGCATCTCATTACAGGGGCATTTACACGGCGCATCTCATTACAGGGGCATTTACACGGCGCATCTCATTACAGGGGCATTTACACTGCGCATCCCATTACAGGGTCATTTACACTGCGCATCTCATTACGGGGCATTTACACTGCGCATCTCATTACAGGGGCATTTACACTGCGCATCTCATTACAGGGGCATTTACACTGCGCATCTCATTACAGGGGCATTTACACTGCGCATCTCATTACAGGGGCATTTACAGTGCGCATGTCATTACAGGGGCATTTACACTGCGCATCTCATTACAGGGGCATTTACATTGCGCATCTCATTACAGGGGCCTTTACACTGCGCATCTCATTACAGGGGCCTTTACATTGCGCATCTCATTACAAGGGTCTTTACACTGCGCATCTCATTACAGGGGCATTTACACTGCGCATCTCATTACAGGGGCATTTACACTGCGCATCTCATTACAGGGGCATTTACACTGCGCATCTCATTACAGGGGCATTTACACTGCACATCTCATTACAGGGGCATTTACACTGCGCATCTCATTACAGGGGCATTTACACTGCGCATCTCATTACAGGGGCATTTACACTGCGCATCTCATTACAGGGGCATTTACACGGCGCATCTCATTACAGGGGAATTTACACGGCGCATCTCATTACAGGGGCATTTACACTGCGCATCTCATTACAGGGGCATTTACACTGCGCATCTCATTACGGGGCATTTACACTGCGCATCTCATTACAGAGGCATTTACACTGCGCATCTCATTACAGGGGCCTTTACACGGCGCATCTCATTACAGGGTCCTTTACACGGCGCATCTCATTACAGGGGCCTTTACACAGCGCATCTCATTACAGGGGCCTTTACACTGCGCATCTCATTACAGGGGCCTTTACATTGCGCATCTCATTACAAGGGTCTTTACACTGCGCATCTCATTACAGGGGCATTTACACTGCGCATCTCATTACAGGGGCATTTACACTGCGCATCTCATTACAGGGGCATTTACACTGCGCATCTCATTACAGGGGCATTTACATTGCGCATCTCATTACAGGGGCATTTACACTGCGCATCTCATTACAGGGGCATTTACACGGCGCATCTCATTACAGGGGCATTTACACGGCGCATCTCATTACAGGGGCATTTACACTGCGCATCTCATTACAGGGTCATTTACACTGCGCATCTCATTACGGGGCATTTACACTGCGCATCTCATTACAGGGGCATTTACACTGCGCATCTCATTACAGGGGCATTTACACTGCGCATCTCATTACAGGGGCATTTACACTGCGCATCTCATTACAGGGGCATTTACACTGCGCATGTCATTACAGGGGCATTTACACTGCGCATCTCATTACAGGGGCATTTACACTGCGCATCTCATTAAGGGGCATTTACACTGGGCATCCCATTACGGGGCATTTACACTGCGCATCTCATCACAGGGGCATTTACATTGCGCATCTCATTACAGGGGCCTTTACACGGCGCATCTCATTACAGGGGCCTTTACACGGCGCATCTCATTACAGGGTCCTTTACACGGCGCATCTCATTACAGGGGCCTTTACACAGCGCATCTCATTACAGGGGCCTTTACACTGCGCATCTCATTACAGGGGCCTTTACATTGCACATCTCATTACAAGGGTCTTTACACTGCGCATCTCATTACAGGGGCATTTACACTGCGCATCTCATTACAGGGGCATTTAAACTGCGCATCTCATTACAGGGGCATTTAAACTGCGCATCTCATTACAGGGGCATTTATACTGCGCATCTCATTACAGGGGCATTTACACTGCGCATCTCATTACAGGGGCATTTACACTGCGCATCTCATTACAGGGGCCTTTACACTGCGCATCTCATTACAGAGGCATTTACACTGCGCATCTCATTACAGGGGCATTTACACTGCGCATCTCATTACAGGGGCATTTACACGGCGCATCTCATTACAGGGGCATTTACACTGCGCATCTTATTACAGGGGCATTTACACTGCGCATCTCATTACAGGGGCATTTACACTGCGCATCTCATTACAGGGGCATTTACACTGCGCATCTCATTACAGGGGCATTTACACTGCGCATCTCATTACAGAGGCTTTACATTGCGCATCTCATTACAGGGGCCTTTACACGGCGCATCTCATTAGAGGGGCCTTTACACGGCGCATCTCATTACAGGGGCCTTTACACGGCGCATCTCATTACAGGGGCCTTTACACAGCACATCTCATTACAGGGGCCTTTACACTGCGCATCTCATTACAGGGGCCTTTACACTGCGCATCTCATTACAAGGGCCTTTACACTGCGCATCTCATTACAGTGGCATTTACACTGCGCATCTCATTACAGGGGCATTTACACTGCGCTTCTCATTACAGGGGCATTTACACTGCGCATCTCATTACAGGGGCATTTACACTGCGCATCTCATTACAGGGGCATTTACACTGCGCATGTCATTACAGGGGCATTTACACTGTGCATCTCATTACGGGGCATTTACACTGCGCATCTCATTACAGGGCATTTACACTGTGCATCTCATTAAGGGGCATTTACACTGGGCATCCCATTACGGGGCATTTACACTGTGCATCTCATTACAGGGGCATTTACATTGCGCATCTCATTACAGGGGCCTTTACACGGCGCATCTCATTACAGGGGCCTTTACACAGCGCATCTCATTACAGGGGCCTTTACACTGCGCATCTCATTACAGGGGCCTTTACATTGCGCATCTCATTACAAGGGTCTTTACACTGCGCATCTCATTACAGGGGCATTTTCACTGCGCATCTCATTACATGGGCATTTACACTGCGCATCTCATTACAGGGGCATTTACACTGCGCATCTCATTACAGGGGCATTTACACTGCGCATCTCATTACAGGGGCATTTACACTGCGCATCTCATTACAGGGGCATTTACACGGCGCATCTCATTACAGGGGCATTTACACGGCGCATCTCATTACAGGGGCATTTACACGGCGCATCTCATTACAGGGGCATTTACACGGCGCATCTCATTACAGGGGCATTTACACGGCGCATCTCATTACAGGGGCATTTACACTGCGCATCTCATTACGGGGCATTTACACTGCGCATCTCATTACAGAGGCATTTACACTGCGCATCTCATTACAGGGGCCTTTACACGGCGCATCTCATTACAGGGTCCTTTACACAGCGCATCTCATTACAGGGGCCTTTACACTGCGCATCTCATTACAGGGGCCTTTACATTGCGCATCTCATTACAAGGGTCTTTACACTGCGCATCTCATTACAGGGGCATTTACACTGCGCATCTCATTACAGGGGAATTTACACTGAGCATCTCATTACAGGGGCATTTACACTGCGCATCTCATTACAGGGGCATTTACACTGCGCATCTCATTACAGGGGCATTTACACTGCGCATCTCATTACAGGGGCATTTACACTGCGCATCTCATTACAGGGGCATTTACACGGCGCATCTCATTACAGGGGCATTTACACGGCGCATCTCATTACAGGGGCATTTACACTGCGCATCTCATTACAGGGTCATTTACACTGCGCATCTCATTACGGGGCATTTACACTGCGCATCTCATTACAGGGGCATTTACACTGCGCATCTCATTACAGGGGCATTTACACTGCGCATCTCATTACAGGGGCATTTACACTGCGCATCTCATTACAGGGGCATTTACACTGCGCATGTCATTACAGGGGCATTTACACTGCGCATCTCATTACAGGGGCATTTACACTGCGCATGTCATTACAGGGGCATTTACACTGCGCATCTCATTACAGGGGCATTTACACTGCGCATCTCATTACAGGGGCATTTACACTGCGCATCTCATTAAGGGGCATTTACACTGGGCATCCCATTACGGGGCATTTACACTGCGCATCTCATTACAGGGGCATTTACATTGCGCATCTCATTACAGGGGCCTTTACACGGCGCATCTCATTACAGGGGCCTTTACACGGCGCATCTCATTACAGGGTCCTTTACACGGCGCATCTCATTACAGGGGCCTTTACACGGCGCATCTCATTACAAGGGTCTTTACACTGCGCATCTCATTACAGGGGCATTTACACTGCGCATCTCATTACAGGGGCATTTACACTGCGCATCTCATTACAGGGGAATTTACACTGAGCATCTCATTACAGGGGCATTTACACTGCGCATCTCATTACAGGGGCATTTACACTGCACATCTCATTACAGGGGCATTTACACTGCGCATCTCATTACAGGGGCATTTACACTGCGCATCTCATTACAGGGGCATTTACACTGCGCATCTCATTACAGGGGCATTTACACTGCACATCTCATTACAGGGGCATTTACACTGCGCATCTCATTACAGGGGCATTTACACTGCGCATCTCATTACAGGGGCATTTACACGGCGCATCTCATTACAGGGGCATTTAGACGGCGCATCTCATTACAGGGGCATTTACACTGCGCATCTCATTACAGGGTCATTTACACTGCGCATCTCATTACGGGGCATTTACACTGCGCATCTCATTACAGGGGCATTTACACTGCGCATCTCATTACAGGGGCATTTACACTGCGCATCTCATTACAGGGGCATTTACACTGCGCATCTCATTACAGGGGCATTTACACTGCGCATGTCATTACAGGGGCATTTACACTGCGCATCTCATTACAGGGGCATTTACATTGCGCATCTCATTACAGGGGCCTTTACACTGCGCATCTCATTACAGGGGCCTTTACATTGCGCATCTAATTACAAGGGTCTTTACACTGCGCATCTCATTACAGGGGCATTTACACTGCGCATCTCATTACAGGGGCATTTACACTGCGCATCTCATTACAGGGGCATTTACACTGCGCATCTCATTACAGGGGCATTTACACTGCGCATCTCATTACAGGGGCATTTACACTGCGCATCTCATTACAGGGGCATTTACACTGCGCATCTCATTACAGGGGCATTTACACTGCGCATCTCATTACAGGGGCATTTACACGGCGCATCTCATTACAGGGGCATTTACACGGCGCATCTCATTACAGGGGCATTTACACTGCGCATCTCATTACGGGGCATTTACACTGCGCATCTCATTACAGAGGCATTTACACTGCGCATCTCATTACAGGGGCCTTTACACGGCGCATCTCATTACAGGGTCCTTTACACGGCGCATCTCATTACAGGGGCCTTTACACAGCGCATCTCATTACAGGGGCCTTTACACTGCGCATCTCATTACAGGGGCCTTTACATTGCGCATCTCATTACAAGGGTCTTTACACTGCGCATCTCATTACAGGGGCATTTACACTGCGCATCTCATTACAGGGGCATTTACACTGCGCATCTCATTACAGGGGCATTTACACTGCGCATCTCATTACAGGGGCATTTACACGGCGCATCTCATTACAGGGGCATTTAGACGGCGCATCTCATTACAGGGGCATTTACACTGCGCATCTCATTACAGGGTCATTTACACTGCGCATCTCATTACGGGGCATTTACACTGCGCATCTCATTACAGGGGCATTTACACTGCGCATCTCATTACAGGGGCATTTACACTGCGCATCTCATTACAGGGGCATTTACACTGCGCATCTCATTACAGGGGCATTTACACTGCGCATGTCATTACAGGGGCATTTACACTGCGCATCTCATTACAGGGGCATTTACATTGCGCATCTCATTACAGGGGCCTTTACACTGCGCATCTCATTACAGGGGCCTTTACATTGCGCATCTAATTACAAGGGTCTTTACACTGCGCATCTCATTACAGGGGCATTTACACTGCGCATCTCATTACAGGGGCATTTACACTGCGCATCTCATTACAGGGGCATTTACACTGCGCATCTCATTACAGGGGCATTTACACTGCGCATCTCATTACAGGGGCATTTACACTGCGCATCTCATTACAGGGGCATTTACACTGCGCATCTCATTACAGGGGCATTTACACTGCGCATCTCATTACAGGGGCATTTACACGGCGCATCTCATTACAGGGGCATTTACACGGCGCATCTCATTACAGGGGCATTTACACTGCGCATCTCATTACGGGGCATTTACACTGCGCATCTCATTACAGAGGCATTTACACTGCGCATCTCATTACAGGGGCCTTTACACGGCGCATCTCATTACAGGGTCCTTTACACGGCGCATCTCATTACAGGGGCCTTTACACAGCGCATCTCATTACAGGGGCCTTTACACTGCGCATCTCATTACAGGGGCCTTTACATTGCGCATCTCATTACAAGGGTCTTTACACTGCGCATCTCATTACAGGGGCATTTACACTGCGCATCTCATTACAGGGGCATTTACACTGCGCATCTCATTACAGGGGAATTTACACTGAGCATCTCATTACAGGGGCATTTACACTGCGCATCTCATTACAGGGGCATTTACACTGCGCATCTCATTACAGGGGCATTTACACTGCGCATCTCATTACAGGGGCATTTACACTGCGCATCTCATTACAGGGGCATTTACACGGCGCATCTCATTACAGGGGCATTTACACGGCGCATCTCATTACAGGGGCATTTACACTGCGCATCTCATTACAGGGTCATTTACACAGCGCATCTCATTACGGGGCATTTACACTGCGCATCTCATTACAGGGGCATTTACACTGCGCATCTCATTACAGGGGCATTTACACTGCGCATCTTTTACAGGGGCATTTACACTGCGCATCTCATTACAGGGGCATTTACACTGCGCATGTCATTACAGGGGCATTTACACTGCGCATCTCATTACAGGGGCATTTACACTGCGCATCTCATTAAGGGGCATTTACACTGGGCATCCCATTACGGGGCATTTACACTGCGCATCTCATTACAGGGGCATTTACATTGCGCATCTCATTACAGGGGCCTTTACACGGCGCATCTCATTACAGGGGCCTTTACACGGCGCATCTCATTACAGGGTCCTTTACACGGCGCATCTCATTACAGGGGCCTTTACACAGCGCATCTCATTACAGGGGCCTTTACACTGCGCATCTCATTACAGGGGCCTTTACATTGCACATCTCATTACAAGGGTCTTTACACTGCGCATCTCATTACAGGGGCATTTACACTGCGCATCTCATTACAGGGGCATTTAAACTGCGCATCTCATTACAGGGGCATTTACACTGCGCATCTCATTACAGGGGCATTTACACTGCGCATCTCATTACAGGGGCATTTACACTGCGCATCTCATTACAGGGGCCTTTACACTGCGCATCTCATTAAAGGGGCATTTACACTGCGCATCTCATTACAGGGGCATTTATACTGCGCATCTCATTACAGGGGCATTTACACGGCGCATCTCATTACAGGGGCATTTACACTGCGCATCTCATTACAGGGGCATTTACACTGCGCATATCATTACAGGGGCATTTACACTGCGCATCTCATTACAGGGGCATTTACACTGCGCATCTCATTACAGGGGCTTTACATTGCGCATCTCATTACAGGGGCCTTTACACGGCGCATCTCATTAGAGGGGCCTTTACACGGCGCATCTCATTACAGGGGCCTTTACATGGCGCATCTCATTACAGGGGCCTTTACACAGCACATCTCATTACAGGGGCCTTTACACTGCGCATCTCATTACAGGGGCCTTTACACTGCGCATCTCATTACAAGGGCCTTTACACTGCGCATCTCATTACAGTGGCATTTACACTGCGCATCTCATTACAGGGGCATTTACACTGCGCATCTCATTACAGGGGCATTTACACTGCGCTTCTCATTACAGGGGCATTTACACTGCGCATCTCATTACAGGGGCATTTACACTGCGCATCTCATTACAGGGGCATTTACACTGCGCATGTCATTACAGGGGCATTTACACTGTGCATCTCATTACGGGGCATTTACACTGCGCATCTCATTACAGGGCATTTACACTGTGCATCTCATTAAGGGGCATTTACACTGGGCATCCCATTACGGGGCATTTACACTGCGCATCTCATTACAGGGGCATTTACATTGCGCATCTCATTACAGGGGCCTTTACACGGCGCATCTCATTACAGGGGCCTTTACACAGCGCATCTCATTACAGGGGCCTTTACACGGCGCATCTCATTACAAGGGCCTTTACACAGCGCATCTCATTACAGGGGCCTTTACACTGCGCATCTCATTACAGGGGCCTTTACATTGCGCATCTCATTACAAGGGTCTTTACACTGCGCATCTCATTACAGGGGCATTTACACTGCGCATCTCATTACAGGGGCATTTACACTGCGCATCTCATTACAGGGGCATTTACACTGCGCATCTCATTACAGGGGCATTTACACTGCGCATCTCATTACAGGGGCATTTACACTGCGCATCTCATTACAGGGGCATTTACACGGCGCATCTCATTACAGGGGCATTTACACGGCGCATCTCATTACAGGGGCATTTACACTGCGCATCTCATTACAGGGGCATTTACACTGCGCATCTCATTACGGGGCATTTACACTGCGCATCTCATTACAGAGGCATTTACACTGCGCATCTCATTACAGGGGCCTTTACATGGCGCATCTCATTACAGGGTCCTTTACACGGCGCATCTCATTACAGGGGCCTTTCTACAGCGCATCTCATTACAGGGGCCTTTACACTGCGCATCTCATTACAGGGGCCTTTACATTGCGCATCTCATTACAAGGGTCTTTACACTGCGCATCTCATTACAGGGGCATTTACACTGCGCATCTCATTACAGGGGCATTTACACTGCGCATCTCATTACAGGGGAATTTACACTGAGCATCTCATTACAGGGGCATTTACACTGTTCATCTCATTACAGGGGCATTTACACTGCGCATCTCATTACAGGGGCATTTACACTGCGCATCTCATTACAGGGGCATTTACACTGCGCATCTCATTACAGGGGCATTTACACGGCGCATCTCATTACAGGGGCATTTACACGGCGCATCTCATTACAGGGGCATTTACACTGCGCATCTCATTACAGGGTCATTTACACTGCGCATCTCATTACGGGGCATTTACACTGCGCATCTCATTACAGGGGCATTTACACTGCGCATCTCATTACAGGGGCATTTACACTGCGCATCTCATTACAGGGGCATTTACACTGCGCATCTCATTACAGGGGCATTTACACTGCGCATGTCATTACAGGGGCATTTACACTGCGCATCTCATTACAGGGGCATTTACATTGCGCATCTCATTACAGGGGCCTTTACACTGCGCATCTCATTACAGGGGCCTTTACATTGCGCATCTCATTACAAGGGTCTTTACACTGCGCATCTCATTACAGGGGCATTTACACTGCGCATCTCATTACAGGGGCATTTACACTGCGCATCTCATTACAGGGGCATTTACACTGCGCATCTCATTACAGGGGCATATACACTGCGCATCTCATTACAGGGGCATTTACACTGCGCATCTCATTACAGGGGCATTTACACTGCGCATCTCATTGCAGGGGCATTTACACTGCGCATCTCATTACAGGGGCATTTACACGGCGCATCTCATTACAGGGGCATTTACACGGCGCATCTCATTACAGGGGCATTTACACTGCGCATCTCATTACAGGGGCATTTACACTGCGCATCTCATTACGGGGCATTTACACTGCGCATCTCATTACAGAGGCATTTACACTGCGCATCTCATTACAGGGGCCTTTACACGGCGCATCTCATTACAGGGTCCTTTACACGGCGCATCTCATTACAGGGGCCTTTACACAGCGCATCTCATTACAGGGGCCTTTACACTGCGCATCTCATTACAGGGGCCTTTACATTGCGCATCTCATTACAAGGGTCTTTACACTGCGCATCTCATTACAGGGGCATTTACACTGCGCATCTCATTACAGGGGCATTTACACTGCGCATCTCATTACAGGGGAATTTACACTGAGCATCTCATTACAGGGGCATTTACACTGCGCATCTCATTACAGGGGCATTTACACTGCGCATCTCATTACAGGGGCATTTACACTGCGCATCTCATTACAGGGGCATTTACACTGCGCATCTCATTACAAGGTCCTTTACACTGCGCATCTCATTACGGGGAATTTACACTGCGCATGTCATTACAGGGGCATTTACACTGCGCATGTCATTACAGGGGCATTTACACTGCGCATGTCATTACAGGGGAATTTACACTGTGCATCTCATTACGGGGCATTTACACTGCGCATCTCATTACATGGCATTTACACTGTGCATCTCATTAAGGGCATTTACACTGGGCATCCCATTACGGGGCATTTACACTGCGCATCTCATTACAGGGGCCTTTACATTGCGCATCTCATTACAAGGGTCTTTACACTGCGCATCTCATTACAGGGGCATTTACACTGCGCATCTCATTACAGGGGCATTTACACTGCGCATCTCATTACAGGGGAATTTACACTGAGCATCTCATTACAGGGGCATTTACACTGCGCATCTCATTACAGGGGCATTTACACTGCGCATCTCATTACAGGGGCATTTACACTGCGCATCTCATTACAGGGGCATTTACACTGCGCATCTCATTACAAGGTCCTTTACACTGCGCATCTCATTACGGGGAATTTACACTGCGCATGTCATTACAGGGGCATTTACACTGCGCATGTCATTACAGGGGCATTTACACTGCGCATCTCATTACAGTGGCATTTACACTGCGCATCTCATTACAGGGGCATTTACACTGCGCTTCTCATTACAGGGGCATTTACACTGCGCATCTCATTACAGGGGCATTACACTGCGCCTCTCATTACAGGGGCATTTACACTGCGCATGTCATTACAGGGGCATTTACACTGTGCATCTCATTACGGGGCATTTACACTGCGCATCTCATTACAGGGTATTTACACTGTGCATCTCATTAAGGGGCATTTACACTGGGCATCCCATTACGGGGCATTTACACTGCGCATCTCATTACAGGGGCATTTACATTGCGCATCTCATTACAGGGGCCTTTACACTGCGCATCTCATTACAGGGGCCTTTACATTGCGCATCTCATTACAAGGGTCTTTACACTGCGCATCTCATTACAGGGGCATTTACACTGCGCATCTCATTACAGGGGCATTTACACTGCGCATCTCATTACAGGGGCATTTACACTGCGCATCTCATTACAGGGGCATTTACACTGCGCATCTCATTACAGGGGCATTTACACTGCGCATCTCATTACAGGGGCATTTACACTGCGCATCTCATTACAGGGGCATTTACACGGCGCATCTCATTACAGGGGCATTTACACGGCGCATCTCATTACAGGGGCATTTACACTGCGCATCTCATTACAGGGGCATTTACACTGCGCATCTCATTACGGGGCATTTACACTGCGCATCTCATTACAGAGGCATTTACACTGCGCATCTCATTACAGGGGCCTTTACACGGCGCATCTCATTACAGGGTCCTTTACACGGCGCATCTCATTACAGGGGCCTTTACACAGCGCATCTCATTACAGGGGCCTTTACACTGCGCATCTCATTACAGGGGCCTTTACATTGCGCATCTCATTACAAGGGTCTTTACACTGCGCATCTCATTACAGGGGCATTTACACTGCGCATCTCATTACAGGGGCATTTACACTGCGCATCTCATTACAGGGGAATTTACACTGAGCATCTCATTACAGGGGCATTTACACTGCGCATCTCATTACAGGGGCATTTACACTGCGCATCTCATTACAGGGGCATTTACACTGCGCATCTCATTACAGGGGCATTTACACTGCGCATCTCATTACAGGGGCATTTACACGGCGCATCTCATTACAGGGGCATTTACACGGCGCATCTCATTACAGGGGCATTTACACTGCGCATCTCATTACAGGGTCATTTACACTGCGCATCTCATTACGGGGCATTTACACTGCGCATCTCATTACAGGGGCATTTACACTGCGCATCTCATTACAGGGGCATTTACACTGCGCATCTCATTACAGGGGCATTTACACTGCGCATGTCATTACAGGGGCATTTACACTACGCATCTCATTACAGGGGCATTTACACTGCGCATCTCATTACAGGGGCCTTTACATTGCGCATCTCATTACAAGGGTCTTTACACTGCGCATCTCATTACAGGGGCATTTACACTGCGCATCTCATTACAGGGGCATTTACACTGCGCATCTCATTACAGGGGCATTTACACTGCGCATCTCATTACAGGGGCATTTACACTGCGCATCTCATTACAGGGGCATTTACACTGCGCATCTCATTACAGGGGCATTTACACTGCGCATCTCATTACAGGGGCATTTACACTGCGCATCTCATTACAGGGGCATTTACACGGCGCATCTCATTACAGGGGCATTTACACGGCGCATCTCATTACAGGGGCATTTACACGGCGCATCTCATTACAGGGGCATTTACACTGCGCATCTCATTACAGGGGCATTTACACTGCGCATCTCATTACGGGGCATTTACACTGCGCATCTCATTACAGGGGCATTTACACTGCGCATCTCATTACAGGGGCATTTACACTGCGCATCTCATTACAGGGGCATTTACACTGCGCATCTCATTACAGGGGCATTTACACTGCGCATCTCATTACAGGGGCATTTACACTGCGCATCTCATTACAGGGGCATTTACACTGCGCATCTCATTACAGGGGCATTTACACGGCGCATCTCATTACAGGGGCATTTACACGGCGCATCTCATTACAGGGGCATTTACACTGCGCATCTCATTACAGGGTCATTTACACTGCGCATCTCATTACGGGGCATTTACACTGCGCATCTCATTACAGGGGCATTTACACTGCGCATCTCATTACAGGGGCATTTACACTGCGCATCTCATTACAGGGGCATTTACACTGCGCATCTCATTACAGGGGCATTTACACTGCGCATCTCATTACGGGGCATTTACACTGCGCATCTCATTACAGAGGCATTTACACTGCGCATCTCATTACAGGGGCCTTTACACGGCGCATCTCATTACAGGGTCCTTTACACGGCGCATCTCATTACAGGGGCCTTTACACAGCGCATCTCATTACAGGGGCCTTTACACTGAGCATCTCATTACAGGGGCCTTTACATTGCGCATCTCATTACAAGGGTCTTTACACTGCGCATCTCATTACAGGGGCATTTACACTGCGCATCTCATTACAGGGGCATTTACACTGCGCATCTCATTACAGGGGAATTTACACTGAGCATCTCATTACAGGGGCATTTACACTGCGCATCTCATTACAGGGGCATTTACACTGCGCATCTCATTACAGGGGCATTTACACTGCGCATCTCATTACAGGGGCATTTACACTGCGCATCTCATTACAAGGTCCTTTACACTGCGCATCTCATTACGGGGAATTTACACTGCGCATGTCATTACAGGGGCATTTACACTGCGCATGTCATTACAGGGGCATTTACACTGCGCATGTCATTACAGGGGAATTTACACTGTGCATCTCATTACGGGGCATTTACACTGCGCATCTCATTACATGGCATTTACACTGTGCATCTCATTAAGGGCATTTACACTGGGCATCCCATTACGGGGCATTTACACTGCGCATCTCATTACAGGGGCCTTTACATTGCGCATCTCATTACAAGGGTCTTTACACTGCGCATCTCATTACAGGGGCATTTACACTGCGCATCTCATTACAGGGGCATTTACACTGCGCATCTCATTACAGGGGAATTTACACTGAGCATCTCATTACAGGGGCATTTACACTGCGCATCTCATTACAGGGGCATTTACACTGCGCATCTCATTACAGGGGCATTTACACTGCGCATCTCATTACAGGGGCATTTACACTGCGCATCTCATTACAAGGTCCTTTACACTGCGCATCTCATTACGGGGAATTTACACTGCGCATGTCATTACAGGGGCATTTACACTGCGCATGTCATTACAGGGGCATTTACACTGCGCATCTCATTACAGTGGCATTTACACTGCGCATCTCATTACAGGGGCATTTACACTGCGCTTCTCATTACAGGGGCATTTACACTGCGCATCTCATTACAGGGGCATTACACTGCGCATCTCATTACAGGGGCATTTACACTGCGCATGTCATTACAGGGGCATTTACACTGTGCATCTCATTACGGGGCATTTACACTGCGCATCTCATTACAGGGTATTTACACTGTGCATCTCATTAAGGGGCATTTACACTGGGCATCCCATTACGGGGCATTTACACTGCGCATCTCATTACAGGGGCATTTACATTGCGCATCTCATTACAGGGGCCTTTACACTGCGCATCTCATTACAGGGGCCTTTACATTGCGCATCTCATTACAAGGGTCTTTACACTGCGCATCTCATTACAGGGGCATTTACACTGCGCATCTCATTACAGGGGCATTTACACTGCGCATCTCATTACAGGGGCATTTACACTGCGCATCTCATTACAGGGGCATTTACACTGCGCATCTCATTACAGGGGCATTTACACTGCGCATCTCATTACAGGGGCATTTACACTGCGCATCTCATTACAGGGGCATTTACACTGCGCATCTCATTACAGGGGCATTTACACGGCGCATCTCATTACAGGGGCATTTACACGGCGCATCTCATTACAGGGGCATTTACACTGCGCATCTCATTACAGGGGCATTTACACTGCGCATCTCATTACGGGGCATTTACACTGCGCATCTCATTACAGAGGCATTTACACTGCGCATCTCATTACAGGGGCCTTTACACGGCGCATCTCATTACAGGGTCCTTTACACGGCGCATCTCATTACAGGGGCCTTTACACAGCGCATCTCATTACAGGGGCCTTTACACTGCGCATCTCATTACAGGGGCCTTTACATTGCGCATCTCATTACAAGGGTCTTTACACTGCGCATCTCATTACAGGGGCATTTACACTGCGCATCTCATTACAGGGGCATTTACACTGCGCATCTCATTACAGGGGAATTTACACTGAGCATCTCATTACAGGGGCATTTACACTGCGCATCTCATTACAGGGGCATTTACACTGCGCATCTCATTACAGGGGCATTTACACTGCGCATCTCATTACAGGGGCATTTACACTGCGCATCTCATTACAGGGGCATTTACACGGCGCATCTCATTACAGGGGCATTTACACGGCGCATCTCATTACAGGGGCATTTACACTGCGCATCTCATTACAGGGTCATTTACACTGCGCATCTCATTACAGGGGCATTTACACTGCGCATCTCATTACAGCGGCATTTACACTGCGCATCTCATTACAGGGGCATTTACACTGCGCATCTCATTACAGGGGCATTTACACTGCGCATGTCATTACAGGGGCATTTACACTACGCATCTCATTACAGGGGCATTTACATTGCGCATCTCATTACAGGGGCCTTTACACTGCGCATCTCATTACAGGGGCCTTTACATTGCGCATCTCATTACAGGGGCCTTTACATTGCGCATCTCATTACAAGGGTCTTTACACTGCGCATCTCATTACAGGGGCATTTACACTGCGCATCTCATTACAGGGGCATTTACACTGCGCATCTCATTACAGGGGCATTTACACTGCGCATCTCATTACAGGGGCATTTACACTGCGCATCTCATTACAGGGGCATTTACACTGCGCATCTCATTACAGGGGCATTTACACTGCGCATCTCATTACAGGGGCATTTACACTGCGCATCTCATTACAGGGGCATTTACACGGCGCATCTCATTACAGGGGCATTTACACGGCGCATCTCATTACAGGGGCATTTACACGGCGCATCTCATTACAGGGGCATTTACACTGCGCATCTCATTACAGGGGCATTTACACTGCGCATCTCATTACGGGGCATTTACACTGCGCATCTCATTACAGGGGCATTTACACTGCGCATCTCATTACAGGGGCATTTACACTGCGCATCTCATTACAGGGGCATTTACACTGCGCATCTCATTACAGGGGCATTTACACTGCGCATCTCATTACAGGGGCATTTACACGGCGCATCTCATTACAGGGGCATTTACACGGCGCATCTCATTACAGGGGCATTTACACTGCGCATCTCATTACAGGGTCATTTACACTGCGCATCTCATTACGGGGCATTTACACTGCGCATCTCATTACAGGGGCATTTACACTGCGCATCTCATTACAGGGGCCTTTACATTGCGCATCTCATTACAAGGGTCTTTACACTGCGCATCTCATTACAGGGGCATTTACACTGCGCATCTCATTACAGGGGAATTTACACTGCGCATCTCATTACAGGGGAATTTACACTGCGCATCTCATTACAGGGGCATTTACACTGCGCATCTCATTACAGGGGCATTTACACTGCGCATCTCATTACAGGGGCATTTACACTGCACATCTCATTACAGGGGCATTTACACGGCGCATCTCATTACAGGGGCATTTACACTGCGCATCTCATTACAGGGGCATTTACACTGCGCATCTCATTACAGGGGCATTTACACTGCGCATCTCATTACAGGGGCATTTACACGGCGCATCTCATTACAGGGGCATTTACACGGCGCATCTCATTACAGGGGCATTTACACTGCGCATCTCATTACAGGGTCATTTACACTGCGCATCTCATTACAGGGGCATTTACACTGCGCATCTCATTACAGGGGCATTTACACTGCGCATCTCATTACAGGGGCATTTACACTGCGCATCTCATTACAGGGGCATTTACACTGCGCATGTCATTACAGGGGCATTTACACTGCGCATCTCATTACAGGGGCATTTACACTGCGCATCTCATTAAGGGGCATTTACACTGGGCATCCCATTACGGGGCATTTACACTGCGCATCTCATTACAGGGGCATTTACATTGCGCATCTCATTACAGGGGCCTTTACACGGCGCATCTCATTACAGGGGCCTTTACACGGCGCATCTCATTACAGGGGCCTTTACACGGCGCATCTCATTACAGGGTCCTTTACACGGCGCATCTCATTACAGGGGCCTTTACACAGCGCATCTCATTACAGGGGCCTTTACACTGCGCATCTCATTACAGGGGCCTTTACATTGCACATCTCATTACAAGGGTCTTTACACTGCGCATCTCATTACAGGGGCATTTACACTGCGCATCTCATTACAGGGGCATTTAAACTGCGCATCTCATTACAGGGGCATTTAAACTGCGCATCTCATTACAGGGGCATTTATACTGCGCATCTCATTACAGGGGCATTTACACTGCGCATCTCATTACAGGGGCCTTTACACTGCGCATCTCATTACAGGGGCATTTACACTGCGCATCTCATTACAGGGGCATTTACACTGCGCATCTCATTACAGGGGCATTTACACTGCGCATCTCATTACAGGGGCATTTACACGGCGCATCTCATTACAGGGGCATTTACACTGCGCATCTTATTACAGGGGCATTTACACTGCGCATCTCATTACAGGGGCATTTACACTGCGCATCTCATTACAGGGGCATTTACACTGCGCATCTCATTACAGGGGCATTTACACTGCGCATCTCATTACAGGGGCATTTACACTGCGCATCTCATTACAGGGGCTTTACATTGCGCATCTCATTACAGGGGCCTTTACACGGCGCATCTCATTAGAGGGGCCTTTACACGGCGCATCTCATTACAGGGGCCTTTACATGGCGCATCTCATTACAGGGGCCTTTACACAGCACATCTCATTACAGGGGCCTTTACACTGCGCATCTCATTACA
Organism: Ascaphus truei; assembly: GCF_040206685.1. Classification (NCBI taxonomy): domain Eukaryota; kingdom Metazoa; phylum Chordata; class Amphibia; order Anura; family Ascaphidae; genus Ascaphus; species Ascaphus truei. Next base: position 474,885 of record NW_027454091.1, on the reverse strand, counting down.
GGGGCCTTTACACTGCGCATCTCATTACAAGGGCCTTTACACTGCGCATCTCATTACAGTGGCATTTACACTGCGCATCTCATTACAGGGGCATTTACACTGCGCTTCTCATTACAGGGGCATTTACACTGCGCATCTCATTACAGGGGCATTTACACTGCGCATCTCATTACAGGGGCATTTACACTGCGCATGTCATTACAGGGGCATTTACACTGTGCATCTCATTACGGGGCATTTACACTGCGCATCTCATTACAGGGCATTTACACTGTGCATCTCATTAAGGGGCATTTACACTGGGCATCCCATTACGGGGCATTTACACTGCGCATCTCATTACAGGGGCATTTACATTGCGCATCTCATTACAGGGGCCTTTACACGGCGCATCTCATTACAGGGGCCTTTACACAGCGCATCTCATTACAGGGGCCTTTACACTGCGCATCTCATTACAGGGGCCTTTACATTGCGCATCTCATTACAAGGGTCTTTACACTGCGCATCTCATTACAGGGGCATTTACACTGCGCATCTCATTACAGGGGCATTTACACGGCGCATCTCATTACAGGGGCATTTACACGGCGCATCTCATTACAGGGGCATTTACACTGCGCATCTCATTACAGGGGCATTTACACTGCGCATCTCATTACGGGGCATTTACACTGCGCATCTCATTACAGAGGCATTTACACTGCGCATCTCATTACAGGGGCCTTTACACGGCGCATCTCATTACAGGGTCCTTTACACGGCGCATCTCATTACAGGGTCTTTACACAGCGCATCTCATTACAGGGGCCTTTACACTGCGCATCTCATTACAGGGGCCTTTACATTGCGCATCTCATTACAAGGGTCTTTACACTGCGCATCTCATTACAGGGGCATTTACACTGCGCATCTCATTACAGGGGCATTTACACTGCGCATCTCATTACAGGGGAATTTACACTGAGCATCTCATTACAGGGGCATTTACACTGCGCATCTCATTACAGGGGCATTTACACTGCGCATCTCATTACAGGGGCATTTACACTGCGCATCTCATTACAGGGGCATTTACACTGCGCATCTCATTACAGGGGCATTTACACGGCGCATCTCATTACAGGGGCATTTACACGGCGCATCTCATTACAGGGGCATTTACACGGCGCATCTCATTACAGGGTCATTTACACTGCGCATCTCATTACGGGGCATTTACACTGCGCATCTCATTACAGGGGCATTTACACTGCGCATCTCATTACAGGGGCATTTACACTGCGCATCTCATTACAGGGGCATTTACACTGCGCATCTCATTACAGGGGCATTTACACTGCGCATGTCATTACAGGGGCATTTACACTGCGCATCTCATTACAGGGGCATTTACACTGCGCATCTCATTAAGGGGCATTTACACTGGGCATCCCATTACGGGGCATTTACACTGCGCATCTCATTACAGGGGCATTTACATTGCGCATCTCATTACAGGGGCCTTTACACGGCGCATCTCATTACAGGGGCCTTTACACGGCGCATCTCATTACAGGGTCCTTTACACGGCGCATCTCATTACAGGGGCCTTTACACAGCGCATCTCATTACAGGGGCCTTTACACTGCGCATCTCATTACAGGGGCCTTTACATTGCACATCTCATTACAAGGGTCTTTACACTGCGCATCTCATTACAGGGGCATTTACACTGCGCATCTCATTACAGGGGCATTTAAACTGCGCATCTCATTACAGGGGCATTTAAACTGCGCATCTCATTACAGGGGCATTTATACTGCGCATCTCATTACAGGGGCATTTACACTGCGCATCTCATTACAGGGGCCTTTACACTGCGCATCTCATTACAGGGGCATTTACACTGCGCATCTCATTACAGGGGCATTTACACTGCGCATCTCATTACAGGGGCATTTACACTGCGCATCTCATTACAGGGGCATTTACACGGCGCATCTCATTACAGGGGCATTTACACTGCGCATCTTATTACAGGGGCATTTACACTGCGCATCTCATTACAGGGGCATTTACACTGCGCATCTCATTACAGGGGCATTTACACTGCGCATCTCATTACAGGGGCATTTACACTGCACATCTCATTACAGGGGCTTTACATTGCGCATCTCATTACAGGGGCCTTTACACGGCGCATCTCATTAGAGGGGCCTTTACACGGCGCATCTCATTACAGGGGCCTTTACATGGCGCATCTCATTACAGGGGCCTTTACACAGCACATCTCATTACAGGGGCCTTTACACTGCGCATCTCATTACAGGGGCCTTTACACTGCGCATCTCATTACAAGGGCCTTTACACTGCGCATCTCATTACAGTGGCATTTACACTGCGCATCTCATTACAGGGGCATTTACACTGCGCTTCTCATTACAGGGGCATTTACACTGCGCATCTCATTACAGGGGCATTTACACTGCGCATCTCATTACAGGGGCATTTACACTGCGCATCTCATTACAGGGGCATTTACACTGCGCATGTCATTACAGGGGCATTTACACTGTGCATCTCATTACGGGGCATTTACACTGCGCATCTCATTACAGGGCATTTACACTGTGCATCTCATTAAGGGGCATTTACACTGGGCATCCCATTACGGGGCATTTACACTGCGCATCTCATTACAGGGGCATTTACATTGCGCATCTCATTACAGGGGCCTTTACACGGCGCATCTCATTACAGGGGCCTTTACACAGCGCATCTCATTACAGGGGCCTTTACACTGCGCATCTCATTACAGGGGCCTTTACATTGCGCATCTCATTACAAGGGTCTTTACACTGCGCATCTCATTACAGGGGCATTTACACTGCGCATCTCATTACAGGGGCATTTACACTGCGCATCTCATTACAGGGGCATTTACACTGCGCATCTCATTACAGGGGCATTTACACTGCGCATCTCATTACAGGGGCATTTACACGGCGCATCTCATTACAGGGGCATTTACACGGCGCATCTCATTACAGGGGCATTTACACTGCGCATCTCATTACAGGGGCATTTACACTGCGCATCTCATTACGGGGCATTTACACTGCGCATCTCATTACAGAGGCATTTACACTGCGCATCTCATTACAGGGGCCTTTACACGGCGCATCTCATTACAGGGTCCTTTACACGGCGCATCTCATTACAGGGGCCTTTACACAGCGCATCTCATTACAGGGGCCTTTACACTGCGCATCTCATTACAGGGGCCTTTACATTGCGCATCTCATTACAAGGGTCTTTACACTGCGCATCTCATTACAGGGGCATTTACACTGCGCATCTCATTACAGGGGCATTTACACTGCGCATCTCATTACAGGGGAATTTACACTGAGCATCTCATTACAGGGGCATTTACACTGCGCATCTCATTACAGGGGCATTTACACTGCGCATCTCATTACAGGGGCATTTACACTGCGCATCTCATTACAGGGGCATTTACACGGCGCATCTCATTACAGGGGCATTTACACGGCGCATCTCATTACAGGGGCATTTACACTGCGCATCTCATTACAGGGTCATTTACACTGCGCATCTCATTACGGGGCATTTACACTGCGCATCTCATTACAGGGGCATTTACACTGCGCATCTCATTACAGGGGCATTTACACTGCGCATCTCATTACAGGGGCATTTACACTGCGCATGTCATTACAGGGGCATTTACACTGCGCATCTCATTACAGGGGCATTTACATTGCGCATCTCATTACAGGGGCATTTACATTGCGCATCTCATTACAGGGGCCTTTACATTGCGCATCTCATTACAAGGGTCTTTACACTGCGCATCTCATTACAGGGGCATTTACACTGCGCATCTCATTACAGGGGCATTTACACTGCGCATCTCATTACAGGGGCATTTACACTGCGCATCTCATTACAGGGGCATTTACACTGCGCATCTCATTACAGGGGCATTTACACTGCGCATCTCATTACAGGGGCATTTACACTGCGCATCTCATTACAGGGGCATTTACACTGCGCATCTCATTACAGGGGCATTTACACGGTGCATCTCATTACAGGGGCATTTACACGGCGCATCTCATTACAGGGGCATTTACACTGCGCATCTCATTACAGGGGCATTTACACTGCGCATCTCATTACGGGGCATTTACACTGCGCATCTCATTACAGAGGCATTTACACTGCGCATCTCATTACAGGGGCCTTTACACGGCGCATCTCATTACAGGGTCCTTTACACGGCGCATCTCATTACAGGGGCCTTTACACAGCGCATCTCATTACAGGGGCCTTTACACTGCGCATCTCATTACAGGGGCCTTTACATTGCGCATCTCATTACAAGGGTCTTTACACTGCGCATCTCATTACAGGGGCATTTACACTGCGCATCTCATTACAGGGGCATTTACACTGCGCATCTCATTACAGGGGCATTTACACTGCGCATCTCATTACAGGGGAATTTACACTGAGCATCTCATTACAGGGGCATTTACACTGCGCATCTCATTACAGGGGCATTTACACTGCGCATCTCATTACAGGGGCATTTACACTGCGCATCTCATTACAGGGGCATTTACACTGCGCATCTCATTACAGGGGCATTTACACGGCGCATCTCATTACAGGGGCATTTACACGGCGCATCTCATTACAGGGGCATTTACACTGCGCATCTCATTACAGGGTCATTTACACTGCGCATCTCATTACGGGGCATTTACACTGCGCATCTCATTACAGGGGCATTTACACTGCGCATCTCATTACAGGGGCATTTACACTGCGCATCTCATTACAGGGGCATTTACACTGCGCATCTCATTACAGGGGCATTTACACTGCGCATGTCATTACAGGGGCATTTACACTGCGCATCTCATTACAGGGGCATTTACACTGCGCATCTCATTAAGGGGCATTTACACTGGGCATCCCATTACGGGGCATTTACACTGCGCATCTCATTACAGGGGCATTTACATTGCGCATCTCATTACAGGGGCCTTTACACGGCGCATCTCATTACAGGGGCCTGTACACGGCGCATCTCATTACAGGGTCCTTTACACGGTGCATCTCATTACAGGGGCCTTTACACAGCGCATCTCATTACAGGGGCCTTTACACTGCGCATCTCATTACAGGGGCCTTTACATTGCACATCTCATTACAAGGGTCTTTACACTGCGCATCTCATTACAGGGGCATTTACACTGCGCATCTCATTACAGGGGCATTTAAACTGCGCATCTCATTACAGGGGCATTTAAACTGCGCATCTCATTACAGGGGCATTTATACTGCGCATCTCATTACAGGGGCATTTATACTGCGCATCTCATTACAGGGGCATTTACACTGCGCATCTCATTACAGGGGCATTTACACTGCGCATCTCATTACAGGGGCCTTTACACTGCGCATCTCATTACAGGGGCATTTACACTGCGCATCTCATTACAGGGGCATTTACACTGCGCATCTCATTACAGGGGCATTTACACGGCGCATCTCATTACAGGGGCATTTACACTAAGCATCTTATTACAGGGGCATTTACACTGCGCATCTCATTACAGGGGCATTTACACTGCGCATCTCATTACAGGGGCATTTACACTGCGCATCTCATTACAGGGGCATTTACACTGCGCATGTCATTACAAGGGCCTTTACACTGCGCATCTCATTACAGTGGCATTTACACTGCGCATCTCATTACAGGGGCATTTACACTGCGCTTCTCATTACAGGGGCATTTACACTGCGCATCTCATTACAGGGGCATTTACACTGCGCATCTCATTACAGGGGCATTTACACTGCGCATGTCATTACAGGGGCATTTACACTGCGCATGTCATTACAGGGGCATTTACCTGTGCATCTCATTACGGGGCATTTACACTGCGCATCTCATTACAGGGCATTTACACTGTGCATCTCATTAAGGGGCATTTACACTGGGCATCCCATTACGGGGCATTTACACTGCGCATCTCATTACAGGGGCATTTACATTGCGCATCTCATTACAGGGGCATTTACACGGCGCATCTCATTACAGCGGCCTTTACACGGCGCATCTCATTACAGGGGCCTTTACACGGCGCATCTCATTACAGGGGCCTTTACACGGCGCATCTCATTACAGGGGCCTTTACACTGCGCATCTCATTACAGGGGCCTTTACACTGCGCATCTCATTACAGGGGCATTTACACTGCGCATCTCATTACAGGGGCATTTACACTGTGTATCTCATTACAGAGGCCTTTACACTGTGTATCTCATTACAGGGGCCTTTACACTGCGCATCTCATTATGGGGCCTTTACACTGCGCATCTCATTACAGGGGCCTTTACACTGCGCATCTCATTACGGGGCATTTACACTGCGCATCTCTTTACAGGGGCATTTACACTGCGCATCTCATTACAGGGGCCTTTACACTGCGCATCTCATTACAGGGACATTTACACTGCGCATCTCATTACAGGGGCATTTACACTGCGCATCTCATTACAGGGGCCTTTACACTGCGCATCTCATTACAGGGGCATTTACACTGCTCATCTCATTACAGGGGCCTTTACACTGCGCATCTCATTACGGGGCTTTTACACTGCACATCTCATTACAGGGTCCTTTACACTGCGCATCTCATTACGGGGCATTTACACTGCGCATCTCATTACAGGGGCATTTACACTGCGCATCTCATTACAGGGGCATTTACACTGCGCATCTCATTAAAGGGGCATTTACACTGCGCATCTCATTACAGGGGCCTTTACACTGCGCATCTCATTACAGGGGCATTTACACTGCGCATCTCATTACAGGGGCATTTACACTGTGCATCTCATTACAGGGGCCTTTACACGGCGCATCTCATTACAGGGGCCTTTACACGGCGCATCTCATTACAGGGGCCTTTACACGGCGCATCTCATTACAGGGGCCTTTACACGGCGCATCTCATTACAGGCTCCTTTACACGGCGCATCTCATTACAGGGGCCTTTACACAGCGCATCTCATTACAGCGGCCTTTACACTGCGCATCTCATTACAGGGGCTTTTACACTGCGCATCTCATTACAAGGCCCTTTACACTGCGCATCTCATTACAGTGGCATTTACACTGCGCATCTCATTACAGGGGCATTTACACTGCGCATCTCATTACAGGGGCAATAACACGGCGCATCTCATTACAGGGGCATTTACACATTTTGCCATTTGTGATATTTTTTATTAATATGGTGTATAAGGGTATATATATAAATATATTTTATGCACTGTATATGAGCTGGCGATTTCTAAGTCTGTGGTTCCGAGAGGGGGTAACCAGGCTCACTAATAAAGGTCAAGCCAGACCTTTGGCTGCCAGAATGCCCTGCTTCAGCACAGACCAGAAAGGCATTGTGATAAGCGTATCCCCGGTATAGTCAGGGGTTAATGGGAGTCGTCCCCGTCCCCCCAGTATACGGCCAGAACCATGGACCCGGTACTTGTGGTTCGGACTGTCTCCAACCAGCCATAATGTTGTGAGAGTGAAATTATGTCTAAGTTCAGTTTTGGTACATTAGAAGTAACTCTGAAACTTAACCTAAGCGTTTTTCGAAGCAACTTTTTGGCTAACTTCTTATAGGAAGGTCTAGGAGCTCTGAAAATGAACGTGCGCGTCTTTCACTCTTCCCGAGGGACTTAGAAGAATTTTGTGATATTTTTTATTAAAATGGTGTATAAGGGTATATATATAAATATATTTTATGCACTGTACAGTATATGAGCTGGCGATTTCTAAGTCTGTGGTTCCGAGAGGGGGTAACCAGGCTCACTAATAAAGGTCAAGCCACTTGGCTGCCAGAATGCCCTCCTTCAGCACAGACCAGAAAGGCATTGTGATAAGCGTATCCCCGTTATAGTCAGGGGTTAATGGGAGTCGTCCCCGTCCCCCCAGTATACGGCCAGAACCATGGAACCGGTACTTGTGGTTCGGACTGTCTCCAACCAGCCATAATGTTGTGAGAGTGAAATTATGTCTAAGTCCAACTTTGGTACAATAGAAGCAACTCTGAAACTTAACCTAAGCGTTTATCGAAGCTACTTTTTGGCTAACTTCTTATAGGAAGGTGTAGGAGATCTGAAAATGAACGTGCGCGTCTTTCACTCTTCCTGAGGGACTTAGAAGAATTTTGTGATATTTTTTATTAAAATGGTGTATAAGGGTATATATATAAATATTTTTTATGCACTGTATATGAGCTGGCGATTTCTAAGTCTGTGGTTCCGAGAGGGGGTAACCAGGCTCTATGGAACTGCAGCTCGGCTTGTGACTGTGGTTTTCCCGGTCACACATAAATGCTGAAATTCGACTTATACAGTGTTTGTGCTTATTAACCTTGATGAATTCTCTCCTCTTGACGGTAGAATAGTGTGTAAAGCAAAGCACAATACATTGCTATGTGTAGAAGCAAAGATATACGCGATTTCAGAATGTGTTCCTAGAACAGCTGCGAGCAACTTTTTTACTCAACGTTAACAACACATCTGAAGCTCAATATTTCTGGGCTGAAGCGGGGAGGATTAGACACAGTGTGCACTGTAAAGGGGAAGTCTGTGGCATTAACAGGAAGGGAGAAAAAGTACCTTCTACCCATTTTTAGGTTCAGCGGTAAAACTGAAGTTTCTATGGAACTGCAGCTCGGCTTGTGACGGTGGTTTTCCCGGTCACACAAAAATTCTGAAATTCGACTTATACAGTGTTTGTGCTTATTAACCTTGATGAATTCTCTCCTCTTGACGGTAGAATAGTGTGTAAAGCAAAGCACAATACATTGCTATGTGTAGAAGCAAAGATATACGCGATTTCAGAAAGTGTTCCTAGAACAGCTGCGAGCAACTTTTTTACTCAACGTTAACAACACATCTGAAGCTCAATATTTCTGGGCTGAAGCGGGGAGGATTAGACACAGTGTGCACTGTAAAGGGGAAGTCTGTGGCATTAACAGGAAGGGAGAAAAAGTACTTTCTACCCATTTTTATGTTCAGCGGTAAAACTGAAGTTTCTATGGAACTGCAACTCGGCTTGTGACTGTGGTTTTCCCGGTCACACAAAAATGCTGAAATTCGACTTATACAGTGTTTGTGCTTATTAACCTTGATGAATTCTCTCCTCTTGACGGTAGAATAGTGTGTAAAGCAAAGCACAATACATTGCTATGTGTAGAAGCAAAGATATACGCGATTTCAGAATGTGTTCCTAGAACAGCTGCGAGCAACTTTTTTACTCAACGTTAACAACACATCTGAAGCTCAATATTTCTGGGCTGAAGCGGGGAGGATTAGACACAGTGTGCACTGTAAAGGGGAAGTCTGTGGCATTAACAGGAAGGGAGAAAAAGTACTTTCTACCCATTTTTAGGTTCAGCGGTAAAACTGAAGTTTCTATGGAACTGCAGCTCGGCTTGTGACTCTGCTTTTCCCGGTCACACAAAAATGCTGAAATTCGATTTATACAGTGGTTGTGCTTATTAACCTTGATGAATTCTCTCCTCTTGACGGTAGAATAGTGTGTAAAGCAAAGCACAATACATTGCTATGTGTAGAAGCAAAGATATACGCGATTTCAGAATGTGTTCCTAGAACAGCTGCGAGCAACTTTTTTACTCAACGTTAACAACACATCTGAAGCTCAATATTTCTGGGCTGAAGCGGGGAAGATAGAAAACGTGTGCCCTGTAAAGGCGAAGTCTGTGGCATTAACAGAAAGGGAGAAAAAGTACTTTCTACCCATTTTTAGGTTCAGCGGTAAAATGGCAAGTTTCTATGGAACTGCATCTCGGCTTGTGACTGTGGTTTTCCCGGTCACACAAAAATGCTGAAATTCGACTTATACAGTGTTTTTGCTTATTAAACTTGATGAATTCTCATCTCTTGACTGTAGAATAGTGTGTAAAGCAAAGCACAATACATTGCTATTTGTAGAAGCAAAGATATATGCGATTTCACAATGTGTTCCTAGAACAGCTGTGAGCAACTTTTTTACACCACGTTAACAACACATTTGAAGCTCAATATTTCATGGGCTGAAGCGGGGAAGATAGAAAACGTGTGCCCTGTAAAGGCGAAGTCTGTGGCATTAACAGGAAGGGAGAAAAAGTACTTTCTACCCATTTTTAGGTTCAGCGGTAAAATGGCAAGTTTCTATGGAACTGCATCTCGGCTTGTGACTGTGGTTTTCCCGGTCACACAAAAATGCTGAAATTCGACTTATACAGTGTTTTTGCTTATTAAACTTGATGAATTCTCTCCTCTTGACTGTAGAATAGTGTGTAAAGCAAAGCACAATACATTCCTATGTGTAGAAGCAAAGATATACGCGATTTCACAATGTGTTCCTAGAACAGCTGTGATCAACTTTTTTACACCACGTTAACAACACATTTGAAGCTCAATATTTCATGGGCTGAAGCGGGGAAGATAGAAAACGTGTGCCCTGTAAAGGCGAAGTCTGTGGCATTAACAGGAAGGGAGAAAAAGTACTTTCTACCCATTTTTAGGTTCAGCGGTAAAATGGCAAGTTTCTATGGAACTGCATCTCGGCTTGTGACTGTGGTTTTCCCGGTCACACAAAAATGCTGAAATTCGACTTATACAGTGTTTTTGCTTATTAAACTTGATGAATTCTCTCCTCTTGACTGTAGAATAGTGTGTAAAGCAAAGCACAATACATTGCTATGTGTAGAAGCAAAGATATACGCGATTTCACAATGTGTTCCTAGAACAGCTGTGAGCAACTTTTTTACACAATGTTAACAACATATTTGAAGCTCAATATTTCATGGGCTGAAGCGGGGAAGATAGAAAACGTGTGCCCTGTAAAGGCGAAGTCTGTGGCATTAACAGGAAGGGAGAAAAAGTACTTTCTACCCATTTTTAGGTTCAGCGGTAAAATGGCAAGTTTCTATGGAACTGCATCTCGGCTTGTGACTGTGGTTTTCCCGGTCACACAAAAATGCTGAAATTCGACTTATACAGTGTTTTTGCTTATTAAACTTGATGAATTCTCTCCTCTTGACTGTAGAATAGTGTGTAAAGCAAAGCACAATACATTGCTATGTGTAGAAGCAAAGATATACGCGATTTCACAATGTGTTCCTAGAACAGCTGTGAGCAACTTTTTTACACAATGTTAACAACACATTTGAAGCTCAATATTTCATGGGCTGAAGCGGGGAAGATAGAAAACGTGTGCCCTGTAAAGGCGAAGTCTGTGGCATTAACAGGAAGGGAGAAAAAGTACTTTCTACCCATTTTTAGGTTCAGCGGTAAAATGGCAAGTTTCTATGGAACTGCATCTCGGCTTGTGACTGTGGTTTTTTCGGTCACACAAAAATGCTGAAATTCGACCTATACAGTGTTTTTGCTTATTAAACTTGATGAATTCTCTCCTCTTGACTGTAGAATAGTGTGTAAAGCAAAGCACAATACATTGCTATGTGTAGAAGCAAAGATATACGCGATTTCACAATGTGTTCCTAGAACAGCTGTGAGCAACTTTTTTACACAATGTTAACAACACATTTGAAGCTCAATATTTCATGGGCTGAAGCGGGGAAGATAGAAAACGTGTGCCCTGTAAAGGCGAAGTCTGTGGCATTAACAGGAAGGGAGAAAAAGTACTTTCTACCCATTTTTAGGTTCAGCGGTAAAATGGCAAGTTTCTATGGAACTGCATCTCGGCTTGTGACTGTGGTTTTCCCGGTCACACAAAAATGCTGAAATTCGACTTATACAGTGTTTTTGCTTATTAAACTTGATGAATTCTCTCCTCTTGACTGTAGAATAGTGTGTAAAGCAAAGCACAATACATTCCTATGTGTTGAAGCAAAGATATACGCGATTTCACAATGTGTTCCTAGAACAGCTGTGAGCAACTTTTTTACACAATGTTAACAACACATTTGAAGCTCAATATTTCATGGGCTGAAGCGGGGAAGATAGAAAACGTGTGCCCTGTAAAGGCGAAGTCTGTGGCATTAACAGGAAGGGAGAAAAAGTACTTTCTACCCATTTTTAGGTTCAGCGGTAAAATGGCAAGTTTCTATGGAACTGCATCTCGTCTTGTGACTGTGGTTTTCCCGGTCACACAAAAATGCTGAAATTCGACTTATACAGTGTTTTTGCTTATTAAACTTGATGAATTCTCATCTCTTGACTGTAGAATAGTGTGTAAAGCAAAGCACAATACATTGCTATGTGTAGAAGCAAAGATATACGCGATTTCACAATGTGTTCCTAGAACAGCTGTGAGCAACTTTTTTACACCACGTTAACAACACATTTGAAGCTCAATATTTCATGGGCTGAAGCGGGGAAGATAGAAAACGTGTGCCCTGTAAAGGCGAAGTCTGTGGCATTAACAGGAAGGGAGAAAAAGTACTTTCTACCCATTTTTAGGTTCAGCGGTAAAATGGCAAGTTTCTATGGAACTGCATCTCGACTTGTGACTGTGGTTTTCCCGGTCACACAAAAATGCTGAAATTCGACTTATACAGTGTTTTTGCTTATTAAACTTGATGAATTCTCTCCTCTTGACTGTAGAATAGTGTGTAAAGCAAAGCACAATACATTGCTATGTGCAGAAGCAAAAATATACGCGATTTCACAATGTGTTCCTAGAACAGCTGTGAGCAACTTTTTTACACCACGTTAACAACACATTTGAAGCTCAATATTTCATGGGCTGAAGCGGGGAAGATAGAAAACGTGTGCCCTGTAAAGGCGAAGTCTGTGGCATTAACAGGAAGGGAGAAAAAGTACTTTCTACCCATTTTTAGGTTCAGCGGTAAAACGGCAAGTTTCTATGGAACTGCATCTCGGCTTGTGACTGTGGTTTTCCCGGTCACACAAAAATGCTGAAATTCGACTTATACAGTGTTTTTGCTTATTAAACTTGATGAATTCTCTCCTCTTGACTGTAGAATAGTGTGTAAAGCAAAGCACAATACATTGCTATGTGTAGAAGCAAAGATATACGCGATTTCACAATGTGTTCCTAGAACAGCTGTGAGCAACTTTTTTACACAATGTTAACAACACATTTGAAGCTCAATATTTCATGGGCTGAAGCGGGGAAGATAGAAAACGTGTGCCCTGTAAAGGCGAAGTCTGTGGCATTAACAGGAAGGGAGAAAAAGTACTTTCTACCCATTTTTAGGTTCAGCGGTAAAATGGCAAGTTTCTATGGAACTGCATCTCGGCTTGTGACTGTGGTTTTCCCGGTCACACAAAAATGCTGAAATTCGACTTATACAGTGTTTTTGCTTATTAAACTTGATGAATTCTCTCCTCTTGACTGTAGAATAGTGTGTAAAGCAAAGCACAATACATTGCTATGTGTAGAAGCAAAGATATACGCGATTTCACAATGTGTTCCTAGAACAGCTGTGAGCAACTTTTTTACACAATGTTAACAACATATTTGAAGCTCAATATTTCATGGGCTGAAGCGGGGAAGATAGAAAACGTGTGCCCTGTAAAGGCGAAGTCTGTGGCATTAACAGGAAGGGAGAAAAAGTACTTTCTACCCATTTTTAGGTTCAGCGGTAAAATGGCAAGTTTCTATGGAACTGCATCTCGGCTTGTGACTGTGGTTTTCCCGGTCACACAAAAATGCTGAAATTCGACTTATACAGTGTTTTTGCTTATTAAACTTGATGAATTCTCTCCTCTTGACTGTAGAATAGTGTGTAAAGCAAAGCACAATACATTCCTATGTGTAGAAGCAAAGATATACGCGATTTCACAATGTGTTCCTAGAACAGCTGTGAGCAACTTTTTTACACAATGTTAACAACACATTTGAAGCTCAATATTTCATGGGCTGAAGCGGGGAAGATAGAAAACGTGTGCCCTGTAAAGGAGAAGTCTGTGGCATTAACAGGAAGGGAGAAAAAGTACTTTCTACCCATTTTTAGGTTCAGCGGTAAAATGGCAAGTTTCTATGGAACTGCATCTCGGCTTGTGACTGTGGTTTTCCCGGTCACACAAAAATGCTGAAATTCGACTTATACAGTGTTTTTGCTTATTAAACTTGATGAATTCTCATCTCTTGACTGTAGAATAGTGTGTAAAGCAAAGCACAATACATTGCTATTTGTAGAAGCAAAGATATATGCGATTTCACAATGTGTTCCTAGAACAGCTGTGAGCAACTTTTTTACACCACGTTAACAACACATTTGAAGCTCAATATTTCATGGGCTGAAGCGGGTAAGATAGAAAACGTGTGCCCTGTAAAGGCGAAGTCTGTGACATTAACAGGAAGGGAGAAAAAGTACTTTCTACCCATTTTTAGGTTCAGCGGTAAAATGGCAAGTTTCTATGGAACTGCATCTCGGCTTGTGACTGTGGTTTTCCCGGTCACACAAAAATGCTGAAATTCGACTTATACAGTGTTTTTGCTTATTAAACTTGATGAATTCTCTCCTCTTGACTGTAGAATAGTGTGTAAAGCAAAGCACAATACATTGCTATGTGTAGAAGCAAAGATATACGCGATTTCACAATGTGTTCCTAGAACAGCTGTGAGCAACTTTTTTACACAATGTTAACAACACATTTGAAGCTCAATATTTCATGGGCTGAAGCGGGGAAGATAGAAAACGTGTGCCCTGTAAAGGCGAAGTCTGTGGCATTAACAGGAAGGGAGAAAAAGTACTTTCTACCCATTTTTAGGTTCAGCGGTAAAATGGCAAGTTTCTATGGAACTGCATCTCGGCTTGTGACTGTGGTTTTCCCGGTCACACAAAAATGCTGAAATTCGACCTATACAGTGTTTTTGCTTATTAAACTTGATGAATTCTCTCCTCTTGACTGTAGAATAGTGTGTAAAGCAAAGCACAATACATTGCTATGTGTAGAAGCAAAGATATACGCGATTTCACAATGTGTTCCTAGAACAGCTGTGAGCAACTTTTTTACACAATGTTAACAACACATTTGAAGCTCAATATTTCATGGGCTGAAGCGGGGAAGATAGAAAACGTGTGCCCTGTAAAGGCGAAGTCTGTGGCATTAACAGGAAGGGAGAAAAAGTACTTTCTACCCATTTTTAGGTTCAGCGGTAAAATGGCAAGTTTCTATGGAACTGCATCTCGTCTTGTGACTGTGGTTTTCCCGGTCACACAAAAATGCTGAAATTCGACTTATACAGTGTTTTTGCTTATTAAACTTGATGAATTCTCATCTCTTGACTGTAGAATAGTGTGTAAAGCAAAGCACAATACATTGCTATGTGTAGAAGCAAAGATATACGCGATTTCACAATGTGTTCCTAGAACAGCTGTGAGCAACTTTTTTACACCACGTTAACAACACATTTGAAGCTCAATATTTCATGGGCTGAAGCGGGGAAGATAGAAAACGTGTGCCCTGTAAAGGCGAAGTCTGTGGCATTAACAGGAAGGGAGAAAAAGTACTTTCTACCCATTTTTAGGTTCAGCGGTAAAATGGCAAGTTTCTATGGAACTGCATCTCGGCTTGTGACTGTGGTTTTCCCGGTCACACAAAAATGCTGAAATTCGACTTATACAGTGTTTTTGCTTATTAAACTTGATGAATTCTCATCTCTTGACTGTAGAATAGTGTGTAAAGCAAAGCACAATACATTGCTATTTGTAGAAGCAAAGATATATGCGATTTCACAATGTGTTCCTAGAACAGCTGTGAGCAACTTTTTTACACCACGTTAACAACACATTTGAAGCTCAATATTTCATGGGCTGAAGCGGGGAAGATAGAAAACGTGTGCCCTGTAAAGGCGAAGTCTGTGGCATTAACAGGAAGGGAGAAAAAGTACTTTCTACCCATTTTTAGGTTCAGCGGTAAAATGGCAAGTTTCTATGGAACTGCATCTCGGCTTGTGACTGTGGTTTTCCCGGTCACACAAAAATGCTGAAATTCGACTTATACAGTGTTTTTGCTTATTAAACTTGATGAATTCTCTCCTCTTGACTGTAGAATAGTGTGTAAAGCAAAGCACAATACATTCCTATGTGTAGAAGCAAAGATATACGCGATTTCACAATGTGTTCCTAGAACAGCTGTGAGCAACTTTTTTACACAAAGTTAACAACACATTTGAAGCTCAATATTTCATGGGCTGAAGCGGGGAAGATAGAAAACGTGTGCCCTGTAAAGGCGAAGTCTGTGGCATTAACAGGAAGGGAGAAAAAGTACTTTCTACCCATTTTTAGGTTCAGCGGTAAAATGGCAAGTTTCTATGGAACTGCATCTCGGCTTGTGACTGTGGTTTTCCCGGTCACACAAAAATGCTGAAATTCGACTTACACAGTGTTTTTGCTTATTAAACTTGATGAATTCTCTCCTCTTGACTGTAGAATAGTGTGTAAAGCAAAGCACAATACATTCCTATGTGTTGAAGCAAAGATATACGCGATTTCACAATGTGTTCCTAGAACAGCTGTGAGCAACTTTTTTACACAATGTTAACAACACATTTGAAGCTCAATATTTCATGGGCTGAAGCGGGGAAGATAGAAAACGTGTGCCCTGTAAAGGCGAAGTCTGTGGCATTAACAGGAAGGGAGAAAAAGTACTTTCTACCCATTTTTAGGTTCAGCGGTAAAATGGCAAGTTTCTATGGAACTGCATCTCGGCTTGTGACTGTGGTTTTCCCGGTCACACAAAAATGCTGAAATTCGACTTATACAGTGTTTTTGCTTATTAAACTTGATGAATTCTCTCCTCTTTACTGTAGAATAGTGTGTAAAGCAAAGCACAATACATTGCTATGTGTAGAAGCAAAGATATACGCGATTTCACAATGTGTTCCTAGAACAGCTGTGAGCAACTTTTTTACACCACGTTAACAACACATTTGAAGCTCAATATTTCATGGGCTGAAGCGGGGAAGATAGAAAACGTGTGCCCTGTAAAGGAGAAGTCTGTGGCATTAACAGGAAGGGAGAAAAAGTACTTTCTACCCATTTTTAGGTTCAGCGGTAAAATGGCAAGTTTCTATGGAACTGCATCTCGGCTTGTGACTGTGGTTTTCCCGGTCACACAAAAATGCTGAAATTCGACTTATACAGTGTTTTTGCTTATTAAACTTGATGAATTCTCATCTCTTGACTGTAGAATAGTGTGTAAAGCAAAGCACAATACATTGCTATTTGTAGAAGCAAAGATATATGCGATTTCACAATGTGTTCCTAGAACAGCTGTGAGCAACTTTTTTACACCACGTTAACAACACATTTGAAGCTCAATATTTCATGGGCTGAAGCGGGTAAGATAGAAAACGTGTGCCCTGTAAAGGCGAAGTCTGTGACATTAACAGGAAGGGAGAAAAAGTACTTTCTACCCATTTTTAGGTTCAGCGGTAAAATGGCAAGTTTCTATGGAACTGCATCTCGGCTTGTGACTGTGGTTTTCCCGGTCACACAAAAATGCTGAAATTCGACTTATACAGTGTTTTTGCTTATTAAACTTGATGAATTCTCTCCTCTTGACTGTAGAATAGTGTGTAAAGCAAAGCACAATACATTGCTATGTGTAGAAGCAAAGATATACGCGATTTCACAATGTGTTCCTAGAACAGCTGTGAGCAACTTTTTTACACAATGTTAACAACACATTTGAAGCTCAATATTTCATGGGCTGAAGCGGGGAAGATAGAAAACGTGTGCCCTGTAAAGGCGAAGTCTGTGGCATTAACAGGAAGGGAGAAAAAGTACTTTCTACCCATTTTTAGGTTCAGCGGTAAAATGGCAAGTTTCTATGGAACTGCATCTCGGCTTGTGACTGTGGTTTTCCCGGTCACACAAAAATGCTGAAATTCGACCTATACAGTGTTTTTGCTTATTAAACTTGATGAATTCTCTCCTCTTGACTGTAGAATAGTGTGTAAAGCAAAGCACAATACATTGCTATGTGTAGAAGCAAAGATATACGCGATTTCACAATGTGTTCCTAGAACAGCTGTGAGCAACTTTTTTACACAATGTTAACAACACATTTGAAGCTCAATATTTCATGGGCTGAAGCGGGGAAGATAGAAAACGTGTGCCCTGTAAAGGCGAAGTCTGTGGCATTAACAGGAAGGGAGAAAAAGTACTTTCTACCCATTTTTAGGTTCAGCGGTAAAATGGCAAGTTTCTATGGAACTGCATCTCGTCTTGTGACTGTGGTTTTCCCGGTCACACAAAAATGCTGAAATTCGACTTATACAGTGTTTTTGCTTATTAAACTTGATGAATTCTCATCTCTTGACTGTAGAATAGTGTGTAAAGCAAAGCACAATACATTGCTATGTGTAGAAGCAAAGATATACGCGATTTCACAATGTGTTCCTAGAACAGCTGTGAGCAACTTTTTTACACCACGTTAACAACACATTTGAAGCTCAATATTTCATGGGCTGAAGCGGGGAAGATAGAAAACGTGTGCCCTGTAAAGGCGAAGTCTGTGGCATTAACAGGAAGGGAGAAAAAGTACTTTCTACCCATTTTTAGGTTCAGCGGTAAAATGGCAAGTTTCTATGGAACTGCATCTCGGCTTGTGACTGTGGTTTTCCCGGTCACACAAAAATGCTGAAATTCGACTTATACAGTGTTTTTGCTTATTAAACTTGATGAATTCTCATCTCTTGACTGTAGAATAGTGTGTAAAGCAAAGCACAATACATTGCTATTTGTAGAAGCAAAGATATATGCGATTTCACAATGTGTTCCTAGAACAGCTGTGAGCAACTTTTTTTACACCACGTTAACAACACATTTGAAGCTCAATATTTCATGGGCTGAAGCGGGGAAGATAGAAAACGTGTGCCCTGTAA
Source organism: Ascaphus truei (assembly GCF_040206685.1). Lineage (NCBI taxonomy): Eukaryota > Metazoa > Chordata > Amphibia > Anura > Ascaphidae > Ascaphus > Ascaphus truei. Next base: position 455,954 of record NW_027454091.1, on the reverse strand, counting down.
AGGCGAAGTCTGTGGCATTAACAGGAAGGGAGAAAAAGTACTTTCTACCCATTTTTAGGTTCAGCGGTAAAATGGCAAGTTTCTATGGAACTGCATCTCGGCTTGTGACTGTGGTTTTCCCGGTCACACAAAAATGCTGAAATTCGACTTATACAGTGTTTTTGCTTATTAAACTTGATGAATTCTCTCCTCTTGACTGTAGAATAGTGTGTAAAGCAAAGCACAATACACTGCTATTTGTAGAAGCAAAGATATATGCGATTTCACAATGTGTTCCTAGAACAGCTGTGAGCAACTTTTTTACACCACGTTAACAACACATTTGAAGCTCAATATTTCATGGGCTGAAGCGGGGAAGATAGAAAACGTGTGCCCTGTAAAGGCGAAGTCTGTGACATTAACAGGAAGGGAGAAAAAGTACTTTCTACCCATTTTTAGGTTCAGCGGTAAAATGGCAAGTTTCTATGGAACTGCATCTCGGCTTGTGACTGTGGTTTTCCCGGTCACACAAAAATGCTGAAATTCGACTTATACAGTGTTTTTGCTTATTAAACTTGATGAATTCTCTCCTCTTGACTGTAGAATACTGTGTAAAGCAAAGCACAATACATTGCTATGTGTAGAAGCAAAGATATACGCGATTTCACAATGTGTTCCTAGAACAGCTGTGAGCAACTTTTTTACACAATGTTAACAACACATTTGAAGCTCAATATTTCATGGGCTGAAGCGGGGAAGATAGAAAACGTGTGCCCTGTAATGGCGAAGTCTGTGGCATTAACAGGAAGGGAGAAAAAGTACTTTCTACCCATTTTTAGGTTCAGCGGTAAAATGGCAAGTTTCTATGGAACTGCATCTCGGCTTGTGACTGTGGTTTTCCCGGTCACACAAAAATGCTGAAATTCGACTTATACAGTGTTTTTGCTTATTAAACTTGATGAATTCTCTCCTCTTGACTGTAGAATAGTGTGTAAAGCAAAGCACAATACATTCCTATGTGTAGAAGAAAAGATATACGCGATTTCACAATGTGTTCCTAGAACAGCTGTGAGCAACTTTTTTACACAAAGTTAACAACACATTTGAAGCTCAATATTTCATGGGCTGAAGCGGGGAAGATAGAAAACGTGTGCCCTGTAAAGGCGAAGTCTGTGGCATTAACAGGAAGGGAGAAAAAGTACTTTCTACCCATTTTTAGGTTCAGCGGTAAAATGGCAAGTTTCTATGGAACTGCATCTCGGCTTGTGACTGTGGTTTTCCCGGTCACACAAAAATGCTGAAATTCGACTTATACAGTGTTTTTGCTTATTAAACTTGATGAATTCTCTCCTCTTGACTGTAGAATAGTGTGTAAAGCAAAGCACAATACATTCCTATGTGTAGAAGCAAAGATATACGCGATTTCACAATGTGTTCCTAGAACAGCTGTGAGCAACTTTTTTACACAAAGTTAACAACACATTTGAAGCTCAATATTTCATGGGCTGAAGCGGGGAAGATAGAAAACGTGTGCCCTGTAAAGGCGAAGTCTGTGGCATTAACAGGAAGGGAGAAAAAGTACTTTCTACCCATTTTTAGGTTCAGCGGTAAAATGGCAAGTTTCTATGGAACTGCATCTCGGCTTGTGACTGTGGTTTTCCCGGTCACACAAAAATGCTGAAATTCGACTTACACAGTGTTTTTGCTTATTAAACTTGATGAATTCTCTCCTCTTGACTGTAGAATAGTGTGTAAAGCAAAGCACAATACATTCCTATGTGTTGAAGCAAAGATATACGCGATTTCACAATGTGTTCCTAGAACAGCTGTGAGCAACTTTTTTACACAATGTTAACAACACATTTGAAGCTCAATATTTCATGGGCTGAAGCGGGGAAGATAGAAAACGTGTGCCCTGTAAAGGCGAAGTCTGTGGCATTAACAGGAAGGGAGAAAAAGTACTTTCTACCCATTTTTAGGTTCAGCGGTAAAATGGCAAGTTTCTATGGAACTGCATCTCGGCTTGTGACTGTGGTTTTCCCGGTCACACAAAAATGCTGAAATTCGACTTATACAGTGTTTTTGCTTATTAAACTTGATGAATTCTCTCCTCTTTACTGTAGAATAGTGTGTAAAGCAAAGCACAATACATTGCTATGTGTAGAAGCAAAGATATACGCGATTTCACAATGTGTTCCTAGAACAGCTGTGAGCAACTTTTTTACACCACGTTAACAACACATTTGAAGCTCAATATTTCATGGGCTGAAGCGGGGAAGATAGAAAACGTGTGCCCTGTAAAGGAGAAGTCTGTGGCATTAACAGGAAGGGAGAAAAAGTACTTTCTACCCATTTTTAGGTTCAGCGGTAAAATGGCAAGTTTCTATGGAACTGCATCTCGGCTTGTGACTGTGGTTTTCCCGGTCACACAAAAATGCTGAAATTCGACTTATACAGTGTTTTTGCTTATTAAACTTGATGAATTCTCATCTCTTGACTGTAGAATAGTGTGTAAAGCAAAGCACAATACATTGCTATTTGTAGAAGCAAAGATATATGCGATTTCACAATGTGTTCCTAGAACAGCTGTGAGCAACTTTTTTACACCACGTTAACAACACATTTGAAGCTCAATATTTCATGGGCTGAAGCGGGTAAGATAGAAAACGTGTGCCCTGTAAAGGCGAAGTCTGTGACATTAACAGGAAGGGAGAAAAAGTACTTTCTACCCATTTTTAGGTTCAGCGGTAAAATGGCAAGTTTCTATGGAACTGCATCTCGGCTTGTGACTGTGGTTTTCCCGGTCACACAAAAATGCTGAAATTCGACTTATACAGTGTTTTTGCTTATTAAACTTGATGAATTCTCTCCTCTTGACTGTAGAATAGTGTGTAAAGCAAAGCACAATACATTGCTATGTGTAGAAGCAAAGATATACGCGATTTCACAATGTGTTCCTAGAACAGCTGTGAGCAACTTTTTTACACAATGTTAACAACACATTTGAAGCTCAATATTTCATGGGCTGAAGCGGGGAAGATAGAAAACGTGTGCCCTGTAAAGGCGAAGTCTGTGGCATTAACAGGAAGGGAGAAAAAGTACGTTCTACCCATTTTTAGGTTCAGCGGTAAAATGGCAAGTTTCTATGGAACTGCATCTCGGCTTGTGACTGTGGTTTTCCCGGTCACACAAAAATGCTGAAATTCGACCTATACAGTGTTTTTGCTTATTAAACTTGATGAATTCTCTCCTCTTGACTGTAGAATAGTGTGTAAAGCAAAGCACAATACATTGCTATGTGTAGAAGCAAAGATATACGCGATTTCACAATGTGTTCCTAGAACAGCTGTGAGCAACTTTTTTACACAATGTTAACAACACATTTGAAGCTCAATATTTCATGGGCTGAAGCGGGGAAGATAGAAAACGTGTGCCCTGTAAAGGCGAAGTCTGTGGCATTAACAGGAAGGGAGAAAAAGTACTTTCTACCCATTTTTAGGTTCAGCGGTAAAATGGCAAGTTTCTATGGAACTGCATCTCGTCTTGTGACTGTGGTTTTCCCGGTCACACAAAAATGCTGAAATTCGACTTATACAGTGTTTTTGCTTATTAAACTTGATGAATTCTCATCTCTTGACTGTAGAATAGTGTGTAAAGCAAAGCACAATACATTGCTATGTGTAGAAGCAAAGATATACGCGATTTCACAATGTGTTCCTAGAACAGCTGTGAGCAACTTTTTTACACCACGTTAACAACACATTTGAAGCTCAATATTTCATGGGCTGAAGCGGGGAAGATAGAAAACGTGTGCCCTGTAAAGGCGAAGTCTGTGGCATTAACAGGAAGGGAGAAAAAGTACTTTCTACCCATTTTTAGGTTCAGCGGTAAAATGGCAAGTTTCTATGGAACTGCATCTCGGCTTGTGACTGTGGTTTTCCCGGTCACACAAAAATGCTGAAATTCGACTTATACAGTGTTTTTGCTTATTAAACTTGATGAATTCTCATCTCTTGACTGTAGAATAGTGTGTAAAGCAAAGCACAATACATTGCTATTTGTAGAAGCAAAGATATATGCGATTTCACAATGTGTTCCTAGAACAGCTGTGAGCAACTTTTTTTACACCACGTTAACAACACATTTGAAGCTCAATATTTCATGGGCTGAAGCGGGGAAGATAGAAAACGTGTGCCCTGTAAAGGCGAAGTCTGTGGCATTAACAGGAAGGGAGAAAAAGTACTTTCTACCCATTTTTAGGTTCAGCGGTAAAATGGCAAGTTTCTATGGAACTGCATCTCGGCTTGTGACTGTGGTTTTCCCGGTCACACAAAAATGCTGAAATTCGACTTATACAGTGTTTTTGCTTATTAAACTTGATGAATTCTCTCCTCTTGACTGTAGAATAGTGTGTAAAGCAAAGCACAATACATTCCTATGTGTAGAAGCAAAGATATACGCGATTTCACAATGTGTTCCTAGAACAGCTGTGAGCAACTTTTTTACACAATGTTAACAACACATTTGAAGCTCAATATTTCATGGGCTGAAGCGGGGAAGATAGAAAACGTGTGCCCTGTAAAGGCGAAGTCTGTGGCATTAACAGGAAGGGAGAAAAAGTACTTTCTACCCATTTTTAGGTTCAGCGGTAAAATGGCAAGTTTCTATGGAACTGCATCTCGGCTTGTGACTGTGGTTTTCCCGGTCACACAAAAATGCTGAAATTCGACTTATACAGTGTTTTTGCTTATTAAACTTGATGAATTCTCTCCTCTTGACTGTAGAATAGTGTGTAAAGCAAAGCACAATACATTGCTATGTGTAGAAGCAAAGATATACGCGATTTCACAATGTGTTCCTAGAACAGCTGTGAGCAACTTTTTTACACCACGTTAACAACACATTTGAAGCTCAATATTTCATGGGCTGAAGCGGGGAAGATAGAAAACGTGTGCCCTGTAAAGGCGAAGTCTGTGGCATTAACAAGAAGGGAGAAAAAGTACTTTCTACCCATTTTTAGGTTCAGCGGTAAAATGGCAAGTTTCTATGGAACTGCATCTCGGCTTGTGACTGTGGTTTTCCCGGTCACACAAAAATGCTGAAATTCGACTTATACAGTGTTTTTGCTTATTAAACTTGATGAATTCTCATCTCTTGACTGTAGAATAGTGTGTAAAGCAAAGCACAATACACTGCTATTTGTAGAAGCAAAGATATATGCGATTTCACAATGTGTTCCTAGAACAGCTGTGAGCAACTTTTTTACACCACGTTAACAACACATTTGAAGCTCAATATTTCATGGGCTGAAGCGGGGAAGATAGAAAACGTGTGCCCTGTAAAGGCGAAGTCTGTGACATTAACAGGAAGGGAGAAAAAGTACTTTCTACCCATTTTTAGGTTCAGCGGTAAAATGGCAAGTTTCTATGGAACTGCATCTCGGCTTGTGACTGTGGTTTTCCCGGTCACACAAAAATGCTGAAATTCGACTTATACAGTGTTTTTGCTTATTAAACTTGATGAATTCTCTCCTCTTGACTGTAGAATACTGTGTAAAGCAAAGCACAATACATTGCTATGTGTAGAAGCAAAGATATACGCGATTTCACAATGTGTTCCTAGAACAGCTGTGAGCAACTTTTTTACACAATGTTAACAACACATTTGAAGCTCAATATTTCATGGGCTGAAGCGGGGAAGATAGAAAACGTGTGCCCTGTAAAGGCGAAGTCTGTGGCATTAACAGGAAGGGAGAAAAAGTACTTTCTACCCATTTTTAGGTTCAGCGGTAAAATGGCAAGTTTCTATGGAACTGCATCTCGGCTTGTGACTGTGGTTTTCCCGGTCACACAAAAATGCTGAAATTCGACTTATACAGTGTTTTTGCTTATTAAACTTGATGAATTCTCTCCTCTTGACTGTAGAATAGTGTGTAAAGCAAAGCACAATACATTCCTATGTGTAGAAGAAAAGATATACGCGATTTCACAATGTGTTCCTAGAACAGCTGTGAGCAACTTTTTTACACAAAGTTAACAACACATTTGAAGCTCAATATTTCATGGGCTGAAGCGGGGAAGATAGAAAACGTGTGCCCTGTAAAGGCGAAGTCTGTGGCATTAACAGGAAGGGAGAAAAAGTACTTTCTACCCATTTTTAGGTTCAGCGGTAAAATGGCAAGTTTCTATGGAACTGCATCTCGTCTTGTGACTGTGGTTTTCCCGGTCACACAAAAATGCTGAAATTCGACTTATACAGTGTTTTTGCTTATTAAACTTGATGAATTCTCTCCTCTTGACTGTAGAATAGTGTGTAAAGCAAAGCACAATACATTCCTATGTGTTGAAGCAAAGATATACGCGATTTCACAATGTGTTCCTAGAACAGCTGTGAGCAACTTTTTTACACAATGTTAACAACACATTTGAAGCTCAATATTTCATGGGCTGAAGCGGGGAAGATAGAAAACGTGTGCCCTGTAAAGGCGAAGTCTGTGGCATTAACAGGAAGGGAGAAAAAGTACTTTCTACCCATTTTTAGGTTCAGCGGTAAAATGGCAAGTTTCTATGGAACTGCATCTCGGCTTGTGACTGTGGTTTTCCCGGTCACACAAAAATGCTGAAATTCGACTTATACAGTGTTTTTGCTTATTAAACTTGATGAATTCTCTCCTCTTGACTGTAGAATAGTGTGTAAAGCAAAGCACAATACATTCCTATGTGTAGCAGAAAAGATATACGCGATTTCACAATGTGTTCCTAGAACAGCTGTGAGCAACTTTTTTACACAAAGTTAACAACACATTTGAAGCTCAATATTTCATGGGCTGAAGCGGGGAAGATAGAAAACGTGTGCCCTGTAAAGGCGAAGTCTGTGGCATTAACAGGAAGGGAGAAAAAGTACTTTCTACCCATTTTTAGGTTCAGCGGTAAAATGGCAAGTTTCTATGGAACTGCATCTCGTCTTGTGACTGTGGTTTTCCCGGTCACACAAAAATGCTGAAATTCGACTTATACAGTGTTTTTGCTTATTAAACTTGATGAATTCTCTCCTCTTGACTGTAGAATAGTGTGTAAAGCAAAGCACAATACATTCCTATGTGTTGAAGCAAAGATATACGCGATTTCACAATGTGTTCCTAGAACAGCTGTGAGCAACTTTTTTACACAATGTTAACAACACATTTGAAGCTCAATATTTCATGGGCTGAAGCGGGGAAGATAGAAAACGTGTGCCCTGTAAAGGCGAAGTCTGTGGCATTAACAGGAAGGGAGAAAAAGTACTTTCTACCCATTTTTAGGTTCAGCGGTAAAACGGCAAGTTTCTATGGAACTGCATCTCGGCTTGTGACTGTGGTTTTCCCGGTCACACAAAAATGCTGAAATTCGACTTATACAGTGTTTTTGCTTATTAAACTTGATGAATTCTCTCCTCTTGACTGTAGAATAGTGTGTAAAGCAAAGCACAATACATTCCTATGTGTAGAAGCAAAGATATACGCGATTTCACAATGTGTTCCTAGAACAGCTGTGAGCAACTTTTTTACACAATGTTAACAACACATTTGAAGCTCAATATTTCATGGGCTGAAGCGGGCAAGATAGAAAACGTGTGCCCTGTAAAGGCGAAGTCTGTGGCATTAACAGGAAGGGAGAAAAAGTACTTTCTACCCATTTTTAGGTTCAGCGGTAAAATGGCAAGTTTCTATGGAACTGCATCTCGTCTTGTGACTGTGGTTTTCCCGGTCACACAAAAATGCTGAAATTCGACTTATACAGTGTTTTTGCTTATTAAACTTGATGAATTCTCATCTCTTGACTGTAGAATAGTGTGTAAAGCAAAGCACAATACATTGCTATGTGTAGAAGCAAAGATATACGCGATTTCACAATGTGTTCCTAGAACAGCTGTGAGCAACTTTTTTACACCACGTTAACAACACATTTGAAGCTCAATATTTCATGGGCTGAAGCGGGGAAGATAGAAAACGTGTGCCCTGTAAAGGCGAAGTCTGTGGCATTAACAAGAAGGGAGAAAAAGTACTTTCTACCCATTTTTAGGTTCAGCGGTAAAATGGCAAGTTTCTATGGAACTGCATCTCGGCTTGTGACTGTGGTTTTCCCGGTCACACAAAAATGCTGAAATTCGACTTATACAGTGTTTTTGCTTATTAAACTTGATGAATTCTCATCTCTTGACTGTAGAATAGTGTGTAAAGCAAAGCACAATACACTGCTATTTGTAGAAGCAAAGATATATGCGATTTCACAATGTGTTCCTAGAACAGCTGTGAGCAACTTTTTTACACCACGTTAACAACACATTTGAAGCTCAATATTTCATGGGCTGAAGCGGGGAAGATAGAAAACGTGTGCCCTGTAAAGGCGAAGTCTGTGACATTAACAGGAAGGGAGAAAAAGTACTTTCTACCCATTTTTAGGTTCAGCGGTAAAATGGCAAGTTTCTATGGAACTGCATCTCGGCTTGTGACTGTGGTTTTCCCGGTCACACAAAAATGCTGAAATTCGACTTATACAGTGTTTTTGCTTATTAAACTTGATGAATTCTCTCCTCTTGACTGTAGAATACTGTGTAAAGCAAAGCACAATACATTGCTATGTGTAGAAGCAAAGATATACGCGATTTCACAATGTGTTCCTAGAACAGCTGTGAGCAACTTTTTTACACAATGTTAACAACACATTTGAAGCTCAATATTTCATGGGCTGAAGCGGGGAAGATAGAAAACGTGTGCCCTGTAAAGGCGAAGTCTGTGGCATTAACAGGAAGGGAGAAAAAGTACTTTCTACCCATTTTTAGGTTCAGCGGTAAAATGGCAAGTTTCTATGGAACTGCATCTCGGCTTGTGACTGTGGTTTTCCCGGTCACACAAAAATGCTGAAATTCGACTTATACAGTGTTTTTGCTTATTAAACTTGATGAATTCTCTCCTCTTGACTGTAGAATAGTGTGTAAAGCAAAGCACAATACATTCCTATGTGTAGAAGAAAAGATATACGCGATTTCACAATGTGTTCCTAGAACAGCTGTGAGCAACTTTTTTACACAAAGTTAACAACACATTTGAAGCTCAATATTTCATGGGCTGAAGCGGGGAAGATAGAAAACGTGTGCCCTGTAAAGGCGAAGTCTGTGGCATTAACAGGAAGGGAGAAAAAGTACTTTCTACCCATTTTTAGGTTCAGCGGTAAAATGGCAAGTTTCTATGGAACTGCATCTCGTCTTGTGACTGTGGTTTTCCCGGTCACACAAAAATGCTGAAATTCGACTTATACAGTGTTTTTGCTTATTAAACTTGATGAATTCTCTCCTCTTGACTGTAGAATAGTGTGTAAAGCAAAGCACAATACATTCCTATGTGTTGAAGCAAAGATATACGCGATTTCACAATGTGTTCCTAGAACAGCTGTGAGCAACTTTTTTACACAATGTTAACAACACATTTGAAGCTCAATATTTCATGGGCTGAAGCGGGGAAGATAGAAAACGTGTGCCCTGTAAAGGCGAAGTCTGTGGCATTAACAGGAAGGGAGAAAAAGTACTTTCTACCCATTTTTAGGTTCAGCGGTAAAACGGCAAGTTTCTATGGAACTGCATCTCGTCTTGTGACTGTGGTTTTCCCGGTCACACAAAAATGCTGAAATTCGACTTATACAGTGTTTTTGCTTATTAAACTTGATGAATTCTCTCCTCTTGACTGTAGAATAGTGTGTAAAGCAAAGCACAATACATTCCTATGTGTAGAAGCAAAGATATACGCGATTTCACAATGTGTTCCCAAAACAGCTGTGAGCAACTTTTTTACACAACGTTAACAACACATTTGAAGCTCAATATTTCATGGGCTGAAGCGGGGAAGATAGAAAACGTGTGCCCTGTACCGACTTCAAATTCCTCTCGCCCCCCGATCCCTCCTGATACTCAAAGGGGATCCTGAATCCTTCCTTAAACCCCTCTCGTAATAAGCTAGCTGCCCGTCTATTGGGGTATTTTTCCAGCCAAGGCGCCATTGCCTCTGCTGAAACTGGCGTTCCCGCCTTCCTGAACAGCCTGCTGTCCTGCTCCCTTGAAACCCTTACTATCTTTCTTAAAGCACTTTGATTTGGGATGCTGACCCCCGCACCCAGCGCAAGTATGTTGGAATCTACATACAATTCTCAAAATTGCATCTTGACTCGTTGTAACGCCAACATACCCCCGACTGCTTCCCACCTGCACGCCCTCTCCCTGATGTGCGCACCTGAAAATGCTCCCGCCAGACCCCTTTGAGGCTATTTGACCCACGAAAGGACGACCCCCCGTGTTTCTGAAACGCTTTTCTAATCGTATCCTGATACTTAAAAAGCGCCGAGCATAAATGCGGATCCTTTTCCCCCGCAACGCCCGCCAAAATCCCAAATGCCTGCGACCAATTACTGAACTTGCGAGGAAAAAGACGCTTTTCCACATCCTCCTTTTTAGCCTCCCCCTTTTTTTTTCCGGATTTAGCTACCGCTTCATTGTAACCCGGAAGCAATGACAAAATCTCAACGTAATCACCCGCCCAAATCTTTTCCTTTACTTCCTTTGACAAATGCACGCCTAAGGAACGTGATATGGTCGTACATGAGTCCCCATAGGCCGCATCCGGCAGCCTTTTTGAACCTGCCAATGGCCTTCCGAGCCCTGTCCCCTGCCCAGCACCTGAATTCACCACCGGATGCTCACCTAACAAACTAACAACTGTCGTTAAATCAGCTCCTTGTCCCGCCACCTGCACCGGCAATGCTGTGGCCGATGCCAACGCATCTTGAATAACTTTCGGCACTGTGCTAAGGGTACAACCTGCTGTACTCTCCCCACCCAAAGACACCTGAGCCAACTCTCCACCCACTGTTCCACGGTTGCTCCCCCCATCAAGCACTGAATCTGACCCCCCCTGCCGCTCACTTGACTTGCATGCCTCCACTGCTTGCTTAGTGGATAATAACGTTGTCATCGGCAATAAAGCTAACTGAACGCCCTTAACCACCGCACTAATCATTCTTGCCTCGGCATCGCCCGCTAACCCCAACTCCAACACCTGTGGCCCAGGGGAGCTAACAATGCCCGGCAAGGTAACGCCCTTATTTCCCAAACAAGCAACTCTTTTTCGCTTACCCTTCGATGCCCCAGTCCCCGGCGGTGTTTTGAACCGCCTGTCGGGACCTGCCCCAAGACCCTTGTCCTCTAAGCCTCTGACAGCAAGCTCAACCCGAGGCCCGGACCGCTTGCGAGCCGTGGACGACGTACCAGCGCCACGAAGCGAGGTCGACCGCGTCCCGGCCGTTCCAGATTTACCTGTAAATGAGGAAGCAAATATTAAACCCCCAATTAAGCTAACCTTTATTCCTGAATAAACGCTTATTTTTTTTTTTTTTTTAAAAGGACCAATCCTTTACCTACGTTCTCTTCTAGGCTGGGACCAAACCCCCCAACCTCTATTTTTTTTTTTTTTTTTTTATTACCAACTATCCTTTTCCAGCTTTCCTTTCACCAGTAACCGGCTATGGCGAGCATGTCGGCCCTCTCCCAAAATCCCCCCCTTTTTTTTTTTTTTAGGGGAGAAATGGAATACTTAGCCACCTACTGCTCGCCTCCATCCATGCTTTTTTTTTTTTTTTTTTTATATAAGGTTGGGACCCATGTCCCACCCCTGTTTTTCCAGGGACCCATGTCCCACCCTTGTTTTTTTTTTTTATTTATTTTTTTTTTCTCAGGGACCCATGTCCCACCCTTGTTTTTTCCAGGGACCCATGTCCCACCCTTGCTTTTTCCAGGGACCCATGTCCCACACCGGTTTTTGTGGGGACCCATGTCCAACACTTGTTTTTGTGGGGACCCATGTCCCACACCTGTTTTTGTGGAGACCCATGTCCCACCCCTGTTTTTTCCAGGGGCCCATGTCCCACACCTGTTTTTGTGGGGACCCATGTCCAACACTTGTTTTTTGTGGGGACCCATGTCGCACACCTGTTTTTGTGGAGACCCATGTCCCACCCCTGTTTTTCCAGGGACCCAATGTCCCACACCTGTTCATGTGGGAACCCATCTCCCAGGCTCCTCCCAAAAGTCACCCAGCCTTCAACCAAATAGGCTGTGATTTCCAAAAACTCCGCCATGACATACCCTTCTGCACCACCAATGCTTCCCGTGCTCCGTAACTAGGACCCCCTTCATCACTTGATGATGGACACGCCTCAGCGCAGGTAGCATGGGAACCACCCTGTCCTCTCGCGTTTCCACGACTGCCCAAACTTCCTTGATCACTTCCAGCTTTCAGCACTAGTGCACACATCTGCTTCTGAAACCATCCTTCCTCATGGTTGTGCGCCTCCGCCAAAAGCTGCATGGTGCTGACCTGAAAGGACATCGCTACTAGCGCTGAATTTATCCAATGGCTCGTCAAACACTGGTTTAATTCCACCACCTAAATCCTGCCAGCAAACTACTCTTGAACTCTTGCCTGGCCGATCTTTCCACGAAAACCAGTTCACTTGAATAGACTTAGAACCGCTCTAAAGCTTTTTTTTTTTTTTAAGTATGGTGTCACCCACGACACGAAAAACCTTAGAATTGGCTTCCATTAACCACAACCAAGACCAACCTCAAAAGGCGTTTTTTTTTTTTTAAACCTTTTTTTTTTTTTAATATATATTTTTAATTATTTATTTAATTATTATTATTTTTATAAATGGACAGCCCCTGTTTAAAAGAGTGGAAGAAAAAAGGGGGGGAAGGAAAAGGGCCAATATCTCCCCAAGGAGGAGGGAGGAGGGGGGGCAAAAGCCCACCATTCCAGCCAAACCACGAACAGCCCCCTCCCCCAGACGTAATAACAGCCTTGCCCCCAGCCCCCCCCCAAAAAAACCACCCCCTGATCATCGTCAGGAGGCGGAACCACATGACACTCGTGTATGCAAAGACCTCCCTTGCCATTAGCCCAACCGCACGGCTAAGCGTGGGCTGGGCGAGCCTCTCTTCCCCCCCCCCAGCCACACAAGCGGCCACAATAGGAGGACAGGAACAGGGCTCGCAAACGGCGCCAAGCAAAAACCTCCTCCACGCCGATGCGCCTTCCTACACGCATCAGCCCCAGGTAGGAGTCACTCTCCTCATCCTTCTCCCTCCTCCCCCCGCCGCTGCTACCAATAAAACAGCGCGATAACGAAAGGCAGGACAAAAACCTATCCCTACTCGCAATCCCCAACCTCCCCCCGAGCACCGGCAAAACCGGCAAAAACACATGGGGGGGGGGGGCGGAGGGTCCCTCACCACGAGGAAGGAAGGGAGGTCCCACGCAGGACAAAAAACAACAGCCTTACTTGCAATCCCCCCCCCCCCCCCCCCCGGGCACTGGCAAAACCGGCAAAAACACACGGGGGGAGGCGGAGGGTCCCTCACCACGAGGAGGGAAGGGAAAATCCCTCACCCCGGGAGGGGGGCCCAAATCAAACCAATTTTAACCTACTAAACGCAGGAGAAGAGAGGAGAGTGTGTGAAACTGTTGAACGCCAAGGAACAAGTGACAGTTGCTTGTTCCTTGGCTCTATTTAAAAACTAACCGCCCCAACTGCCTTCCCTGATCGTGCACGCGACCAACAGCCTAGCTGGGGGGGGGGGGCCGCACCCCCCGGTCAATAGCTGTAGCCACCCATGCGGGCTAGGCCAGCTCTATAACGGGTAATGAGGATATTACATTTAGATTTTTTTTTTTTAATACGTGGGGTTTATTGATTGTTATTCACATGTTCCAATGATAAAGGGGGTGACCCCCTTGCCAGGTGTGATTTGCCTTTTGTGTTGGCAAAACAGAGTGTAGAGTAGATTATTGATTTTATCTATGAAGCATGTTTATACAGTAGCTGAATATAGATTCCCAGTTCACCAGCGTGGCCTCAAATTCTCTCGCCTCACAATTCCATCATTTTAACTTGAGTATGGTTTAACCAGCATTTATCAGCTGGCTGTTCATAGGAGTTATCAAAAAGTCGAACGAAGATGCAATGCTGATACCTGAAATTTGTTTTAATGGGTGACATTATTTACCAGACATCCATATTCTGTAATTATTTCACTGTTTTTAGAATAAAGGTGTGATACTTTCGTTTTACTCCTTGTCAGGTGCATGCGATTGAAGATAATATTAATGTGTGCTGTGACAGCTACGTTATCTCCGGTAAGAAGGATAAAATATTACTCTGTCCCTAAAAAAAAAAAATACTAAATGAATTGGTTTGCAAGAATATATTTTCTTTCTGTTAAAGGTGAAGATGACAGTGGAAGCCATCCAGATACTACCAGCAATTCCGAACTGAAATCTTCTAATGTAAGTACTGTCACAGGAGACCAGAACTTTTACACCGGGATCACTAGCACCAAATAGGACAAGGTTGTTGAGTAAAATGAGGTTTATTCTGGCACGCCAGCAGACAAAACAAAGATGCACAAAGCAAGATACAATACCACCTGGGGAGTAGACTAGCCTCGCTAGGTGCAGGGGCCTGCTTCAAAAAGGCTTGCCCTGTCCGCTTCTCGTCCAGGATATCAGAGTGCTGATCACACAGCAGCCCCTCTAACGTATCTCCAGCTGGTCACAGTCAAGATCCAAACTCCTTCACAGAATGTCTCCCAGATAGATTCTCTGATCAGCAGTGCCTCTTATATAGCCCTCTGTTGCTATCCTTTACATGGGACGGGTTGCTGGCCAATCAGAGCAGACCTGATTGACCACTCTTTCCCACTCGCCAAATGTCTTTAACACCTCCACGTTCCCAGCCTTTGTCACAATACACATTTCTCTGAAGGAACCTCAGCTGATTAAATCACAGAGTCCCCTCTATAGAAATGTACACATGCAAATCACATTACAAGTCTGTCATCTTAGAAATGAGCACATACAGTCACCTAATCCAATTTACACTTTACAGGGCTGACTCCCAAATCACATCACAGAACAATGTTGATTCACTAAACTGGGGGCTTGCATTTACAGGGAATAAAGTGCTTTGATTTACATACATAGTGCATTATACTTTCCCTGTTCTCCCCCAGATATTAAAGTACATTTGGCCAAAATAAGCCTTACATAGGTGGCCAAGTTACATGGATTATGGGGTAGCTAGCTGGGCTTCATCCCAGTTTTGTGATGACAGCTACCCCATCCATCACAAGTACAGGTAGTCCTCGCTGTCCAACGTTTCACATTACAATGAATGGCATATCCAATGCTTTACAATGCAACCCTATGGGCCATTTTTCTACGCCGGAATGCGTTATCCAACGCTCACCACCACTGATTAACATGGGACTCACTTTACAACGTTTTCATTATCCAACGCTACTTCCAGAACGGATTCTGTTGGATAACCAAGGACTGCCTGTTATTTATTTGCTCCTGATAATGAATGCAACACGAAGGCCTCGGTCAGGGTGGCGCTGAGCGGGCGCTCACGCTGGCCGCGATGAAACACATTGCGACAATGTGTGGCCAGTGTGAGCAAGTGCATGAGCGGCGCCTACCTGCTTGCCAAAGCAAGCAAAATTGAATTTGTTCCTCGCACATCACGTGAGCTGTTTGCCCAATGAGGGCGAACCAGCTCTGTGACGTCATGGCCGCGCCCCCAGTGTGCGCATCTAGCCAGCCACAAATCTCCCAACCGAGCAGGGAGAGTGACGTCACCGCGCATGAGCGCCCGCTCCCTGCCTGGCCTCTGCCTAAGGCTTAATAAATTGTTTGCATGAGAATGTTTTGCTTTATTGTTCAGCCATTAACTACATTATTTAGGGTGCTTTTGTGTGTACCTCTGATGGGGAGGGAGCGTCCTTCTAATCATTCAATCTGACTACATCTGTCTGTCTTCAATGACAAAAACACTCTAACATGGAGTGAAATGAGTGTGGAGGTAATTGCAGCAGTTCAATGAACCAATCCCTATTAGTATTTATATTGACAGGAAACAAAAACAAAAAGAACTTACCCTGTTACTCTTCCGTCACTATGTATTAATGTTCCTTCATAGTTTTAAATGATTCAATGACTGTCATACATTTTTTAATAAACCAACAACTAGAATTTTTCAGAGATAATTGAGTGTACAGAGATTTACAAACCCCTGCATCTCTTTTTCATGTGCAGATGAAGATGCACAACTCTCTCAGCGATTACCCGCACGATCTAGCGTGCCTAAAAGGGTTCAGTTGTTGCTGCTCCCTCATTGGATACAGTGAAATTCATTATTAACTTATTACATTGTTTTGCTGGTGACTTAATTGCCTGATCTATTTTCTTATATATACGCTCCGCGCTGAGCCCCTGCATCCTCAATGAGGATGCCTTGAGAGGGGGCTCACGCGAGCGTCCGCAGGCATGCTGAGGCGCTGGATTTTTCAGCCGACAGCCAAGCTGTTTTTCAGAGCGCTGTCGGCTGAAAACAACCAATCAGCGCGGAGCAGCGTCAATGTCACGGCGCCGTGACGTTGACATTGGTGCGTCGCGGGCGATTGGCCCAGCGACGTCACTGCCCCGCCTCCCTCAGTCTCCCCCCGCCTCCGATCGCGCCCGCTGGCTCGCCTGCATGGGCATGAAATCGCGCAGATTTCAGCAGGCGAGCCTCAGCGTCAGCGCGGTCCAGCCCTGCTTCCCCTTCTATGGACCCAGCCTTAGGCTTGGATTTGAACCAGGGATGGTGGCTATTTTGTCCGATGTGGAATGTGTTGCTTACAAAAACAGGAAGTCCATCTTCAGTTTGGAGGCAAACTGACCACCAGAATTTCCCACGTTTGCGCAATGTAACCATTTATTTAAAATTCGTTTTTGAGAGACGGGCTTTTTTTCTGTTTCAATTTTGTTGTTGCAATTAGTTAATACAAAGAAGTGAGATTTTAGCTCAGGGGACGGGTTTAAAGCTGCAGTTCAAGCAATATCCTACGTGTATGTTTGTTTTAATAAATCAGTTCTGTACAATGAGAAAATACTTGTAGCCCTTTTTTTTTTTTAACAATTTTTTAAAGACATTTTTAATGTATTATAATGTAACAAGCATTTTTGTTTCTATAGCAACCATTTACAAAGTCACACACACTTCCTCTTCTGAAACGCTCTGGCATACCCCTTTTGCCCTCTCTAGCAGTACACCAATTGTATCTAGTGGCTGCCTGGTCACATGATCTTTCCCACAGAACTTTGCATCTTGGGGAATCTTCTGCTGCCCTAATGGTGATGTAAAGAACCCCCAAAACCAAATCTTCAGCGATTAATTACAGGAGAAACAATCGATCTGCAGCTTAGCTAATCACTTGTCAGTGTGCAGATTTTATTGATGCACATATTAAATGAAAAAATAAATACATTAAAAAAAAACGGCAGCCTGAACTGCAGATTTAAGTAAATCATTCCATTTATGTGACACCCCATACTTTTTGGATCAAGTTAAAGGTCTATTTTCCCGTGGGAGGTATCCACAAAATATCACTGCACAGTATGGTCTGTCCAAAATGAAATCGGAAGGTGGGTGCTGAATCCTCCCCTTCTTCCCTTTTTTTTTAAAAATTATATAAATATGCTTCATGATCTATTCTATACTATATATAGTGATATATATATATATATATATATATATATATATATATTTTTATATATATATATATATATATTTTTAACAGGATCATGCTCCTTTAGTGCATTTTTCAGATCTGAAGCTTGGGAAAAAATATGTTGCAGATGTAGATATTATTGTTCACTTCAATGAAAGAGCAATTCCTAAAACATTGGCCGTAAGTATATATTTTTGAATCTTACATTTTAGAACCACTGCTCTGTACACATTGCAAGTTCTCTCCAAACAACTCTTCCACACACACATTTTCCATGATATCTCACTTTTTAGTCTCCTATTCCTCAACTTGCATCCAAAACCTCTGCCGGGTCCAAACATTTTCTACCTACCCTGGAACATCAAATTTGCCTTACCCTTCACATAAGGTGTCTGAAAAACGCCTTCCTTCGAAGAATGGTTTTCAACATCCTCCTGTTATGTTACTCTGCTTATTCCTGCCTCTACTGCAACACACATTAGCTCAGGGGTGGGCAACTCCAATCCTCATGGGCCACCAACAGGTCCGGTATTAAGGATATCCCTGCTTCAGCGCAGGTGGCAGTTTTTGACTGAGCCACCTGTGCTGACGCAGGAATATCATTAATACCAGACCTGTTGGTGGCCCTTGAGGACTGGAGTTGCCCACCCCTGTGCTAGATTCATAGTAGTCTTTACAACCACACCCATCTTTTGAAGTGAAACTTTAATGGCACCTAGTAAATTCTCATAGGACAAAATCTCCTTCACGGAGGCGAAAATGTGTAACGGAAGTGACGTAATTTGCTGGTGCTGCACCGCGCATACACAGAAGTGGTCGCCGCATGCGCAGGTGACATCAGAACCGCTTGTGCAGGAGCAGTCAGAGTGCATGCGCAGAAGCGGCAAAAGTTGCATCCACATGCGTACAAACGCCTGATGGCATTCGCGCATGTGCTGAAGAACTTTTCCATTATCGTGCATGCGCAGAAACAACTAACAGAGGCCAGCACCGCATTCGCAGAAACGACCAGAGCCGCTTGTGCATGCGTGTAAACGGCCGTCCACCCTCACGCATGCATAGAAGAGGTTTCCCATTTTCACGCATGTGCAGAAACAGCCAGAGCTGCTTGCACATGTGCTGGATGTTGGGAAACGTTGCTATGGTGTTCCCACTATTTATGGCACACCTGGCACATTTTGTGAGGTAAATTCTCGCTTCATCAAAGGTGATTCAATAGCCCTCTAAATGAGCAGAACATGAGCTTATAAAGAAGTAACAATTGATATTACACACCCATCTGTTAAATTCATTGTATGTATGAAAGAAAGTACAACTCTGTCTTGTCCTCGTCTCTTGATCTACATGCCCCGCTTTCTCTCTGCCGCCCTCGCCCTTCTAACCCTAGACCCTGGCTAAATTCCCACACGCGCATGCTGCGTTCCTCCACTCGTTCCTCTGAACGCCTCTGGAGGAAGTCTCACACTCTCGCAGACTTCCTTCACTACAAATTTATGCTATCCTGTTTCAACTCTGCCCTCTCGCAAGCTAAACAAGCCTACTTTTCTGCACTAATCAACATGCACAAGTCTAACCCACGCCGACTGTTCTCTGTCTTTGATACTCTACTCAAACCACCCTCAGCTGCCTCTCCTTCTTCCATCTCCGCTCAGGACTTTGCTGACTATTTTAAGGAAAAGGTGGAATCCATACGGCAGAACATCCCCTCTGTTTCTTCCCCCCATCCTACACCTCTTCCTAACTCTCCTCCTGCCTTCCTTGAGTCTTTTTCCACTGTCTCAGAGGAGGATGTGTCGCTGTTGATCTCCTCTTCTCCCTCTACCACTTGCCCTCTTGACCCCATTCCCTCCCATCTCCTAAAACCTCTAGCTCCTACTATAATCCCTACGCTTACACACATTTTTAACTCCTCCCTCTGCTCTGGAACCTTTCCATCCTCCTTCAAACATGCAACAGTCATACCATTACTCAAAAACAGCAAGCTTGACCCTACCTGTCTTTCTAACTATCGACCTGTCTCCCTCCTGCCTTTTGCCTCTAAACTACTTGAACGTCTTGTATTCTCTCGCTTGCTCCATTTTCTCAACACCTATTCTCTCCTAGACCCTCTACAATCTGGCTTCCGCACTGCTCACTCCACCGAAACAGCCCTCACCAAAATAACTGACGACCTCCATGCTGCCAAAGACAGAGGTCATTACACTCTGCTCATATTACTCGACCTCTCTGCAGCATTTGACACCGTGGACCACCCTCTTCTCCTCCACATTCTCCATACTCTAGGTATTCGGAACAAAGCTCTATCATGGATCTCATCCTACCTCTCCCATCGTACTTTTAGTGTCTCTTCTGCTAACACCTCCTCCTCCTCTTTTGATCTCTCTTTGGGGGTACCCCAGGGCTCTGTCCTGGGACCTCTTCTCTTTTCTCTGTACACACTCTCTATAGGTGACCTAATAACATCTTTTGGGTTTAATTATCACCTCTTTGCCGACGACACACAAATATACTTTTCAACACCTGACCTTACACCTGCTGTACAAACCAAAGTTTCTGAATGTCTCTCTGCTATATCATCCTGGATGGCCCTCCGACGCCTTAAACTCAACATGGCTAAAACAGAGCTCCTCATACTTCCTCCCAAACCTGGCCCTACTACCTCCTTCCACATTACTGTTGGAACTACAATCATTCACCCAGTAGCCCAAGCACGCTGCCTAGGGGTCACACTCGACTTCTCTCTCACATTCGCCCCTCACATTCAAAACATTTCTAAAACTTGTCGCTTTTTCCTCCGCAATATAACTAAGATACGCCCTTTCCTCTGTTGTTCGACTGCTAAAACTCTGACTCAGGCCCTCATTCTCACCCGTCTTGATTACTGTAACCTCCTGCTGTCTGGCCTTCCTGCCTCTCACCTGTCTCCCCTACAATCTATCCTAAATGCTGCTGCCAGAATCACTCTACTCTTTCCTAGATCTGTCTCAGCATCTCCCCTCATGAAATCCCTCTCCTGGCTTCCGATCAAATCCCGCATCTCACACTCCATTCTTCTCCTCACTTTTAAAGCTTTACACTTTTCTGCTCCTCCTTACATCTCAGCCCTAATTTCTCGCTATGCACCATCCTGACTCTTGCGTTCTGCTCAAGGATGTCTACTTTCTACCCCCTTTGTATCTAAAGCCCTCTCCCGCCTTAAACCTTTTTCACTGACTGCCCCACACCTCTGGAATGCCCTTCCCCTCAGTACCCGACTAGCACCCTCTCTATCCACCTTTAAGACCCACCTTAAGACACACTTACTTAAAGAAGCATATGAATAGCACTGTGGATATTCTGAACACAGGATACATAAAGATTGGCCCCCTGCAGACGCACTTACCAGAACTCCCTCCTACTGTCTGTGTACGTTCTCCCTACCTACCAATTAGAATGCAAGCTCCTCAGGGCAGGGACTCCTCTTCCGAAATGTTACTTTTATGTCTAAAGCACTTATTCCCATGATCTGTTATTTATATTATCTGTTATTTATTTGATTACCACATGTATTACTACTGTGAAGCGCTATGTACACTAATGGCGCTATATAAATAAAGACATACAATACAATACAATACAATACAATGTATGCAACTGTCTAAATAAACAAACACTTCTGGTCTAAGGATAATTGAAAAAAAAAACTTAGTATGTGTGTTGAAAATTTATGAATGAAAAGAACCAGCAACACAAGCATGAGGATGAATAATAAATAAAATACAAATGTATCACATACTGTAACTAAGGACAACATGGGTAATCCTGAATGAAAGCAAAATATAGAAGTGAGTTTTAAAAAAAAAGTGTGTGCCGATCACGCGCGTTCGAAGTGAAACTTCTTTGTTTTGTCACTGATTTGTATTTTGATTTTTATGATTTTGATTGAATGAAAGACTTTTGAAAGTATCGGCATTTAGATACTTTAAAATCCAAATTATGTATACAGGTAAACCCCGTTATAGCGCGGTCCTCGGGGACCACCCGATCCGACCGCGCTACAAACGGGGTCGCGCTAATTAAATTAATTAATTAATTAAACAAATTTAAAAATGGCCGCCGCGCCCGGGGTTCCGTGTCTACAGAGGGGGGAGAGCTGGGATCGCATCATCGCACTGTGCTGCACTGTGCTACTCCTCCCTCCTCCCCAGCAGTCAGAGAGCTGCAGGCAGTGCTTGGAGAGTGCGAGGCTCAGGGCTGCAGCCTTCTCTCCATGGCAATTTTACTCACATGTCCACTGATCACCCGCACAGCAGCTTCTCCTGCTCTCACTCGCAAACTTTTCAGGGACGCCAGGGGAGCCTGCCCTGTCTAGAAAGAGAGCTGTGTGTCTGTGTGTCTGTGTTCCTGATAGCTTCTCCTGCTCTACACCACAGACATTCTATCCTGTGTGTGGGGGGGGGGGGGGAGAGGGAGAGAGTGTGTGTGTCCTGTGAGTGTGTGTGCTGTGCAGTGTCCTGTGAGTGTGTGTACTGTGCAGTGTCCTGTCAGTGTGTGTGCTGTGCAGTGTCCTGTGAGTGTGTGTGCTGTGCAGTGTCCTGTGAGTGTGTGTGCAGTGTCCTGTGAATGTGTGTGCAGTGTGCAGTATCCTGTGAGTGTGTGCAGTGTCCTGTGAGTGTGTGCAGTGTCCTGTGAGTGTGTGCAGTGTCCTGTGAGTGTGTGCAGTGTGCAGTGTCCTGTGAGTGTGTGCAGTGTCCTGTGAGTGTGTGCAGTGTGTGTGCAGTGTGCAGTCAGTGTGTGCAGTGTCCTGTGAGTATGTAGTGTCCTGTGAGTGTGTGCAGTGGTGCAGTGAGAGTGTGTGTGCAGTGAGTGTGTGTGTGCAGTGAGAGTGTGTGTGTGTGCAGTGAGAGTGTGTGTGCAGTGTGTGCAGTGTGAAGCGTGCAGTGTGCAAAAAAACATGTAAAAAAATTTTTTGATTTATATATTTATTTATTTTTAAACGGGAGCCACGTGAAAACCGCGTTATAACGGGTCGCGCTATAACGGGGTTTACCTGTATATCTTACTTTAGTTATCATAAGTCAATTGTATCATCTTTTCCAACTGGTATTATGGAAATTTCTGCAGGAAAAAAAATTATACTCAAGTCTTTAATTCAATCAAAATCATAACAATCAAAATACAATGTCAGTGACAAAACACAAAGAAGTTTCACTTAGAACGCGCATGCTCGGCACACACCCTTCCTTTTTTCTTCCCCACTGTAACTTGCACGCCCTCACGTTTTGGACTGTATCCTTTGAGCAAGGCCCTCCTTGCTTATTGTCTGTTAATGTCATTTTATTGTTATGGTCTTTCACAGCCCGTTGTACTGCGCTGCTAAATATTATCTCTTTATAAATAAATGACTTTTTACTAAGTAAATTCTATGATCTGTAGCCAATTGGCTTTTCTGCCATTTGATAGGAAATTGGCAAGTAAAATGTAGAGTATGACTTGTAGATGTCACTGCTAATTACACCTTTAGGCCTCGTCCATGGTAAGCACTTGCTTGCTGAAGCATGCTGACGCGCGCTCCCGTTCAGCACTGAGCCCCTACAGTCGCAATTAGAGCGGCTTCAGTAGGGGCTCGCTTACGCTTCCGCAAGCGCGCGGAACCGTAGGTCTTACCCAATTTTAAAAATCCAAAAAAATCAAGCGCTTGCCGGTCACGTGAGCGGTTCGCCCAATGAGGGCGGACCAGCTCCGTGACGGAACTGACCCGCCCCCTGACGGAGCGCAGGGCAAGCAACCGCAAGGCCAGGGAAAGACAACGCTTTCCCTGCGCCTCAGCACGCAAGCGAAGAGCCTGGACGAGGCCTTAGTTAGGACGTGATCTATTATCTTTTTCTTTTCTTTTTTTTGTAGGTTGAACGCACAGGAGAAAAATATTTTTCTGTAAAAGTTTCGCCAATGAAAAATAAACACGGTAATAAAAAATGCCCCCCTCCCCCGCCATTCTCTGCCTTTGTATTGGATACAGATGTAGCCAGTATTACTATCGCCAGAGCTGTGTGAAGAAAAGCAAAACGCTGCGGCTCGGGGAACGAACCGTAAAAACCATGGCTGCTTTCAGTGGGTTTATTCTACCTGATACGACCAAGGCTGCATCTGTATAGTAATGTTTGGTAGATTGCTCAAGGACCTTGTAGACAAAATTGGTTGATTTGGAAACCATTCACTGAAAAATCTGATATCTGTCTTGTCCAGTTGGTTGTTTAGGAACTGCGGTCTCTTTTATGGTGAGAAGCAATGTGCTGTACTGTACAATCAATGGTGCATTAACTTTCATTTATGTGAATGGAAGTGACGTCACTGTTATAATGGTGCATTACTTCACTTCACAGAGGGTGTGTCATTGCAGATGGAAAGCTTGTGTGATCTGAGTTAGCATTATGTCAATGTTTTGTCACATTGTTACATCATGACAGAATATATTCACTAGCCCCTATTCTACAGCATACGTAACAGAACATTGTACATCTATCAAAGATCTCGCGGCAAACCCGGCTGGTTTTTATTAGTTTTGGGGAGTTCCCCGGAGCTGAATCTTACTATATGCTGGTGCAAATTACTGGTATAAAGCCTCCAGGGAAATTAAATGTCCGTTCAAATCGCAGGCCAATAGGAAGCTGGAATCATGGCCATTTAAATCTCCTGCTTCCACAGCGGTAACTTCACCGAAGGTATGTCTGGAACTAGGAGGTCACAGAGCTGAAAATAATGCAGGTCATGGGACTTGTCCAATCCAGTTACAAAAACAACTGCAGAATAAATACACAGTGTTAAAGCTGAACAATTATTGACTTTTTTTAGATCTTTAAAATGTAATTGATAACGTTATAAATTTTCATTTTCCAGGTAACAGAGAAGATATTTCTCTTGGATATCTTGAACATAAAAGTACCAATGCTTCCCGTTCTTTTGCTTCTCCTCTAAAAGTCTCCATTGCCACACAACTGAAAAGATTTATTGGTAGACACAATAGACAGTTGGCGTCGGATAGTACAGCAGGAGCATGTAAGCAGACACTTTGTTTTACGGAAGGGGAGGACAGTGAAACAGATAAGCCAGAATCTGTGGACTGTAACGACTCTAATTTCTCTGAATTCGGGGATGTCACTCTTGCTGACTTTTATCCGAATATGATACAATTTTTCAGCAGACTGATGGAAATCCAAAGCAAAAAATGGGCAGCCGTTAATGTACTTCAATACTACAGACGCAATGTTTGGTACGCTAACAAGCACAAGACAGATCTTACCAGAGTAAAAAGAGAGATTCCCACATCCAGGCTTTCAAAGTCGCTGCTGGGCCCAATTTCTAAGAAAGAGAAAGCGTGTTGCACTGTTAATTATGAGGCAAATTCCCACATGCCTTGGAGACCTGAAGATACAAGCGATTTGAACAATTCCGGTATTGCTGAACGTGGGCAGAGGAGCTTGTGCTCCAGAGATCCTTACACAGAACAAAGTCTTCAAGTTGCAAAGCCGAATCTACTGCAAGCTTCTTTTTTGTCACATACCCTTCCCACAGACCAGACTTTTACTAACGAAATCTGTAATGAGAGCGGCATCGCATCAAGGCCAGAATGTTTGCGTAAAAGTGACGCATGGTTTACCAGATGTGTACTTCCATGTTCTTCATTATTGGGTCCAAGAGAAAGCTATCAAGTTGGTGAATCGCCATCAAAACTGTTGTCTGCGGCGTTGCTGAATCAAAGGAAGCTGGAGAATTGTGAGATAAAGTCACCAGCACAGACTTCTAACCATGTAGGGCTGATTATGTGGCCCAAAGAGATTCAAGGCACCATAAGAAGAAGGCATTCTTTTTCCACATTTCCTATAGTGAAAAGTCCTGCTAAAACCAGTTCAGAACTTAAAACCGTGTACAGGAAACTAGTTTTAGGGGATCCACATCCGATGTTTTTGCCCAGGCGAAGAATCCTAAACGCAATTAGCCAAGAAACGCAAGTATCAGAAACTGTAAATGCTCTGATCAATTCACCAGTGTCAAGCAGACGTAAAAGGGCAGCAAGTGATGATCTGTCTTTTTCAAAGCTTAAAAGGCACAGAAGTATACCAGAAAGCCATATGTCGGGTGCATTGCAGCCACAATCTTATTATATAGCAAACCGGTGTCCCCAGTGGGAAAGGACTGGCATGACTGAGAGTGTTTTCGAAGCCTCGTACAATGGCAACTCTAGTCATTATCCAGTAAGTCAATCTGCCTTTTTGGTCTTGCAAATGTATTTTACTGTTATGGTTCTAGAACAGAGTGCATACTGACTAAGCCAAAGTCTGTTTTCTAATCTTCCTCCTGGATATAGTGCAGTGTATGGGTTCTCTCCCTCCCCACCCACCTTATTGAATCAAATCAAAACTGTAACTCTGATCCTTTGTTCCAAAAATACGCTTTAGTTGAATTTTAGCCATTTGAGCTTTTTGGAGTAGAACGGTCCGTGAATGCCAGTGCCTGTTACTAGTCTCTTTGCCTCAGCTTGCAGAGCTGGGATCTTTTTTCACTTTGTAGGCTATCGTTCTGTGCAAATTAGTGCATTAGAAAGTTCTGCTGGATCCCACTTCAGAGCTGACTGCAAATTGCTCTGAAGTAGTTTTATAGCAACTTGTAATTGTGTGTGTCTGCGACACTTTCTCTCAATCTTCTCACTTGGGCACCTTAGCTAGGCTATTGGCTGGTTATATCCATCACACATTCATATTTAATATAATTGCACACATGCTTGGTAATTAATTTGTTATTCCTAACATTTGAGTTGTCCTGAGAAGATTGTTGAGAAAAACTGATTATAGTGAGTGCAAACTTTTTTTGAAGTGAAACTTCCTTAGTGGCACCTCATTCGTGATGGGGCAAAAAAGAATTGTGGAGACAGAAATGAAACGGATGTGACGTCAGTGCTGGCAGTTGAGGCCGGGCTGTGTTCTGGCTCAGCCCGACCCCAACACTGACATCACACCCGCTCCACAAATCAGATCGCCGCCGGCGCCGCTCCTAATCGCTCCCCCCCCTAAGCCCCCTCCCCCCCCCAGCCCCACCCCCCCCACACATCGTGACAAATGCGGCGCTCCTAACGGCCGCTGCCATGCCGCGCATGCGCAGTTGTGACGGCGCCGCTGATTCCCCGCCCGTTCCCCGCCCATTGATATGCTGCGCATGCCCGGTAGTCATGGCGACGCTCGAGACGCCATGACTCTCCTCACAGGGACACTGAAGCCCACACTGCTCCCCGGGGCTCTATGCAGGCACTGATCTCCTGCGGCCTCTCCTCCCGGTGCATGCCCCGGCCGAGGCATAGAACTGCTCC
This sequence comes from Ascaphus truei, assembly GCF_040206685.1. NCBI lineage: Eukaryota > Metazoa > Chordata > Amphibia > Anura > Ascaphidae > Ascaphus > Ascaphus truei. The sequence goes on along the minus strand of NW_027454091.1, from coordinate 429,001 downwards.
GGAAACGGGGGGGGGAGGAGGGGGGTGATGAGTGCGCTGCATCCCCCACGTCCCCCACAGCACCATCAGAAGCCTCCGAGTTGGCTCCAGCTGACGATGACGCGCTTCTCCCTCTCCCCCCGCCGACACTGCCTCCATCTCCTCTGTGCCGCGATCTGGTAGGAACGGGGGGGGGGGGGGAATGCTGAAAGGGTCTGGGTGCAGGGAAAGGATAAGGGTGCTGGGGGGAGGACAAGTGTGCTGGGGGGAGGACAAGTGTGCTGGGGAGAGTCAGGAGAAAGGGGGGCAGGACACACACACACACACACACATACATACACACTGACACATACACACTGACACATACACACATACTGACTCACATACACACACACTGACTCACATACACACACACACATACACACTGACTGACACACACACTGACACACACCCCCACACACTCACTGACCCCCTCCCCCACACACTGACTGACCCCACCCACTGACTGACCCCCCCCCACACACACTGACTGACCCCCCCCACCCCCCCCACACACTGACTGACCCCCACACCCCCCCCACACACTGACTGACCCACCCACCCCCCCCGTCACTGACTGACCCCCCCACCCCCCCCCACACACTGACTGACCCACCCACCCCCCCACACACTGACTGACCCCCCCCCACACACTGACTGACCCACCCACCCCCCCCACACACTGACTGACCCACCCACCCCCCCCACACACTGACTGACCCACCCGCCCCCCGCCCCACACACACTGACTGACCCCCCCCCCCCCCCACACACACTGACTGACCCCCCCCCCCCACACACACACTGACTGAACCCACCCCCCCCGACACACACTGACTGACCCACCCCCCCCCCCCCACACACTGACTGACCCACCCACCCCCCCCCCCACAGTGACTGACCCACACACTGACTGACCCACCCACCCCCCCCACACACTGACTGACCCACCCCCCCCCACACACTGACTGACCCACCCACCCCCCCACACACTGACTGACCCACCCACCCCCACACACTGACTGACCCACCCACCCCCCCCACACACTGACTGACCCCCCCCCACACACTGACTGACGCACCCACCCCCCCCACACACTGACTGACCCACCCACCCCCCCCCCCACACACTTACTGACCCACCCACCCCCCCACACACTGACTGACCCACCCCCCCCCCCCACACACTGACTGACCCACCCACCCCCCCCCCACACACTGACTGACCCACCAACCCCCCCCCCCCCACACTGACTGACCCACCCACCCCCCCCACACACTGACTGACCCACCCACCCCCCCACACACTGACTGACCCACCCACCCCCCTACACACTGACTCACCCACCCCCCCACACACTGACTGACCCACCCCCCCCCCCACACACTGACTGACCCACCCACCCCCCCACACACTGACTGACCCACCCACCCCCCCCCACACACTGACTGAACCCCCCACACACTGACTGACCCACCCACCCCCCCCCACACACTGACTGAGCCACCCACCCCCCCCCACACACTGACTGACCCACCCACCCCCCCACACACTGACTGACCCACCCACCCCCCCACACACTGACTGACCCACCCACACCTCCCCGCACACTGACTGACTGACTGACCCACCCACACCTCCCCGCACACTGACTGACTGACCCACCCACACCTCCCCGCACACTGTCTGTCTGACTGACCCACCCACACACACCTCCATGCACAATGACTGACTGACCCACCCACCCACACTTCCCCGCACACTGACTGACTGACCCACCCACCCACACTTCCCCGCACACTGACTGACTGACCCACCCACACCTCCCCGCACACTGACTGACTGACCCACCCACACCTCCCCGCACACTGACTGACTGACCCACCCACACCTCCCCGCACACTGACTGACTGACCCACCCACACCTCCCCGCACACTGACTGACTGACCCACCCACACCTCCCCGCACACTGACTGACTGACCCACCCACACCTCCCCACACACTGACTGACTGACCCACCCACACCTCCCCGCACACACTGACTGACCCACCCACCCCCCACACACTGACTGACCCACCTACCCCCCCCACACACTGACTGACCCACCCACCCCCCCCCCACACACTGACTGACCCACCCACCCCCCCCCACACTGACTGACCCACCCACCCCCCCACACACTGACTGAACACACACTGACTGACCCACCCACCCCCCTACACACAGACTCACCCACCCCCCCACACACTGACTGACCCACCCACCCCCCCCACACACTGACTGACCCACCCACCCCCCCACACACTGACTGACCCACCCACCCCCGCCCCCCACACACTGACTGAACCCCCCACACACTGACTGACCCACCCACCCCCCCCCACACACTGACTGACCCACCCACCCCCCCCCACACACTGACTGACACACTGACTGACCCACCCACCCCCCCACACACTGACTGACCCACCCACACCTCCCCGCACACTGACTGACTGACTGACCCACACCTCCCCGCACACTGACTGACTGACTGACCCACCCACACCTCCCCGCACACTCACTGACTGACCCACCCACACCTCCCCGCACACTGTCTGTCTGACTGACCCACCCACACACACCTCCACGCACAATGACTGACTGACCCACCCACCCACACTTCCCCGCACACTGACTGACTGACCCACCCACCCACACTTCCCCGCACACTGACTGACTGACCCACCCACACCTCCCCGCACACTGACTGACTGACCCACCCACACCTCCCCGCACACTGACTGACTGACCCACCCACACCTCCCCGCACACTGACTGACTGACCCACCCACACCTCCCCGCACACTGACTGACTGACCCACCCACACCTCCCCGCACACTGACTGACTGACCCACCCACACCTCCCCGCACACTGACTGACTGACCCACCCACACCTCCCCGCACACTGACTGACTGACCCACCCACACCTCCCCGCACACTGACTGACTGACCCACCCCTCCCCGCACACTGACTGACTCACCCACACCTCCCCACACACTGACTGACTGACCCACCCCTCCCCGCACACTGACTGACTCACCCACCTCTCCCCGCACACTGACTGACTCACCCACACCCCCCCGCACACTCTGACCCACCCAAACACTGACTGACACACACACTGACTTACACATACACACTGACTGACACACATACACACACACTGACTGACACACACACACACACTGACTGACACACACACTGACTGACTGACTGACATACACACACACACACTGACTGACTGACTGACTGACTGACACACACACTGACACACATACACACAAGGAATTCACACTTAGTGCAAATAGCTAATACATGGGATGTGTGCCGAGCACGCGCATTCTAAGTCAAATTTATTTGCGTTTTGTAACTGAAATTGTATTTTGATTTTTAATTAAAACATCACCAACACAAATACAATTTCTGTGACAAAAGTCAAAGAAGTTTCACTTACTATGCGCGTGCTCAGCACACACAGCTTTTTTTTTTTTTTTTAATGTTGCAGTGGTCTCAATTTTGTACTTTAAACTGTGAAGGGCTAACAAAGTTGAAGAGACAATGTTATATTGCTTAATCCTTATTGCATCGCCAGTTTACATTCTTAAGTCGGACGGCACGTGCTCCTAGAAAGTATGCCAAATTTCCTGTTCTTTTGGTGACCGGTTTAAATTCAAATAATGTTTATTAGCAATGTTTAGTAGTTAAGGTAAGAAATAATAAGTCTGTGCTTTGCATAATATAGAACTATTTGATTTGCAGAATGAATATCCTGCTCTTTCAAATCGTACATTATCTCTGAGTCCAAGTGCCTCTGGTAAGTTGTTTAGAACACTTAGCAATGTATTTCATTATCAATTTGCAGTGCAAGTTCATTTTACAATAATTTGGTGTACTCTGGGTGACAGAGATTTGGGAACAGGTACAGAGAAAAACAATCTTACCTAATTGATTGTCAAATCTGTAGTTAACCTGTTGAGAAGCAGACTTCACACACGTTTTGAATTATTTTTGAGTATGGAACGAGTAGATATACTGACATATTTATGGTATGATGACCAAGAGAGAACATCGATATAGGAAGGTGCAGTGCAGCAGGTTTTCTGTTATAGGTATTATTTTGTTACTCATCACAGCACAGTTTTCTCTTGCCAACTTACCTATGATATTATCTCACTTCAAATGTGTATTGACTGTCTAATTCCAATGAAAACAACATGTTTACAACAGAAGTAAATTACGACAGCCTGTCATTCCTATGACCAAATCTCGGTATATGAATTTTCATTCTGCTTCAAGGTTCTTTGGCTCAGAGGGGATACAGCTGGAGCCCAAGAGGTCCCAATACTTGGAGCTCACCTAGAAGAGTACAAAGGACCAACACCAGGTATGGTGAAATGACGGTAACTTCTAAAAAATGGAACAAAGGATTTAGTAACATAAGCTTTCTTCAGTACTCCTTAGTTTAATTTGAAACCTGATTTAGCTGTTGAGCAGCCAGTAAAAATCCATGTGTTTTTTCATTTCTTAACTATTTGTTTGAAAGCATAAATGTGCATTGTTTCTGTTTTTTGTTTTTAAAGGCACAATGTTTAGTATCAAATCCTGGTTTGGCTGTTGTTATTACCATCACAGTTTGGTTAATATATGGAGTCGTGATAAATGTTCCTGTAAAACATGTCACGAGAGCTGAATGTCAGATGTAAAAGAAGTACAGTACAAGCATAAATGCAACTGTACACATTATATTATCTCTCACCACATTTAACATGCATTCCAATTAGGGAGTGTTTACCGCATTCTCGTCCCTGAGCACTTCACTAATCTGCGGGTAGAGAATTTCTCCTATGGAAAAAGAGTACAATAGAAAGAAAGCCATGTTGATAAATGTCACGTAGATGCTTGAGTGTATGAAAGGGATCAACCACAAAACGGGTCTCTAAATACCTTTACAAGTCTGTAGGGGAGTGTCTTGATTGTTTATCACTTTCCCTTGACCGGGGACACATTTATGACCTGAAATCGAGGACTTTCATTTATTTCGACTTTAATCAGAGTATAAAAGACTCCATAAGTCTCTCCAAGTACTTAACCAGCACCATCATATTCCAGATAACCCCTCAGATATATACATATTAAATGTAATTTGTGGGTGAAATTAATGTATCTGCAACTGGTTACATGTAAAAATGTGTAGAATATCATTATAACAACCACGTACATTGGTTTGTACACCAACACATACTGTACAAAACATTTAATTCTTGCTAGCCTGTAGTTGTAAAGACATACCAACCCCATGGTAACTCCATTTAAATCTGGTTTTAATGGATCCTTTGGAGAGAACGTCCTTAGAATTGCAAATCTGAGTACACGCGATCCGTCTTGGTCGCCCCAGCTGTCATTTTCATATAAAGAATTAGAGAGCCGGCATTCCCTTATATATTTTAGTACATGGGCCTGCACTTGGAACCTAAGCTTTTGACACAGACGCAAGGCAGAACTTAACCAGGGTATTAACCTTACTAAATGTGTTCATCATACCGCACACAAAAGCAATATTTACTATATTGTGACTATATAAATTCAATTGAATAATAATTAAATGTTGAATCATAATTATTACTCCAGTAACTATATGGGGCAGACTTTGTAGCAGGCTTTCCAGAAATAACGAGACCACACACCAGGCAACCTGAATTCCAAGATGTATTGCAGGTAAGTGGTACAAACACCCAACGTTTCGGTCCTACAAACTGGACCGAAACGTCGGGTGTTTGTGCCACTTACCTGCAATACATCTTGGAATTCAGGTTGCCTGATGTGCGGTCTCGTTCTTTCTGGAAAGCCTGCTACAAAGTCTGCCCGGTGAGGATACTTTTGTCTATCTGCTTATTATGGGACAAGCACCTACAATCACTTTTATACACGAGAATGCCATCTGTTCATATATATATATATATATATATATAATATATATATATATATATATATATATATATAGTCAATCGGTGCTAGAGGTATCATATGGTTCTCTTGGTGGCTCTAACAGGTTGTGGTGGTCCCTACTGACATGTCCTAGCACTGTGCTTGAGCTCAGAGGGATCGCGAGACTGAGATCCATGTTCTGCATTCAGTTTCCATCCCCCCTACGCTCCTCACATTGAAGTGGCAGTTGTGAAGTGGGGGAAAAGTAGCCAGGGCGTGGCAGGTTCTCTTGCACTCTCCTAGGGGCTGAGGCCTAATGTTCATCAGGATTTTTACTGTTTCCCTTATGGAAATATGCAGCCCAGAAGACTCCCATTCATACACAAATACTACAGTATTACTACCAACTCTGACTCCAGTTAGGCATGTGGTGTATTTCTGTCTCTGTGCCGCACAGATTGTATTTACAGTAACTAATTTCACGTACATTTTGCTGAAGATGGCATCTCACCAGAGCTTGTAGTAAATAATACATTTGTAAAGCGTGGCGAATATTTGGAAATGTCACTAATTATTTGTTTGTGGCGGAAGTCCCAAATTGACCAGTTTTGCTCATTTGTGTAACATTTTTATCTCCAGTCGCGACATTAAAATAGAATACGTAGAACCTGCCAATGTATAAACTGTTGAAACTTCTCTTAAGGGTTAACGTGAAAGTTGTGTACATTCTAGTTATGATAAATTAAGTTAACCACATGCTCCATAGATCCTGGTAGATTAGTGAATGCCAGATATGGGGGGGGGGGGGTGAAGAAGTAACAGCATTAGAGACCCCCTGTATTTGTCTTTTTCATCTCTTTGTATTTGTGAAGAGTTATGGGATATTAAAGATTTCTAAAATACTGCTCTTCTTTTTAGCATCTACAGGAAATTGAGCTACAAGTAAGATATTGACTCGGCTGCTGAGAACTGCAAGATCATTTTTGAAATATGTATATTTTTGTACTGATTCATGCTTAAGCAATCCCTTTGCTGGTTGCATTTTATCCTAAGAGTAAATCATTAAAGTCCTTTTAGGTTGCCTACAAATGTAGGCAAATCTAGCATTCCTGGAGCCACGGCAGAAAAAAAACAAACATCCCTAGGCTCCAGGGAAGGTAAAAGCCACGGCTTCCTGTGGGAGAGGGTTCATTCCTTGTATCTGTCCCTAGGCACTATCGATGCCTGCTGCCGGGGAACGCTGTGGTCACAAGCCTGTGGCTTTCCTAGCTTATAGGTAAATTTAGTTTAGCTACACCTGTATTAAGCATCTGCACATTTTACAACGGGAGTCCACAGCTGTACATCTCCAGTTTCTGCATTGTCCCTTATGTAGGTGAAGGTGGATATTGCTCTCCATCGCCTATCTCCCAGGAGCTATAATACGCACGTGAAAATGTTGTCATAGAACTCAGTTGGTCATGTCATGAGATGCGCCGTAACATCACGGAATCCAACATTTCCATTCTTGACGCGTATTTCGTGTGCCGACTGAGAATAAACCTGTAAACCTTTTGTGTGGATAGGAAGTCTCAGCTATATTACTAACGTGTTAAGTGGATTTGAAATGCAGATTTGGGGAAATCTGAATTCGCCGCATTTTATCCTTTTTTTACTTCCAATTAGCAAGTAAATTCAGTTGAGTTGAAAAGCATGGTTTTAATGTTAGGATACATTTTTAATCGAGGCAATTGTGTAACTGATAACGGGATATTCCTGTAATGTACATGTTTTTTTTTTATTTTAACTGCCACTTAGTGTGTCTAGTTCAACTGTTTCTTAATTGTAAAAACATTTCTATTTAGATCCGTTTTATCCAAATGTAATACTTATTTTAAATATTGTGGCGATTCTTTTCTTTTTTTTAAATTTTTTTATTATTATTTTAAAACACCGATTGCCCAGTTATACAAATACTATGGAAACCTCAACATTTATGCTGAAAGATGTAAATATTTTCAACAGTATGGTTGTGTTCACTAAACCTGTATATGGTTACTTTTATACAGTATTTGTTCAATGTAATGTTTTTGTGAGTTAATATTGTGGAACTGTCATTAAACTTTGTGGTTTACTATATAAAATACTTCGTCTTGTATAGTTATTGTTTTTGTATGTCCAGATTTTGTGAAAATATTCATGTTCTCAAAAAAAAGCAAGAAAGTTATATTTCCTGAAATTGAAGTTTACTGCACGATCCTAACACACTACACCTGTATAGCAAGTCCTCTACTATACGTTCTCACCATATATAAGGCCAGCATTTAGCAACAAGTCACGTTCATTCAACACTGAATGATGCATAAAATATACCTGGCTGTTAGAGGGCATACTTTTTACAATAACTTGTTCTCCTTGAATTATTCTAAGGATTTTGTATTGGGTGCAAGAATGTAAACTGGTTTGGCATTCCCTTCCGTAGGTGTAAAATGTATTACTTTGCCTCATAATGTATTGTTTTTTTAATCTGTAGCCTGCCTTTACATGCACAATCCTAGTTTACCAAAACATATATACAGCTCAACCCCATTATAAGGCGATCCGTTACAACGCGAATCTGCTTATACCGCGATGCAAGCGTGGCTCCCACTTTTCTTATTTATGAATACTTAACACGATTATTGATATCTTAAATACTTTCTTGTACAATGCATACAATTATACATTATTTCTAACGCGATCTGCTTATAGCGCGATGTGATTCTTTGGACCCCAAGAAAAGCGTTATAAGGGGGTTGAGCGGTATAATGAAAATGTAGCAATGAAATGGTCTTTGTTTAAACAAATGTAATCAGACTTTAAAACATGTCTGCTTTAACTTCTTTTAAGTAAAATTTTATTTTCATCAAGGACCTCTTAATGAGGGGGTGGGAGTCTTCTCAATTACGCATTCAATCTTTAATTGCCAAGACCTTGATTTTTCTTGGACCTCTAACCATAACATTGAAGAAGGTGTAATGAAGGGAGCTTTGCTTGTGCTTATTCATTAAGGCTTGATAAAGATTACTTTGGTACAGTAACTGAAATGTCAAATATTAATGTTTTGAGTGCCTGTTTCTGGTTTTCATATTCTTTTCATAGGCAGAGATACTAGGGTTTAGTTAATCTTGAAATTCCTTTCAGATTTAGCAGGTCAATCAATGTCAGACTGTTCTTGGAACAACCAGTGCTGTGTCGTCATGGTTTTAGTACAGCAGTGTTATTTTGTTGATATGTGAACCTTCAGTTGCTTAGGTACTTGCAAAGAATATTACTATATAAGTGGTAACACAACCATTATTGTACATAGCATCCCCTGGGGTTACAGATGGGACAATGGGGGTTATTAATTCATCTGTAATGGCACCATCGAGTGGAAATTGCCATTGACATCCATGGGAGTTTGTGTGCCATAGTGCCTCTATCGGCTCCATCTCAATTGAATGAATAACACCCAATATGTATTTTGTACACTCCCTAAGCAAAATAAGTGGTTTGACGTAAACTTAATTAGAGAATAAACAAATATATACAGTATAGATATAGGCAGCAACGTTAAAAATTCTAGGGAAATTACCTCTGCGCTGGGCTGTGATCGTGCTTGGCCGCACTTGAGCCGCGGTCCACCACGTGATGCACGGGGAACTTGTATCGCGCCTCATCTGTATATAGATCTAGGTCATACACTTTTCATTGATCACATCATGGGTGAAGGGGATCAGGATAAATATCTAGCTCTGGGTCTTTTCAATATTTGACATTCTTCTGAAGTTTTCCAACTCTTGACAAATATACACAATGTTGGTCAGAGATACGAAGTTTAACTTGGGTGGATATTCTCTTTGTTTTTTATTATAACGGATGCAGTTCTTTAATGCGTGCTAATATCTGTTCCAAATCTACCCGTAATCTTTCAGGAACCCTATACAAAGCAACGTACAGATTCCTTTTTATCTACTTCTAAAACTTGTCACAATTTTTGTATAATCTTGTAACTTTGACCCAGTTAATCGAAAAATCATAAACTCCCTCGACAAAATAATTAAATCAATGCTTCTCATTGATTGTAGGTGGACTGCAAATATTATAAATTTTACTTCAAGTAGCTGTATACCACAGTGCATTTATTTTCTATCACCACTGAAGATCTAATGATTAGATTAGTTTATGCTATATTTACGGGTATTATATATACACCGATTTTTATTGCTAGTGTTTATTTTTATATTTATCACTAATGTATCCACCTTTAATATTTATACTGGTTTGTTTTTGTTAGTTTTGTATAGCACACAGTGCATTTTATGCGATTTTAGTATTGATTATATCATTTTTCTAACAATAATATCATACTATTAGCCGTTTTCGATTGTGTGTTGAATCAGCAGAGCTGATTCCAGTCTTCTTTGAGCTTTTTTCGCCGTGTTTACGTGGACTTTGCCCTATAAAACTGGCTATGACACATCAACCAATCAACTCCTGAGGAAGTCACGCAACGTGACGAAACGCGTAGAGACATGGTGACGTCATCTCAGGCGGGCGTGTGGGAGGAGGTACTGTGTTCTCGTTACCTTTCAGCTGCTCTGCCTGTATTTCCAACGGTGCATTACAGAAGGAAGCTCTTTTGAGCACTTGAAACGCTGCAGGGCTCGTGGCAGGAGTCAGATGCAGCTACACCAGATGCACAGTATCACTATGCCCCCCACCCCCCCCTGCTCCTGTAGATGACGCCCCATACAGTTTCTCTCCAATGTACATGTTATTTTAACTCTTTTGTAAGTGTATCTCCTAAGGACACTCTCCTTAATAAATTTACCCATTTTTGTACACAGTTACGCGCTATGAAGCGTGTGCTTTTTTTTGTGTTATGTATTAAAATATATTGAGAATTAAAAAATATATATATATATATTATATACATATAACCCCTCTTTATTTTACCTCAGATTATATGGCCTATCACTGAGGTGGGAGCCTGAGTCCTATGGGTTATTGTTTAATTCTTATAGTGTGAGCTACATGTTGTGTGAGACTGTAGTGACAAGATACAACACAGTGGTAATGAATTATAACAATTTTTATATTCTCATAGCTATAATTTGTGGTGTTGCATATCTCATATGAATTAGTACGGTGACTTAATCTCAGAATCACTCCATACACATATTTAAGCAAACTATACCAACAGTGCGAACGCTGTGCAAACAAATAATAACTTTTATTTCTGTCTGGCCTCCCAATCATGGGGTACTGGCCTGTAGATCCTGGTGCGCTAGCACAATCGTTGCAGCTCATAAACTGTGTGTGTGTTGCAGGCCTGGTGCTTCATAAAGATCAAACTGATGGCAATATAACTGCAGTTTAAATCCTTTGTGGGTTAGCTCACCCACTCCAACCTGGTGTAATTCATGCACAGCCGGGCTCCCTAATCTCTCTCTGTAGTAGCCTCACTCCCTCGGCTCCCTTTCCAACTGTCACTCCACTGGCTAAGCACAGTCACATGGTCCAGTGGAATGTAATTCTTAAAGGGGCCATGTCCTGTGCTGATAGCAGATACAGGGGGTTACAGTAGTATCAATCACAAAATCTGAGTGGGAATCAGGTAGTCCATGTGTAATCCCAAATAGTAAAGTGAATCCAAGTTTCCTCCGTGGATTAGTCTGAGTTACTGGTATCCTCTGAGAACATATTGAATGGGTGAAATGACATCACAATACCGTGCAGGTCATAGTACAATGAGTAATGGAATGGAGTGTTGTTCTAAGGTTCTAAGGTTTCTATGTTTCTTTATGAAGTTCAGATGCATCAGACCTTGACTCAACAGTGATTATCCCTGAAGCCTTTCATATTCTCTCCACACAACTTTCTGCTGAGGTCTGTCACTTTTATCTTACTTATTTATGGTACCAACGTCTCCGTCTGCTGATGAAGGCCCCATAGCTGACCAAAACATTGGTATCATTTCTTGACCACAATACAAACTTTTTTGATTCACTCAGTGTGCTGTGTCCTTTATCCAAGTTCCTGCCTGGGTATTGTACGGTATATATGGTTAATCGTAGATACATGCTGGGCTGCCAAGAGTGAGTTCGGGCCCCGGTGAAATGTTTTTTTCCGGGACACTTAGCAGCTCTTTTCTCTCCCGCACTTAGATGTGTGGCCGCCTCTTTGCTTACGGCCTCCTTCTCCATCTGAACCACAGCGTAAAATGACGCCGCTGACGTCACCGTGACGGTGTCGCGTTGCCATGATAACACGACGTTCTGATGTCATTTAATACTGCGGTTCAGAAGGAGAAGGAGGGCGGCAGCAAGGAGTGACAAATAATGATACTACCGAGAAAGCGAAAACATGCAATATAGTCGGGTCCCGGGCCCCCTTTCAGACCCTGTTAATTTGTACCAGCTTCTCCCCCCTTTTCCTTTGTAGTGGTGTGTGTGCACATTTTAAGTTTTGGTGGGTGAAAAAGGCAACAAAAAACCTCCATCGTTAGCATATAGCCAATAAAGAATATCACTTGTGAGCACAATCACATGTCTTAGACAGGTCTACAAACCTGCCTTTCACCATTATCATCTAGCATACAGTGCTTCCACTGCAGCAAGGGATTCTGGGATATGAATGTGCTCACAAGTGATATTCTTTATTGGCTATATGCTAACGCTGGAGATTTTTTGTTGCCTTTTTCACCCACCATGACTTAAAATGTGTTAGGTAAATCCACCCAGCCTTGAAAATTGCAAAGCCAGTACAACAAACCTCACATTGATGAGACCCATTAAGGTTGAAGCATGTCTGTGCGTGGTTTGACTGGCTTTGCATCTAATCCCATGCTGTGCGTAAAAGCTGTGTGAACAGCAGAGCATTTGCTTATATGGGGTCCATGTAAATGGATTTCAGGCAAAAGGTGACACATTGTGTGCTCATTTGCATGTAATTTCCCAGAATCCCTTGCTGCAGTGGAAGCACTGTATGTTAGGTGATAATGGTTGAAAGGCGGGGTTGCAGACCTGTCTAAGACATGTGAATGTGCTCACAATTTATATTTTCATTTGCTATATACTGTGTGTGTGTGTGTGTGTGTGTGTGTGTGTGTGTGTGTGTGTGTGTGTGTGTGTGTGTGTGTGTGTGTGTGTGTGTGTGTGTGTGTGTGTGTATCTTCCAAATGTTTACTAACAATGCAGTTGCCCACAAGATGGGGACATTTGAGAATCTCTGCGCTTTACTGCATATGGACCCCATTATTATCTGTTGCAGCAATGAAAACTTGAAATAGATTAATAAACTATACATAAGAATTTTTGTTGTAAGTGAAAAATTATAAACTAATCACCGTAAAAAAAAAAAAAAAGAAGAATTGTACTGACTGTTAAGCACCCCTTCCTATAACTTTCATCACTAAGCTATGAGATAAAGAAAAAAGACACAATGGGAACCACAAAAAAAAGTGCACAGACAGGCACCTAATTCAGATGTGTCCCTTAATTTTTTTTTTTAATATATACAAAGGAGAGCACTGGAAAAACAAAATAAATAAACACAGATTTTACCAACAAATTAACATGGAGAACTGGATTCTTCAGGTCCTTAAATATAAAAAAACATATATAGGTTATTTGTAAATTCACACAGTGGTTCTTCCAGCATCTTAATATATTCATATAATCCAGCACATGTATATGTACTTGTTTATATATGAAATCATTTTATACAAAGTTATCTACAACCATTTTTCCGTATACTGCACTGTTCATTTTTAGTAAGTATTACAGTCCTTCCAAACGAAGACCGATACAAAACAGTCTTATTGCAATATATTTACTTCGCTTTGGATGTGTAATCAAGGCTGGCATTATTGAACGCTCTTTTGTGCAGTTGTATTCATGTTTCACACTACTGCAAACATCTTTACCAGTGAGATGAAAGAGCTTTCAGCACACTCATTTTCTACTACTACTGTAAGACCTAAGGAAGGTCCCACAGTCAGTAAATAAGGCTACTAACAATTGGTCATGAGGGATCTGTGCTTGTACCTTTTCTCATCTCAGTACTAAAAGAATCTAGAGGCCGTTGACCTGTTAAAGTGAGCTCCCTATCATGTTTTCTTTCAACATGCTTCCTTTATATTCTTCTTGTTTATTGCTCAGTATATTATTTTCGCAATTACACTTTTTCCGTTCGTGGTATATGCCAAGTACAGATGATGCAAGTACCCCAGATCATATTAAGCACAAAAAAATCCCAGTCAGCAGATCACAAATTCTGCTTCGGGTGGGTCAATCAGTTTGATTTTGGTCCTCTGTAGATATGTTTCTTGTTTTATGTATAGCCTGGCCTTCGGCAGCTATTGCTAATTCTGGGCCTTTCCTCTGTCAGTCCTGTTAGAACGGGCAGTGGAAAGGTTCATTCCTTCAGTTAGCCTGTTTGTGAGTTTCAGCTCTGAAGTATTGTAGCAATATTCAGAGGCGGGCCTAAGCAACCTTTGAGCATGTTAATCCAAAGGGTGGATATGGGTTGGAAGACCCCCGGATGTGTGTGTGAGACAATCGTTATCCAGCTTTGAGTTGTAATGATTCAAAGTTAGAGACACTCCCTGAGGATATTCAAATTGAGACATGTCTCCAAAAATATAGTATGTTTGTTAGTGATCAGGAGTTAGTCTTCAGAGAGAGCTGAGAGAGATAGCAAGCCAAGAAGAGTTCTCTCCCTCCTTCCCCACCTGGGTGAGGAGGGAGGGGAATTTAAGCTGCCATGAGCAGAGGGGCAGAGATTACTCCAAGCCTGTGATATCATGCTGTATGCTGTCTGCACATCTATGCTGCTCTGAATAAAGATCCACAGAAAAGAAGCTGCTGTGTGTGTCCCTGTGTATGGAGAATGGAGTGTCAGTGGGGGTCTCTCCTCTGTAGACCCAGGGGATCCCTGCTGGCTGGAGGCACTGTGCACCCTGAGAGAACAAGGTAACCTGTCCCACACCACACCTCCTGTCCCTGTCCTGGGTTCTCCCCACAACACCGCGGAGCACTCAGCCCTCCTGTTTACCAGCAGGTCACAGCACCCAGACCACTCAGTGACCAGAAGGAGTGTACCCCCAATCTCATGTCAGGTGGGGTACCATAGAAGGGTTACATATGTATTAGGTGGTAGAGCCTGATTGGGTCGTCATGGATCATATCCTCTGCGGCATTGCTTTCAGCTTTTAACTGCTCACTGTTGAGGTATATGCTGGATCTAGATACGATATTGCCAGGCTTCAGGGGTTTTCTGTCCTCCACACAATCTTGAGCATCTATATGGCAGGCTTTCTTTTTTTTATTTTTCCTGGGCTTTTTAGGGCTGAGGTCCAGTGCTGCATAACACACTTGTTCCTCAAATTCCACCTGAAGAATATAGTAAACAAATAAAATAAAAGGAAAATGTGATCAACAGTCTTTCTTTCAAAGTTTGTAATAAAATAATAATAAAATATGCCAATTTATGTCTGTAGAACAAAAAAAATCAAAGTAACATCTCTTCCAAGGTAGAAAAAATGGGGAATCTTTTTCCTTGAAAAAGCACCATAGGTGGCGTGAAATGCGTGGGTGGAGTTTTTTCACTGTCTTTATGTTTTTTATGTAGCCTAATAAATTGTTTTTAATTTTCTATGGCTGGTGGGTTTCCCCATTTTTTTCTACCTTGGAGCAGCTGTTACTTTGATCCTTTTTTGTTCTGTCTACTTTTTTGATCGAGGAAACGCCACCGGGGGCAAACCGGAGGACGCACACAGTTTAGCAGCAGCCATGCTAGCAGCTTCAATCCAAAGGAGTCACAGGGCGGTGCTTAATAGTGAGTAGAGGCTACTCACACCGGCTTAACCGAGGACTCAGGGATTTTTGCTTATAGCTCTATAAAACATCTCCCTTATACATTATGTCTCCTCCTGTTCTCCAGTACAATTCGATTTGATATAGCTGCAGCAGACCTTCCGTTATAACCCGATTTTTCTCCTCACGTGCCACCTGACTTCCTCTTTCTTTCTTCGTCTGCTTTCTGGGTAAACTTTATAGCTATCTGACTCTCCTTATCTGCTACCAACCAGGCTATGTGCATTATGATGGCACGTGCCAGATACAAAGCCTACCAGTTACAGCACATGGAACATAACGTTCCTAGCAGCACCCTCTTTGGAATGTTCGAGAGGATCCAAACCATGACTATGGTTTTTATACATAAAGTAAACCTTCCAAGTTTGGTTGCCCTAGGTCTTATAGTTTGGCGTGCATAATGAGAGAGAGAGAGAGAGAGAGAGAGAGAGAGAGAGAGAGAGAGAGAGAGAGAGAGAGAGAGAGAGAGAGAGAGAAGAGAGAGAAGAGAGAGAATAGATATTGCTTTTAAAACGCTTTTATTCCTTAATCTGACCAGTCAAGACTTTCTACCACATCAGCCTCACCAATGTATACATCTTCCTTTACCTCATCCAGGCTGTGTCAAGCGTATAGTAATGATTACACATTGAAAATGTGAAGCTGTTCAGAGTTCTCTACTGTGATCAGAGTATTCGTGTATGTTTGTGTCTTGCTTGAAAATATAAAATAGAAGACAGCACCTGGAATTCTTCTGTTTCTCTCTTGGGGTGTTGCCATCTGTTCATAACAACATTCATCTATGCGCCCATAAAAAGAAAAAAAAATGATTAAATGCTTTTTTTTTTTTTTTTTTTTAAAGGCTAAAGACCTAATAACTTTAATAAAGAAGAAAGCAGATTTAAGCTGATACCACCATAAATCTCTTTAAATCACAGAATAGTAATCTACTGCAGTTTTAACTTGTGTTAATAAGAACGGCATAGAATTGGCATTATCTGGTGATGTAACCTCAATGTTGATGACATCAGTCAACATTTGTATTAGGTTCTTTTGTACGTGCACACACAGGGTCCCTGTGATCTGCTGCAGCTGACATAATTAGAAATGGCTATATGTCAAAGTTATTGGTTTATATATAAAAAAATAAATAAGGGGTGGGTACATTTACAAATGTTATCTCTAAGTACTGTCTGTGTAAAAATGGTACCAAGAAAATGGACTGAATCTGAAAATTGCCGATCCTTGGACGCCTGATGGGAGCTTTGTTACAAGATTAATTACTGATCATTACCCTCTTAGCAATAATGTCCCCCCTGCAGAGGAAATCCAAGCCGTTTGTTTTGTTGTTTTCTTTAATTTTTTTAAATACAGAATTCAAGCAGGGGGTCTCCGGAGTGGAACCCCATTAATTTCACATCTGGGGACCCCCTGCTTCCAGAGGTACTTACCTCCGTGGTGGGTGCCGGAAGCCACTCCAGGGTTCACATTACGACTGCTTTTCAAAGCTCGCGAGCCAATAGGAAGCCGTAATGTCATCAGGTGCAACTTCCTATTGGCCCATGTGATCGGGGGCTTTAAACTGCAGAAAACTGCAGGAGATACAGGCACCCCCTTCGGAGGACAGTATCTTCGGAAGCAGGGGGACCCCAGAGCTGAAATTAACGGGGTTCTGCTCCCGAGACCGTCTGCTTCATTCTTGTATTAAAGAAATGAAGGGGGGGGGGGGCGGTTTGGATCTGTCCTCTAAAACCTCATCTGAAAATGATTTAGATCAATGCAGAGAGAAGCTTTACTATTAGCAATTAAAAGGGATATTGAAATACTGTATATATATACATACATACACTGGTTGTGGGGCAATAACCTGTCTGTGATTGAGAATGTGTGCTTGTCCGTTACATCCTCAGTAGATTATTATTCTCTTTGTCTACACTCTGATTTTTCCCTGTAAATAATCTTCTATTCATTTACCTCCTATTTTGAATATACGTCTTAATGTAGTACTGTACTTTTATTGCTGCAATCCTATTATATGTAGCCCTGGTAAGAAATGGTGCTATAGTTCTATCCTTCTCCTGGTATAATCCCTGGTAAGGGCAGGTTGCCTGGAGTTATAATGGGTTCCCCCCACTTCAAGCACTTGCCCTGAGTGGTGGAGGTAGGTCACCTGACCCTGTGTCAAAGCAAGAGACACAGGGGCGGTGCCTGCTGAGATCATAAAAGAGCAGTGCATTTCCTATTTAGTGTGTTCTGTTCTGTCAGTCTGAGAGTAGTGAGTGAGTGAGTTAGTGAGGAGAGGAGTGATCAGCTCATGAGTAGAGCTGAAATAGCTGTAGTTAGTGAGGTGGACCAAATACCTCTCACCCTGCTTAGGGGGTGAGGGAAGAGCTAGCCCCACTCTGGATGCCCTTTGGGTCCAGAGTGACGGCAGGGAACATCATAAGGGAGAACAGTTAGTGGACTGTGCATCAACTGTACCTGTCGGCTGCTGCTGCTGCTGCCCAAGAGAATAAAGAGACTGCTGCTTTTAAAGATAATCCGTGTGTGAGACTGGAATCTCTCATCCCTGTGGGGAATCTCTGTGGTAAGGATTCCTCCCCGCATTCCTGGGGCTTACTATAGATGGAGGCGCTTGTTACGCCGGTGCTGCCCGCAGACCAGACCCGTCCCCTGAGCTGAAGGGGGAAGTGGTAATACACGCACCCGCAGCAAAGGGTGCGTGTCCGTAGTGTGGTATGAAGCGTTGCCAGGCCAGGTGTAGTAAGGTAGACAATACTTGCCGGTACCGGTTGTAGAGATAGAGTGAATGATGCCTTTCCGAAGTCAGGGAGTGGAGAGTGGAGATAGGTCGTAGTCCAAGCCGAGTTCAAGGGGTTACCAGAGTGAGCGTTGTCCAAGGAGTGCCGAGATCGAGAGCCAGAGGCGTAGTCGTACGAGCTGCGTCAGAACCTGTGAAAACACTGAGAGAATCCAGAAGTACTTCCATACAGAGACTATGTCGAGCAAAGACTGAGCAGAGAGGAGCTAGATAAAGCAGGAAGGTCTAATTAGGAACGGAGGCGGGACAGGAAGAGCTACAGGGAGACACTGCAGATTGGTGCAGGCATAACAGGCCAGGTGAGTCTTGTTAGTAACCTGAGTATGCCCGTGCAGTGTGCGGGGGCGGAGCCTGAGGTCCGGGGGACGGGAATAAGAGTGTGCAGACTGAGCTTGCTCCGTAACTCGTGTACGCGTGTGAACAGAGCCAGTGGATGGTGCAGGTGTGCGTGCAGGAGGGCGTGGGCGCGCCCGGCGCTGTGCAGAGGAATCGCCGAGGGGAGTGATTCCGCGACGCGTGTTGAAGGCCATCTTCCATTCATCCCCCTTCCTGATGCGCACCAGGTTATAGGCACCATGTAGATCTAACTTGGAAAAAATCTTGGCCCCCTGTAATTTATCGAACAGTTCGGTAATAAGGGGAAGGGGTAACGATTTTTAATAGTGATGTGGTTTAAACCCCTGTAGTCGATGCAAGGCCTCAACGATCCGTCCTTTTTCTTGACGAAGAAAAACCCAGCCCCTGCTGGGGAATTGGAGTGACGAATAAAGCCTTTCTTGAGATTCTCCTGGATATATTCATCCATAGCGTGAGATTCTGGTAACGACAAGGGGTAGGTCTTGGACTTGGGTAGGGAGTAGAGTTTTGGGAAGCAAGGAGCACAGCTGAAGTAGAAGTCTGCAGGGAGAATCCTGTAGAAAAAATGAATAAAGGGCACAACTCCGTGCTAAAACTGAGGGTGATTTATTGGATAAATGCACAGGGACAGAAACACAGCCCACAACCGACATGTTTCGTCCCACGGGACTTTATCAAGGTGTACCACATCACTATACCTCCTTACCTTTAATACACCCGTTTTGCGCCAAAATCGCCCAACCGAGTACACTGCGCATGCGCGCCGGCGAAGCGTCGCATCTCTGTGACATCGCCTCCCCTCTGGCACTAGTCCTAGAGTCAGAGACCACGTCACTGGGATGCGTCCGTTTCCACCCTGGAACGCATGCCAGCTGTGCTCCTATTGGGCGAAGGCGGAAGAGGGATGAAAGCTACATTTTTTTACACTCAACAACTTTATTAATGTTAAAAAAAGAGACAAACATATTTTGCCCATAGCTAAACTTTGCAAACAGACACAGTGCTACTTTAGTTTAGGATTACATTAAAAACAAACACTAATCACATTGAATAACCTTTGATAAATAAAGAGAAAGAAGATGTTTTAAGCAGTCACAAAGCTACATTTAGACTTCAATCATTTTAGAAGACTATATTCTAATCTAAGTAGATAAGTGTATTTAGGGAAGTGTATATGTTAAGGGGGGTAAGCAGGGTAAACCATATCTGCGGTAGTCGCGCTGACTGACCGCTAGGTCCCATGTTCATGTCCCCCCTTGACCTAGTATTATATACATGCTGGAATTATTTATAGAAGTTCCTATCTACCTATATGCTGTAATACAGCTTGTGAGTCCATACACTTGTATGAGCGTCAATCTCTACGTTTATACATATTGGGTAGGGAGTAACCGGGAACTAGATCGATCGGACAATCGTAAGTCCTGTGTGGCGGCAAGAGGTCTGACTGTACCTTATTGAAAACGTCCCGGAATTGATGGTAAATGGAAGGTAGAATAACTTCGGGAACAGAGGTATTGGCCAGCAGTTGATGAGTCTCGTCTGACCTCGGCCTCCAGGAAATGGGAGCAGAGGAAGTCCAGTCAATGAGAGGATTGTTAAGCTGTAGCCAAGGAAGACCAAGGGTGATGGGTATCCCAGGAGCGTGAGTGGCATCGAGAACTAAGATCTCCTTGTGCAGATGTGAGGACAGAAGCAAGGGAGCCGTCTCTAAGGAGATGTGGGCCGGGGTAAGAGGACGTCCATCGATACAGACGAGTGCGATGGGAACCTTCTTTCTCACGAGTGGTATGCGGTTTAACCTGGCGAATTCAAGATCCACGAAGTTTCCTCCAGCTCCTGAGTCAATGAAAGCGGCGGTAGAAGTCTTGAACTTATCGCCTGAAAGGGAGACTCTAAGTCTGTGGTTCCGAGAGGGGGTAACCAGGCTCACTAATAAAGGTCAAGCCACTTGGCTGCCAGAATGCCCTGCTTCAGCACAGACCAGAAAGGCATTGTGATAAGCGTATCCCCGGTATAGTCAGGGGTTAATGGGAGTCGTCCCCGTCCCCCCAGTATACGGCCAGAACCATGGACCCGGTACTTGTGGTTCGGATTCTCTCCAACCAGCCATAATGTTGTGAGAGTGAAATTATGTCTAAGTCCAGCTTTGGTACATTAGAAGCAACTCTGAAACTTAACCTAAGCGTTTTTCGAAGCTACTTTTTGGCTAACTTCTTATAGGAAGGTCTAGGAGCTCTGAAAATGAACGTGCGCGTCTTTCACTCTTCCCGAGGGACTTAGAAGAATTTTGTGATATTTTTTATTAAAATGGTGTATAAGGGTATATATATAAATATATTTTATGCACTGTATATGAGCTGGCGATTTCTAAGTCTGTGGTTCCGAGAGGGGGTAACCAGGCTCACTAATAAAGGTCAAGCCACTTGGCTGCCAGAATGCCCTGCTTCAGCACAGACCAGAAAGGCATTGTGATAAGCGTATCCCCGGTATAGTCAGGGGTTAATGGGAGTCGTCCCCGTCCCCCCAGTATACGGCCAGAACCATGGACCCGGTACTTGTGGTTCGGACTCTCTCCAACCAGCCATAATGTTGTGAGAGTGAAATTATGTCTAAGTCCAGCTTTGGTACATTAGAAGCAACTCTGAAACTTAACCTAAGCGTTTTTCGAAACTACTTTTTGGCTAACTTCTTATAGGAAGGTCTAGGAGCTCTGAAAATGAACGTGCGCGTCTTTCACTCTTCCCGAGGGACTTAGAAGAAATTTGTGATATTTTTTATTAAAATGGTGTATAAGGGTATATATATAAATATATTTTATGCACTGTATATGAGCTGGCGATTTCTAAGTCTGTGGTTCCGAGAGGGGGTAACCAGGCTCACTAATAAAGGTCAAGCCACTTGGCTGCCAGAATGCCCTGCTTCAGCACAGACCAGAAAGGCATTGTGATAAGCGTATCCCCGGTATAGTCAGGGGTTAATGGGAGTCGTCCCCGTCCCCCCAGTATACGGCCAGAACCATGGACCCGGTACTTGTGGTTCGGACTGTCTCCAACCAGCCATAATGTTGTGAGAGTGAAATTATGTCTAAGTCCAGCTTTGGTACATTAGAAGCAACTCTGAAACTTAACCTACAGTAAGCGTTTTTCGAAACGACTTTTTGGCTAACTTCTTATAGGAAGGTCTAGGAGCTCTGAAAATGAACGTGCGCGTCTTTCACTCTTCCCGAGTGACTTAGAAGAATTTTGTGATATTTTTTATTAAATGGTGTATAAGGGTATATATATAAATATATTTTATGCACTGTATATGAGCTGGCGATTTCTAAGTCTGTGGTTCCGAGAGGGGGTAACCAGGCTCACTAATAAAGGTCAAGCCACTTGGCTGCCAGAATGCCGTGCTTCAGCACAGACCAGAAAGTCATTGTGATTAGCGTATCCCCGGTATAGTCAGGGGTTAATGGGAGTCGTCCCCGTCCCCCCCAGTATACGGCCAGAACCATGGACCCGGTACTTGTGGTTCGGACTGTCTCCAACAAGCCATAATGTTGTGAGAGTGAAATTATGTCTAAGTCCAGCTTTGGTACATTAGAAGCAACTCTGAAACTTAACCTAAGCGTTTTTCGAAGCTACTTTTTGGCTAACTTCTTATAGGAAGGTCTAGGAGCTCTGAAAATGAACGTGCGCGTCTTTCACTCTTCCCGAGGGACTTAGAAGAATTTTGTGATATTTTTTATTAAAATGGTGTATAAGGGTATATATATAAATATATTTTATGCACTGTATATGAGCTGGCGATTTCTAAGTCTGTGGTTCCGAGAGGGGGTAACCAGGCTCACTAATAAAGGTCAAGCCACTTGGCTGCCAGAATGCCCTGCTTCAGCACAGACCAGAAAGGCATTGTGATAAGCGTATCCCCGGTATAGTCAGGGGTTAATGGGAGTCGTCCCCGTCCCCCCAGTATACGGCCAGAACCATGGACCCGGTACTTGTGGTTCGGACTCTCTCCAACCAGCCATAATGTTGTGAGAGTGAAATTATGTCTAAGTCCAGCTTTGGTACATTAGAAGCAACTCTGAAACTTAACCTAAGCGTTTTTCGAAACGACTTTTTGGCTAACTTCTTATAGGAAGGTCTAGGAGCTCTGAAAATGAACGTGCGCGTCTTTCACTCTTCCCGAGTGACTTAGAAGAATTTTGTGATATTTTTTATTAAATGGTGTATAAGGGTATATATATAAATATATTTTATGCACTGTATATGAGCTGGCGATTTCTAAGTCTGTGGTTCCGAGAGGGGGTAACCAGGCTCACTAATAAAGGTCAAGCCACTTGGCTGCCAGAATGCCGTGCTTCAGCACAGACCAGAAAGTCATTGTGATTAGCGTATCCCCGGTATAGTCAGGGGTTAATGGGAGTCGTCCCCGTCCCCCCCAGTATACGGCCAGAACCATGGACCCGGTACTTGTGGTTCGGACTGTCTCCAACAAGCCATAATGTTGTGAGAGTGAAATTATGTCTAAGTCCAGCTTTGGTACATTAGAAGCAACTCTGAAACTTAACCTAAGCGTTTTTCGAAGCTACTTTTTGGCTAACTTCTTATAGGAAGGTCTAGGAGCTCTGAAAATGAACGTGCGCGTCTTTCACTCTTCCCGAGGGACTTAGAAGAATTTTGTGATATTTTTTATTAAAATGGTGTATAAGGGTATATATATAAATATATTTTATGCACTGTATATGAGCTGGCGATTTCTAAGTCTGTGGTTCCGAGAGGGGGTAACCAGGCTCACTAATAAAGGTCAAGCCACTTGGCTGCCAGAATGCCCTGCTTCAGCACAGACCAGAAAGGCATTGTGATAAGCGTATCCCCGGTATAGTCAGGGGTTAATGGGAGTCGTCCCCGTCCCCCCAGTATACGGCCAGAACCATGGACCCGGTACTTGTGGTTCGGACTCTCTCCAACCAGCCATAATGTTGTGAGAGTGAAATTATGTCTAAGTCCAGCTTTGGTACATTAGAAGCAACTCTGAAACTTAACCTAAGCGTTTTTCGAAACTACTTTTTGGCTAACTTCTTATAGGAAGGTCTAGGAGCTCTGAAAATGAACGTGCGCGTCTTTCACTCTTCCCGAGGGACTTAGAAGAAATTTGTGATATTTTTTATTAAAATGGTGTATAAGGGTATATATATAAATATATTTTATGCACTGTATATGAGCTGGCGATTTCTAAGTCTGTGGTTCCGAGAGGGGGTAACCAGGCTCACTAATAAAGGTCAAGCCACTTGGCTGCCAGAATGCCCTGCTTCAGCACAGACCAGAAAGGCATTGTGATAAGCGTATCCCCGGTATAGTCAGGGGTTAATGGGAGTCGTCCCCGTCCCCCCAGTATACGGCCAGAACCATGGACCCGGTACTTGTGGTTCGGACTCTCTCCAACCAGCCATAATGTTGTGAGAGTGAAATTATGTCTAAGTCCAGCTTTGGTACATTAGAAGCAACTCTGAAACTTAACCTAAGCGTTTTTCGAAACTACTTTTTGGCTAACTTCTTATAGGAAGGTCTAGGAGCTCTGAAAATGAACGTGCGCGTCTTTCACTCTTCCCGAGTGACTTAGAAGAATTTTGTGATATTTTTTATTAAATGGTGTATAAGGGTATATATATAAATATATTTTATGCACTGTATATGAGCTGGCGATTTCTAAGTCTGTGGTTCCGAGAGGGGGTAACCAGGCTCACTAATAAAGGTCAAGCCACTTGGCTGCCAGAATGCCGTGCTTCAGCACAGACCAGAAAGGCATTGTGATTAGCGTATCCCCGGTATAGTCAGGGGTTAATGGGAGTCGTCCCCGTCCCCCCCAGTATACGGCCAGAACCATGGACCCGGTACTTGTGGTTCGGACTGTCTCCAACAGGCCATAATGTTGTGAGAGTGAAATTATGTCTAAGTCCAGCTTTGGTACATTAGAAGCAACTCTGAAACTTAACCTAAGCGTTTTTCGAAGCTACTTTTTGGCTAACTTCTTATAGGAAGGTCTAGGAGCTCTGAAAATGAACGTGCGCGTCTTTCACTCTTCCCGAGGGACTTAGAAGAATTTTGTGATATTTTTTATTAAATGGTGTATAAGGGTATATATATAAATATATTTTATGCACTGTACTGTATATGAGCTGGCGATTTCTAAGTCTGTGGTTCCGAGAGGGGGTAACCAGGCTCACTAATAAAGGTCAAGCCACTTGGCTGCCAGAATGCCGTGCTTCAGCACAGACCAGAAAGGCATTGTGATTAGCGTATCCCCGGTATAGTCAGGGGTTAATGGGAGTCGTCCCCGTCCCCCCCAGTATACGGCCAGAACCATGGACCCGGTACTTGTGGTTCGGACTGTCTCCAACAAGCCATAATGTTGTGAGAGTGAAATTATGTCTAAGTCCAGCTTTGGTACATTAGAAGCAACTCTGAAACTTAACCTAAGCGTTTTTCGAAGCTACTTTTTGGCTAACTTCTTATAGGAAGGTCTAGGAGCTCTGAAAATGAACGTGCGCGTCTTTCACTCTTCCCGAGGGACTTAGAAGAATTTTGTGATATTTTTTATTAAAATGGTGTATAAGGGTATATATATAAATATATTTTATGCACTGTATATGAGCTGGCGATTTCTAAGTCTGTGGTTCCGAGAGGGGGTAACCAGGCTCACTAATAAAGGTCAAGCCACTTGGCTGCCAGAATGCCCTGCTTCAGCACAGACCAGAAAGGCATTGTGATAAGCGTATCCCCGGTATAGTCAGGGGTTAATGGGAGTCGTCCCCGTCCCCCCAGTATACGGCCAGAACCATGGACCCGGTACTTGTGGTTCGGACTCTCTCCAACCAGCCATAATGTTGTGAGAGTGAAATTATGTCTAAGTCCAGCTTTGGTACATTAGAAGCAACTCTGAAACTTAACCTAAGCGTTTTTCGAAACTACTTTTTGGCTAACTTCTTATAGGAAGGTCTAGGAGCTCTGAAAATG
The DNA here is from genome assembly GCF_040206685.1 of Ascaphus truei. NCBI lineage: Eukaryota > Metazoa > Chordata > Amphibia > Anura > Ascaphidae > Ascaphus > Ascaphus truei. The sequence continues at coordinate 402,963 of NW_027454091.1, read as the reverse complement.
AACGTGCGCGTCTTTCACTCTTCCCGAGGGACTTAGAAGAAATTTGTGATATTTTTTATTAAAATGGTGTATAAGGGTATATATATAAATATATTTTATGCACTGTATATGAGCTGGCGATTTCTAAGTCTGTGGTTCCGAGAGGGGGTAACCAGGCTCACTAATAAAGGTCAAGCCACTTGGCTGCCAGAATGCCCTGCTTCAGCACAGACCAGAAAGGCATTGTGATAAGCGTATCCCCGGTATAGTCAGGGGTTAATGGGAGTCGTCCCCGTCCCCCCAGTATACGGCCAGAACCATGGACCCGGTACTTGTGGTTCGGACTCTCTCCAACCAGCCATAATGTTGTGAGAGTGAAATTATGTCTAAGTCCAGCTTTGGTACATTAGAAGCAACTCTGAAACTTAACCTAAGCGTTTTTCGAAACTACTTTTTGGCTAACTTCTTATAGGAAGGTCTAGGAGCTCTGAAAATGAACGTGCGCGTCTTTCACTCTTCCCGAGTGACTTAGAAGAATTTTGTGATATTTTTTATTAAATGGTGTATAAGGGTATATATATAAATATATTTTATGCACTGTATATGAGCTGGCGATTTCTAAGTCTGTGGTTCCGAGAGGGGGTAACCAGGCTCACTAATAAAGGTCAAGCCACTTGGCTGCCAGAATGCCGTGCTTCAGCACAGACCAGAAAGGCATTGTGATTAGCGTATCCCCGGTATAGTCAGGGGTTAATGGGAGTCGTCCCCGTCCCCCCCAGTATACGGCCAGAACCATGGACCCGGTACTTGTGGTTCGGACTGTCTCCAACAAGCCATAATGTTGTGAGAGTGAAATTATGTCTAAGTCCAGCTTTGGTACATTAGAAGCAACTCTGAAACTTAACCTAAGCGTTTTTCGAAGCTACTTTTTGGCTAACTTCTTATAGGAAGGTCTAGGAGCTCTGAAAATGAACGTGCGCGTCTTTCACTCTTCCCGAGGGACTTAGAAGAATTTTGTGATATTTTTTATTAAATGGTGTATAAGGGTATATATATAAATATATTTTATGCACTGTACTGTATATGAGCTGGCGATTTCTAAGTCTGTGGTTCCGAGAGGGGGTAACCAGGCTCACTAATAAAGGTCAAGCCACTTGGCTGCCAGAATGCCCTGCTTCAGCACAGACCAGAAAGGCATTGTGATAAGCGTATCCCCGGTATAGTCAGGGGTTAATGGGAGTCGTCCCCGTCCCCCCAGTATACGGCCAGAACCATGGACCCGGTACTTGTGGTTCGGACTGTCTCCAACCAGCCATAATGTTGTGAGAGTGAAATTATGTCTAAGTCCAGCTTTGGTACATTAGAAGCAACTCTGAAACTTAACCTAAGCGTTTTTCGAAGCTACTTTTTGGCTAACTTCTTATAGGAAGGTCTAGGAGCTCTGAAAATGAACGTGCGCGTCTTTCACTCTTCCCGAGGGACTTAGAAGAATTTTGTGATATTTTTTATTAAAATGGTGTATAAGGGTATATATATAAATATATTTTATGCACTGTATATGAGCTGGCGATTTCTAAGTCTGTGGTTCCGAGAGGGGGTAACCAGGCTCACTAATAAAGGTCAAGCCACTTGGCTGCCAGAATGCCCTGCTTCAGCACAGACCAGAAAGGCATTGTGATAAGCGTATCCCCGGTATAGTCAGGGGTTAATGGGAGTCGTCCCCGTCCCCCCAGTATACGGCCAGAACCATGGACCCGGTACTTGTGGTTCGGACTGTCTCCAACCAGCCATAATGTTGTGAGAGTGAAATTATGTCTAAGTCCAGCTTTGGTACATTAGAAGCAACTCTGAAACTTAACCTAAGCGTTTTTCGAAGCTACTTTTTGGCTAACTTCTTATAGGAAGGTCTAGGAGCTCTGAAAATGAACTTGCGCGTCTTTCACTCTTCCCGAGGGACTTAGAAGAATTTTGTGATATTTTTTATTAAATGGTGTATAAGGGTATATATATAAATATATTTTATGCACTGTATATGAGCTGGCGATTTCTAAGTCTGTGGTTCCGAGAGGGGGTAACCAGGCTCACTAATAAAGGTCAAGCCACTTGGCTGCCAGAATGCCGTGCTTCAGCACAGACCAGAAAGGCATTGTGATAAGCGTATCCCCGGTATAGTCAGGGGTTAATGGGAGTCGTCCCCGCCCCCCCAGTATACGGCCAGAACCATGGACCCGGTACTTGTGGTTCGGACTGTCTCCAACCAGCCATAATGTTGTGAGAGTGAAATTATGTCTAAGTCCAGCTTTGGTACATTAGAAGCAACTCTGAAACTTAACCTAAGCGTTTTTCGAAGCTACTTTTTGGCTAACTTCTTATAGGAAGGTCTAGGAGCTCTGAAAATGAACTTGCGCGTCTTTCACTCTTCCCGAGGGACTTAGAAGAATTTTGTGATATTTTTTATTAAAATGGTGTATAAGGGTATATATATAAATATATTTTATGCACTGTATATGAGCTGGCGATTTCTAAGTCTGTGGTTCCGAGAGGGGGTAACCAGGCTCACTAATAAAGGTCAAGCCACTTGGCTGCCAGAATGCCCTGCTTCAGCACAGACCAGAAAGGCATTGTGATAAGCGTATCCCCGGTATAGTCAGGGGTTAATGGGAGTCGTCCCCGTCCCCCCAGTATACGGCCAGAACCATGGACCCGGTACTTGTGGTTCGGACTGTCTCCAACCAGCCATAATGTTGTGAGAGTGAAATTATGTCTAAGTCCAGCTTTGGTACATTAGAAGCAACTCTGAAACTTAACCTAAGCGTTTTTCGAAGCTACTTTTTGGCTAACTTCTTATAGGAAGGTCTAGGAGCTCTGAAAATGAACGTGCGCGTCTTTCACTCTTCCCGAGGGACTTAGAAGAATTTTGTGATATTTTTTATTAAAATGGTGTATAAGGGTATATATATAAATATATTTTATGCACTGTATATGAGCTGGCGATTTCTAAGTCTGTGGTTCCGAGAGGGGGTAACCAGGCTCACTAATAAAGGTCAAGCCACTTGGCTGCCAGAATGCCCTGCTTCAGCACAGACCAGAAAGGCATTGTGATAAGCGTATCCCCGGTATAGTCAGGGGTTAATGGGAGTCGTCCCCGTCCCCCCAGTATACGGCCAGAACCATGGACCCGGTACTTGTGGTTCGGACTCTCTCCAACCAGCCATAATGTTGTGAGAGTGAAATTATGTCTAAGTCCAGCTTTGGTACATTAGAAGCAACTCTGAAACTTAACCTAAGCGTTTTTCGAAGCTACTTATTGGCTAACTTCTTATAGGAAGGTCTAGGAGCTCTGAAAATGAACGTGCGCGTCTTTCACTCTTCCCGAGGGACTTAGAAGAATTTTGTGATATTTTTTATTAAATGGTGTATAAGGGTATATATATAAATATATTTTATGCACTGTATATGAGCTGGCGATTTCTAAGTCTGTGGTTCCGAGAGGGGGTAACCAGGCTCACTAATAAAGGTCAAGCCACTTGGCTGCCAGAATGCCCTGCTTCAGCACAGACCAGAAAGGCATTGTGATAAGCGTATCCCCGGTATAGTCAGGGGTTAATGGGAGTCGTCCCCGTCCCCCCAGTATACAGCCAGAACCATGGACCCGGTACTTGTGGTTCGGACTGTCTCCAACCAGCCATAATGTTGTGAGAGTGAAATTATGTCTAAGTCCAGCTTTGGTACATTAGAAGCAACTCTGAAACTTAACCTAAGCGTTTTTCGAAGCTACTTTTTGGCTAACTTCTTATAGGAAGGTCTAGGAGCTCTGAAAATGAACGTGCGCGTCTTTCACTCTTCCCGAGGGACTTAGAAGAATTTTGTGATATTTTTTATTAAATGGTGTATAAGGGTATATATATAAATATATTTTATGCACTGTATATGAGCTGGCGATTTCTAAGTCTGTGGTTCCGAGAGGGGGTAACCAGGCTCACTAATAAAGGTCAAGCCACTTGGCTGCCAGAATGCCCTGCTTCAGCACAGACCAGAAAGGCATTGTGATAAGCGTATCCCCGGTATAGTCAGGGGTTAATGGGAGTCGTCCCCGTCCCCCCAGTATACGGCCAGAACCATGGACCCGGTACTTGTGGTTCGGACTGTCTCCAACCAGCCATAATGTTGTGAGAGTGAAATTATGTCTAAGTCCAGCTTTGGTACATTAGAAGCAACTCTGAAACTTAACCTAAGCGTTTTTCGAAACGACTTTTTGGCTAACTTCTTATAGGAAGGTCTAGGAGCTCTGAAAATGAACGTGCGCGTCTTTCACTCTTCCCGAGTGACTTAGAAGAATTTTGTGATATTTTTTATTAAATGGTGTATAAGGGTATATATATAAATATATTTTATGCACTGTATATGAGCTGGCGATTTCTAAGTCTGTGGTTCCGAGAGGGGGTAACCAGGCTCACTAATAAAGGTCAAGCCACTTGGCTGCCAGAATGCCCTGCTTCAGCACAGACCAGAAAGGCATTGTGATTAGCGTATCCCCGGTATAGTCAGGGGTTAATGGGAGTCGTCCCCGTCCCCCCCAGTATACGGCCAGAACCATGGACCCGGTACTTGTGGTTCGGACTGTCTCCAACAAGCCATAATGTTGTGAGAGTGAAATTATGTCTAAGTCCAGCTTTGGTACATTAGAAGCAACTCTGAAACTTAACCTAAGCGTTTTTCGAAGCTACTTTTTGGCTAACTTCTTATAGGAAGGTCTAGGAGCTCTGAAAATGAACGTGCGCGTCTTTCACTCTTCCCGAGGGACTTAGAAGAATTTTGTGATATTTTTTATTAAAATGGTGTATAAGGGTATATATATAAATATATTTTATGCACTGTATATGAGCTGGCGATTTCTAAGTCTGTGGTTCCGAGAGGGGGTAACCAGGCTCACTAATAAAGGTCAAGCCACTTGGCTGCCAGAATGCCCTGCTTCAGCACAGACCAGAAAGGCATTGTGATAAGCGTATCCCCGGTATAGTCAGGGGTTAATGGGAGTCGTCCCCGTCCCCCCAGTATACGGCCAGAACCATGGACCCGGTACTTGTGGTTCGGACTGTCTCCAACCAGCCATAATGTTGTGAGAGTGAAATTATGTCTAAGTCCAGCTTTGGTACATTAGAAGCAACTCTGAAACTTAACCTAAGCGTTTTTCGAAGCTACTTTTTGGCTAACTTCTTATAGGAAGGTCTAGGAGCTCTGAAAATGAACGTGCGCGTCTTTCACTCTTCCCGAGGGACTTAGAAGAATTTTGTGATATTTTTTATTAAAATGGTGTATAAGGGTATATATATAAATATATTTTATGCACTGTATATGAGCTGGCGATTTCTAAGTCTGTGGTTCCGAGAGGGGGTAACCAGGCTCACTAATAAAGGTCAAGCCACTTGGCTGCCAGAATGCCCTGCTTCAGCACAGACCAGAAAGGCATTGTGATAAGCGTATCCCCGGTATAGTCAGGGGTTAATGGGAGTCGTCCCCGTCCCCCCAGTATACGGCCAGAACCATGGACCCGGTACTTGTGGTTCGGACTCTCTCCAACCAGCCATAATGTTGTGAGAGTGAAATTATGTCTAAGTCCAGCTTTGGTACATTAGAAGCAACTCTGAAACTTAACCTAAGCGTTTTTCGAAGCTACTTTTTGGCTAACTTCTTATAGGAAGGTCTAGGAGCTCTGAAAATGAACGTGCGCGTCTTTCACTCTTCCCGAGGGACTTAGAAGAATTTTGTGATATTTTTTATTAAATTGTGTATAAGGGTATATATATAAATATATTTTATGCACTGTATATGAGCTGGCGATTTCTAAGTCTGTGGTTCCGAGAGGGGGTAACCAGGCTCACTAATAAAGGTCAAGCCACTTGGCTGCCAGAATGCCCTGCTTCAGCACAGACCAGAAAGGCATTGTGATAAGCGTATCCCCGGTATAGTCAGGGGTTAATGGGAGTCGTCCCCGTCCCCCCAGTATACGGCCAGAACCATGGACCCGGTACTTGTGGTTCGGACTGTCTCCAACCAGCCATAATGTTGTGAGAGTGAAATTATGTCTAAGTCCAGCTTTGGTACATTAGAAGCAACTCTGAAACTTAACCTAAGCGTTTTTCGAAGCTACTTTTTGGCTAACTTCTTATAGGAAGGTCTAGGAGCTCTGAAAATGAACGTGCGCGTCTTTCACTCTTCCCGAGGGACTTAGAAGAATTTTGTGATATTTTTTATTAAAATGGTGTATAAGGGTATATATATAAATATATTTTATGCACTGTATATGAGCTGGCGATTTCTAAGTCTGTGGTTCCGAGAGGGGGTAACCAGGCTCACTAATAAAGGTCAAGCCACTTGGCTGCCAGAATGCCCTGCTTCAGCACAGACCAGAAAGGCATTGTGATAAGCGTATCCCCGGTATAGTCAGGGGTTAATGGGAGTCGTCCCCGTCCCCCCAGTATACGGCCAGAACCATGGACCCGGTACTTGTGGTTCGGACTCTCTCCAACCAGCCATAATGTTGTGAGAGTGAAATTATGTCTAAGTCCAGCTTTGGTACATTAGAAGCAACTCTGAAACTTAACCTAAGCGTTTTTCGAAACTACTTTTTGGCTAACTTCTTATAGGAAGGTCTAGGAGCTCTGAAAATGAACGTGCGCGTCTTTCACTCTTCCCGAGTGACTTAGAAGAATTTTGTGATATTTTTTATTAAATGGTGTATAAGGGTATATATATAAATATATTTTATGCACTGTATATGAGCTGGCGATTTCTAAGTCTGTGGTTCCGAGAGGGGGTAACCAGGCTCACTAATAAAGGTCAAGCCACTTGGCTGCCAGAATGCCGTGCTTCAGCACAGACCAGAAAGGCATTGTGATTAGCGTATCCCCGGTATAGTCAGGGGTTAATGGGAGTCGTCCCCGTCCCCCCCAGTATACGGCCAGAACCATGGACCCGGTACTTGTGGTTCGGACTGTCTCCAACAAGCCATAATGTTGTGAGAGTGAAATTATGTCTAAGTCCAGCTTTGGTACATTAGAAGCAACTGTGAAACTTAACCTAAGCGTTTTTCGAAGCTACTTTTTGGCTAACTTCTTATAGGAAGGTCTAGGAGCTCTGAAAATGAACGTGCGCGTCTTTCACTCTTCCCGAGGGACTTAGAAGAATTTTGTGATATTTTTTATTAAATGGTGTATAAGGGTATATATATAAATATATTTTATGCACTGTATATGAGCTGGCGATTTCTAAGTCTGTGGTTCCGAGAGGGGGTAACCAGGCTCACTAATAAAGGTCAAGCCACTTGGCTGCCAGAATGCCCTGCTTCAGCACAGACCAGAAAGGCATTGTGATAAGCGTATCCCCGGTATAGTCAGGGGTTAATGGGAGTCGTCCCCGTCCCCCCAGTATACGGCCAGAACCATGGACCCGGTACTTGTGGTTCGGACTGTCTCCAACCAGCCATAATGTTGTGAGAGTGAAATTATGTCTAAGTCCAGCTTTGGTACATTAGAAGCAACTCTGAAACTTAACCTAAGCGTTTTTCGAAGCTACTTTTTGGCTAACTTCTTATAGGAAGGTCTAGGAGCTCTGAAAATGAACGTGCGCGCCTTTCACTCTTCCCGAGGGACTTAGAAGAATTTTGTGATATTTTTTATTAAAATGGTGTATAAGGGTATATATATAAATATATTTTATGCACTGTATATGAGCTGGCGATTTCTAAGTCTGTGGTTCCGAGAGGGGGTAACCAGGCTCACTAATAAAGGTCAAGCCACTTGGCTGCCAGAATGCCCTGCTTCAGCACAGACCAGAAAGGCATTGTGATAAGCGTATCCCCGGTATAGTCAGGGGTTAATGGGAGTCGTCCCCGTCCCCCCAGTATACGGCCAGAACCATGGACCCGGTACTTGTGGTTCGGACTGTCTCCAACCAGCCATAATGTTGTGAGAGTGAAATTATGTCTAAGTCCAGCTTTGGTACATTAGAAGCAACTCTGAAACTAAACCTAAGCGTTTTTCGAAGCTACTTTTTGGCTAACTTCTTATAGGAAGGTCTAGGAGCTCTGAAAATCAACGTGCGCGTCTTTCACTCTTCCCGAGGGACTTAGAAGAATTTTGTGATATTTTTTATTAAATGGTGTATAAGGGTATATATATAAATATATTTTATGCACTGTATATGAGCTGGCGATTTCTAAGTCTGTGGTTCCGAGAGGGGGTAACCAGGCTCACTAATAAAGGTCAAGCCACTTGGCTGCCAGAATGCCCTGCTTCAGCACAGACCAGAAAGGCATTGTGATAAGCGTATCCCCGGTATAGTCAGGGGTTAATGGGAGTCGTCCCCGTCCCCCCAGTATACGGCCAGAACCATGGACCCGGTACTTGTGGTTCGGACTGTCTCCAACCAGCCATAATGTTGTGAGAGTGAAATTATGTCTAAGTCCAGCTTTGGTACATTAGAAGCAACTCTGAAACTTAACCTAAGCGTTTTTCGAAGCTACTTTTTGGCTAACTTCTTATAGGAAGGTCTAGGAGCTCTGAAAATGAACTTGCGCGTCTTTCACTCTTCCCGAGGGACTTAGAAGAATTTTGTGATATTTTTTATTAAATGGTGTATAAGGGTATATATATAAATATATTTTATGCACTGTATATGAGCTGGCGATTTCTAAGTCTGTGGTTCCGAGAGGGGGTAACCAGGCTCACTAATAAAGGTCAAGCCACTTGGCTGCCAGAATGCCGTGCTTCAGCACAGACCAGAAAGGCATTGTGATAAGCGTATCCCCGGTATAGTCAGGGGTTAATGGGAGTCGTCCCCGCCCCCCCAGTATACGGCCAGAACCATGGACCCGGTACTTGTGGTTCGGACTGTCTCCAACCAGCCATAATGTTGTGAGAGTGAAATTATGTCTAAGTCCAGCTTTGGTACATTAGAAGCAACTCTGAAACTTAACCTAAGCGTTTTTCGAAGCTACTTTTTGGCTAACTTCTTATAGGAAGGTCTAGGAGCTCTGAAAATGAACTTGCGCGTCTTTCACTCTTCCCGAGGGACTTAGAAGAATTTTGTGATATTTTTTATTAAAATGGTGTATAAGGGTATATATATAAATATATTTTATGCACTGTATATGAGCTGGCGATTTCTAAGTCTGTGGTTCCGAGAGGGGGTAACCAGGCTCACTAATAAAGGTCAAGCCACTTGGCTGCCAGAATGCCCTGCTTCAGCACAGACCAGAAAGGCATTGTGATAAGCGTATCCCCGGTATAGTCAGGGGTTAATGGGAGTCGTCCCCGTCCCCCCAGTATACGGCCAGAACCATGGACCCGGTACTTGTGGTTCGGACTGTCTCCAACCAGCCATAATGTTGTGAGAGTGAAATTATGTCTAAGTCCAGCTTTGGTACATTAGAAGCAACTCTGAAACTTAACCTAAGCGTTTTTCGAAGCTACTTTTTGGCTAACTTCTTATAGGAAGGTCTAGGAGCTCTGAAAATGAACGTGCGCGTCTTTCACTCTTCCCGAGGGACTTAGAAGAATTTTGTGATATTTTTTATTAAAATGGTGTATAAGGGTATATATATAAATATATTTTATGCACTGTATATGAGCTGGCGATTTCTAAGTCTGTGGTTCCGAGAGGGGGTAACCAGGCTCACTAATAAAGGTCAAGCCACTTGGCTGCCAGAATGCCCTGCTTCAGCACAGACCAGAAAGGCATTGTGATAAGCGTATCCCCGGTATAGTCAGGGGTTAATGGGAGTCGTCCCCGTCCCCCCAGTATACGGCCAGAACCATGGACCCGGTACTTGTGGTTCGGACTCTCTCCAACCAGCCATAATGTTGTGAGAGTGAAATTATGTCTAAGTCCAGCTTTGGTACATTAGAAGCAACTCTGAAACTTAACCTAAGCGTTTTTCGAAGCTACTTATTGGCTAACTTCTTATAGGAAGGTCTAGGAGCTCTGAAAATGAACGTGCGCGTCTTTCACTCTTCCCGAGGGACTTAGAAGAATTTTGTGATATTTTTTATTAAATGGTGTATAAGGGTATATATATAAATATATTTTATGCACTGTATATGAGCTGGCGATTTCTAAGTCTGTGGTTCCGAGAGGGGGTAACCAGGCTCACTAATAAAGGTCAAGCCACTTGGCTGCCAGAATGCCCTGCTTCAGCACAGACCAGAAAGGCATTGTGATAAGCGTATCCCCGGTATAGTCAGGGGTTAATGGGAGTCGTCCCCGTCCCCCCAGTATACGGCCAGAACCATGGACCCGGTACTTGTGGTTCGGACTGTCTCCAACCAGCCATAATGTTGTGAGAGTGAAATTATGTCTAAGTCCAGCTTTGGTACATTAGAAGCAACTCTGAAACTTAACCTAAGCGTTTTTCGAAGCTACTTTTTGGCTAACTTCTTATAGGAAGGTCTAGGAGCTCTGAAAATGAACGTGCGCGTCTTTCACTCTTCCCGAGGGACTTAGAAGAATTTTGTGATATTTTTTATTAAATGGTGTATAAGGGTATATATATAAATATATTTTATGCACTGTATATGAGCTGGCGATTTCTAAGTCTGTGGTTCCGAGAGGGGGTAACCAGGCTCACTAATAAAGGTCAAGCCACTTGGCTGCCAGAATGCCCTGCTTCAGCACAGACCAGAAAGGCATTGTGATAAGCGTATCCCCGGTATAGTCAGGGGTTAATGGGAGTCGTCCCCGTCCCCCCAGTATACGGCCAGAACCATGGACCCGGTACTTGTGGTTCGGACTGTCTCCAACCAGCCATAATGTTGTGAGAGTGAAATTATGTCTAAGTCCAGCTTTGGTACATTAGAAGCAACTCTGAAACTTAACCTAAGCGTTTTTCGAAACGACTTTTTGGCTAACTTCTTATAGGAAGGTCTAGGAGCTCTGAAAATGAACGTGCGCGTCTTTCACTCTTCCCGAGTGACTTAGAAGAATTTTGTGATATTTTTTATTAAATGGTGTATAAGGGTATATATATAAATATATTTTATGCACTGTATATGAGCTGGCGATTTCTAAGTCTGTGGTTCCGAGAGGGGGTAACCAGGCTCACTAATAAAGGTCAAGCCACTTGGCTGCCAGAATGCCCTGCTTCAGCACAGACCAGAAAGGCATTGTGATTAGCGTATCCCCGGTATAGTCAGGGGTTAATGGGAGTCGTCCCCGTCCCCCCCAGTATACGGCCAGAACCATGGACCCGGTACTTGTGGTTCGGACTGTCTCCAACAAGCCATAATGTTGTGAGAGTGAAATTATGTCTAAGTCCAGCTTTGGTACATTAGAAGCAACTCTGAAACTTAACCTAAGCGTTTTTCGAAGCTACTTTTTGGCTAACTTCTTATAGGAAGGTCTAGGAGCTCTGAAAATGAACGTGCGCGTCTTTCACTCTTCCCGAGGGACTTAGAAGAATTTTGTGATATTTTTTATTAAAATGGTGTATAAGGGTATATATATAAATATATTTTATGCACTGTATATGAGCTGGCGATTTCTAAGTCTGTGGTTCCGAGAGGGGGTAACCAGGCTCACTAATAAAGGTCAAGCCACTTGGCTGCCAGAATGCCCTGCTTCAGCACAGACCAGAAAGGCATTGTGATAAGCGTATCCCCGGTATAGTCAGGGGTTAATGGGAGTCGTCCCCGTCCCCCCAGTATACGGCCAGAACCATGGACCCGGTACTTGTGGTTCGGACTGTCTCCAACCAGCCATAATGTTGTGAGAGTGAAATTATGTCTAAGTCCAGCTTTGGTACATTAGAAGCAACTCTGAAACTTAACCTAAGCGTTTTTCGAAGCTACTTTTTGGCTAACTTCTTATAGGAAGGTCTAGGAGCTCTGAAAATGAACGTGCGCGTCTTTCACTCTTCCCGAGGGACTTAGAAGAATTTTGTGATATTTTTTATTAAAATGGTGTATAAGGGTATATATATAAATATATTTTATGCACTGTATATGAGCTGGCGATTTCTAAGTCTGTGGTTCCGAGAGGGGGTAACCAGGCTCACTAATAAAGGTCAAGCCACTTGGCTGCCAGAATGCCCTGCTTCAGCACAGACCAGAAAGGCATTGTGATAAGCGTATCCCCGGTATAGTCAGGGGTTAATGGGAGTCGTCCCCGTCCCCCCAGTATACGGCCAGAACCATGGACCCGGTACTTGTGGTTCGGACTCTCTCCAACCAGCCATAATGTTGTGAGAGTGAAATTATGTCTAAGTCCAGCTTTGGTACATTAGAAGCAACTCTGAAACTTAACCTAAGCGTTTTTCGAAGCTACTTTTTGGCTAACTTCTTATAGGAAGGTCTAGGAGCTCTGAAAATGAACGTGCGCGTCTTTCACTCTTCCCGAGGGACTTAGAAGAATTTTGTGATATTTTTTATTAAATTGTGTATAAGGGTATATATATAAATATATTTTATGCACTGTATATGAGCTGGCGATTTCTAAGTCTGTGGTTCCGAGAGGGGGTAACCAGGCTCACTAATAAAGGTCAAGCCACTTGGCTGCCAGAATGCCCTGCTTCAGCACAGACCAGAAAGGCATTGTGATAAGCGTATCCCCGGTATAGTCAGGGGTTAATGGGAGTCGTCCCCGTCCCCCCAGTATACGGCCAGAACCATGGACCCGGTACTTGTGGTTCGGACTGTCTCCAACCAGCCATAATGTTGTGAGAGTGAAATTATGTCTAAGTCCAGCTTTGGTACATTAGAAGCAACTCTGAAACTTAACCTAAGCGTTTTTCGAAGCTACTTTTTGGCTAACTTCTTATAGGAAGGTCTAGGAGCTCTGAAAATGAACGTGCGCGTCTTTCACTCTTCCCGAGGGACTTAGAAGAATTTTGTGATATTTTTTATTAAAATGGTGTATAAGGGTATATATATAAATATATTTTATGCACTGTATATGAGCTGGCGATTTCTAAGTCTGTGGTTCCGAGAGGGGGTAACCAGGCTCACTAATAAAGGTCAAGCCACTTGGCTGCCAGAATGCCCTGCTTCAGCACAGACCAGAAAGGCATTGTGATAAGCGTATCCCCGGTATAGTCAGGGGTTAATGGGAGTCGTCCCCGTCCCCCCAGTATACGGCCAGAACCATGGACCCGGTACTTGTGGTTCGGACTCTCTCCAACCAGCCATAATGTTGTGAGAGTGAAATTATGTCTAAGTCCAGCTTTGGTACATTAGAAGCAACTCTGAAACTTAACCTAAGCGTTTTTCGAAACTACTTTTTGGCTAACTTCTTATAGGAAGGTCTAGGAGCTCTGAAAATGAACGTGCGCGTCTTTCACTCTTCCCGAGTGACTTAGAAGAATTTTGTGATATTTTTTATTAAATGGTGTATAAGGGTATATATATAAATATATTTTATGCACTGTATATGAGCTGGCGATTTCTAAGTCTGTGGTTCCGAGAGGGGGTAACCAGGCTCACTAATAAAGGTCAAGCCACTTGGCTGCCAGAATGCCGTGCTTCAGCACAGACCAGAAAGGCATTGTGATTAGCGTATCCCCGGTATAGTCAGGGGTTAATGGGAGTCGTCCCCGTCCCCCCCAGTATACGGCCAGAACCATGGACCCGGTACTTGTTGTTCGGACTGTCTCCAACAAGCCATAATGTTGTGAGAGTGAAATTATGTCTAAGTCCAGCTTTGGTACATTAGAAGCAACTGTGAAACTTAACCTAAGCGTTTTTCGAAGCTACTTTTTGGCTAACTTCTTATAGGAAGGTCTAGGAGCTCTGAAAATGAACGTGCGCGTCTTTCACTCTTCCCGAGGGACTTAGAAGAATTTTGTGATATTTTTTATTAAATGGTGTATAAGGGTATATATATAAATATATTTTATGCACTGTATATGAGCTGGCGATTTCTAAGTCTGTGGTTCCGAGAGGGGGTAACCAGGCTCACTAATAAAGGTCAAGCCACTTGGCTGCCAGAATGCCCTGCTTCAGCACAGACCAGAAAGGCATTGTGATAAGCGTATCCCCGGTATAGTCAGGGGTTAATGGGAGTCGTCCCCGTCCCCCCAGTATACGGCCAGAACCATGGACCCGGTACTTGTGGTTCGGACTGTCTCCAACCAGCCATAATGTTGTGAGAGTGAAATTATGTCTAAGTCCAGCTTTGGTACATTAGAAGCAACTCTGAAACTTAACCTAAGCGTTTTTCGAAGCTACTTTTTGGCTAACTTCTTATAGGAAGGTCTAGGAGCTCTGAAAATGAACGTGCGCGCCTTTCACTCTTCCCGAGGGACTTAGAAGAATTTTGTGATATTTTTTATTAAAATGGTGTATAAGGGTATATATATAAATATATTTTATGCACTGTATATGAGCTGGCGATTTCTAAGTCTGTGGTTCCGAGAGGGGGTAACCAGGCTCACTAATAAAGGTCAAGCCACTTGGCTGCCAGAATGCCCTGCTTCAGCACAGACCAGAAAGGCATTGTGATAAGCGTATCCCCGGTATAGTCAGGGGTTAATGGGAGTCGTCCCCGTCCCCCCAGTATACGGCCAGAACCATGGACCCGGTACTTGTGGTTCGGACTGTCTCCAACCAGCCATAATGTTGTGAGAGTGAAATTATGTCTAAGTCCAGCTTTGGTACATTAGAAGCAACTCTGAAACTAAACCTAAGCGTTTTTCGAAGCTACTTTTTGGCTAACTTCTTATAGGAAGGTCTAGGAGCTCTGAAAATCAACGTGCGCGTCTTTCACTCTTCCCGAGGGACTTAGAAGAATTTTGTGATATTTTTTATTAAATGGTGTATAAGGGTATATATATAAATATATTTTATGCACTGTATATGAGCTGGCGATTTCTAAGTCTGTGGTTCCGAGAGGGGGTAACCAGGCTCACTAATAAAGGTCAAGCCACTTGGCTGCCAGAATGCCCTGCTTCAGCACAGACCAGAAAGGCATTGTGATAAGCGTATCCCCGGTATAGTCAGGGGTTAATGGGAGTCGTCCCCGTCCCCCCAGTATACGGCCAGAACCATGGACCCGGTACTTGTGGTTCGGACTGTCTCCAACCAGCCATAATGTTGTGAGAGTGAAATTATGTCTAAGTCCAGCTTTGGTACATTAGAAGCAACTCTGAAACTTAACCTAAGCGTTTTTCGAAGCTACTTTTTGGCTAACTTCTTATAGGAAGGTCTAGGAGCTCTGAAAATGAACTTGCGCGTCTTTCACTCTTCCCGAGGGACTTAGAAGAATTTTGTGATATTTTTTATTAAATGGTGTATAAGGGTATATATATAAATATATTTTATGCACTGTATATGAGCTGGCGATTTCTAAGTCTGTGGTTCCGAGAGGGGGTAACCAGGCTCACTAATAAAGGTCAAGCCACTTGGCTGCCAGAATGCCGTGCTTCAGCACAGACCAGAAAGGCATTGTGATAAGCGTATCCCCGGTATAGTCAGGGGTTAATGGGAGTCGTCCCCGCCCCCCCAGTATACGGCCAGAACCATGGACCCGGTACTTGTGGTTCGGACTGTCTCCAACCAGCCATAATGTTGTGAGAGTGAAATTATGTCTAAGTCCAGCTTTGGTACATTAGAAGCAACTCTGAAACTTAACCTAAGCGTTTTTCGAAGCTACTTTTTGGCTAACTTCTTATAGGAAGGTCTAGGAGCTCTGAAAATGAACTTGCGCGTCTTTCACTCTTCCCGAGGGACTTAGAAGAATTTTGTGATATTTTTTATTAAAATGGTGTATAAGGGTATATATATAAATATATTTTATGCACTGTATATGAGCTGGCGATTTCTAAGTCTGTGGTTCCGAGAGGGGGTAACCAGGCTCACTAATAAAGGTCAAGCCACTTGGCTGCCAGAATGCCCTGCTTCAGCACAGACCAGAAAGGCATTGTGATAAGCGTATCCCCGGTATAGTCAGGGGTTAATGGGAGTCGTCCCCGTCCCCCCAGTATACGGCCAGAACCATGGACCCGGTACTTGTGGTTCGGACTGTCTCCAACCAGCCATAATGTTGTGAGAGTGAAATTATGTCTAAGTCCAGCTTTGGTACATTAGAAGCAACTCTGAAACTTAACCTAAGCGTTTTTCGAAGCTACTTTTTGGCTAACTTCTTATAGGAAGGTCTAGGAGCTCTGAAAATGAACGTGCGCGTCTTTCACTCTTCCCGAGGGACTTAGAAGAATTTTGTGATATTTTTTATTAAAATGGTGTATAAGGGTATATATATAAATATATTTTATGCACTGTATATGAGCTGGCGATTTCTAAGTCTGTGGTTCCGAGAGGGGGTAACCAGGCTCACTAATAAAGGTCAAGCCACTTGGCTGCCAGAATGCCCTGCTTCAGCACAGACCAGAAAGGCATTGTGATAAGCGTATCCCCGGTATAGTCAGGGGTTAATGGGAGTCGTCCCCGTCCCCCCAGTATACGGCCAGAACCATGGACCCGGTACTTGTGGTTCGGACTCTCTCCAACCAGCCATAATGTTGTGAGAGTGAAATTATGTCTAAGTCCAGCTTTGGTACATTAGAAGCAACTCTGAAACTTAACCTAAGCGTTTTTCGAAGCTACTTTTTGGCTAACTTCTTATAGGAAGGTCTAGGAGCTCTGAAAATGAACGTGCGCGTCTTTCACTCTTCCCGAGGGACTTAGAAGAATTTTGTGATATTTTTTATTAAATTGTGTATAAGGGTATATATATAAATATATTTTATGCACTGTATATGAGCTGGCGATTTCTAAGTCTGTGGTTCCGAGAGGGGGTAACCAGGCTCACTAATAAAGGTCAAGCCACTTGGCTGCCAGAATGCCCTGCTTCAGCACAGACCAGAAAGGCATTGTGATAAGCGTATCCCCGGTATAGTCAGGGGTTAATGGGAGTCGTCCCCGTCCCCCCAGTATACGGCCAGAACCATGGACCCGGTACTTGTGGTTCGGACTGTCTCCAACCAGCCATAATGTTGTGAGAGTGAAATTATGTCTAAGTCCAGCTTTGGTACATTAGAAGCAACTCTGAAACTTAACCTAAGCGTTTTTCGAAGCTACTTTTTGGCTAACTTCTTATAGGAAGGTCTAGGAGCTCTGAAAATGAACGTGCGCGTCTTTCACTCTTCCCGAGGGACTTAGAAGAATTTTGTGATATTTTTTATTAAAATGGTGTATAAGGGTATATATATAAATATATTTTATGCACTGTATATGAGCTGGCGATTTCTAAGTCTGTGGTTCCGAGAGGGGGTAACCAGGCTCACTAATAAAGGTCAAGCCACTTGGCTGCCAGAATGCCCTGCTTCAGCACAGACCAGAAAGGCATTGTGATAAGCGTATCCCCGGTATAGTCAGGGGTTAATGGGAGTCGTCCCCGTCCCCCCAGTATACGGCCAGAACCATGGACCCGGTACTTGTGGTTCGGACTCTCTCCAACCAGCCATAATGTTGTGAGAGTGAAATTATGTCTAAGTCCAGCTTTGGTACATTAGAAGCAACTCTGAAACTTAACCTAAGCGTTTTTCGAAGCTACTTTTTGGCTAACTTCTTATAGGAAGGTCTAGGAGCTCTGAAAATGAACGTGCGCGTCTTTCACTCTTCCCGAGGGACTTAGAAGAATTTTGTGATATTTTTTATTAAATGGTGTATAAGGGTATATATATAAATATATTTTATGCACTGTATATGAGCTGGCGATTTCTAAGTCTGTGGTTCCGAGAGGGGGTAACCAGGCTCACTAATAAAGGTCAAGCCACTTGGCTGCCAGAATGCCCTGCTTCAGCACAGACCAGAAAGGCATTGTGATAAGCGTATCCCCGGTATAGTCAGGGGTTAATGGGAGTCGTCCCCGTCCCCCCAGTATACGGCCAGAACCATGGACCCGGTACTTGTGGTTCGGACTGTCTCCAACCAGCCATAATGTTGTGAGAGTGAAATTATGTCTAAGTCCAGCTTTGGTACATTAGAAGCAACTCTGAAACTTAACCTAAGCGTTTTTCGAAGCTACTTTTTGGCTAACTTCTTATAGGAAGGTCTAGGAGCTCTGAAAATGAACGTGCGCGTCTTTCACTCTTCCCGAGGGACTTAGAAGAATTTTGTGATATTTTTTATTAAAATGGTGTATAAGGGTATATATATAAATATATTTTATGCACTGTATATGAGCTGGCGATTTCTAAGTCTGTGGTTCCGAGAGGGGGTAACCAGGCTCACTAATAAAGGTCAAGCCACTTGGCTGCCAGAATGCCCTGCTTCAGCACAGACCAGAAAGGCATTGTGATAAGCGTATCCCCGGTATAGTCAGGGGTTAATGGGAGTCGTCCCCGTCCCCCCAGTATACGGCCAGAACCATGGACCCGGTACTTGTGGTTCGGACTCTCTCCAACCAGCCATAATGTTGTGAGAGTGAAATTATGTCTAAGTCCAGCTTTGGTACATTAGAAGCAACTCTGAAACTTAACCTAAGCGTTTTTCGAAGCTACTTTTTGGCTAACTTCTTATAGGAAGGTCTAGGAGCTCTGAAAATGAACGTGCGCGTCTTTCACTCTTCCCGAGGGACTTAGAAGAATTTTGTGATATTTTTTATTAAATTGTGTATAAGGGTATATATATAAATATATTTTATGCACTGTATATGAGCTGGCGATTTCTAAGTCTGTGGTTCCGAGAGGGGGTAACCAGGCTCACTAATAAAGGTCAAGCCACTTGGCTGCCAGAATGCCCTGCTTCAGCACAGACCAGAAAGGCATTGTGATAAGCGTATCCCCGGTATAGTCAGGGGTTAATGGGAGTCGTCCCCGTCCCCCCAGTATACGGCCAGAACCATGGACCCGGTACTTGTGGTTCGGACTGTCTCCAACCAGCCATAATGTTGTGAGAGTGAAATTATGTCTAAGTCCAGCTTTGGTACATTAGAAGCAACTCTGAAACTTAACCTAAGCGTTTTTCGAAGCTACTTTTTGGCTAACTTCTTATAGGAAGGTCTAGGAGCTCTGAAAATGAACGTGCGCGTCTTTCACTCTTCCCGAGGGACTTAGAAGAATTTTGTGATATTTTTTATTAAAATGGTGTATAAGGGTATATATATAAATATATTTTATGCACTGTATATGAGCTGGCGATTTCTAAGTCTGTGGTTCCGAGAGGGGGTAACCAGGCTCACTAATAAAGGTCAAGCCACTTGGCTGCAAGAATGCCCTGCTTCAGCACAGACCAGAAAGGCATTGTGATAAGCGTATCCCCGGTATAGTCAGGGGTTAATGGGAGTCGTCCCCGTCCCCCCAGTATACGGCCAGAACCATGGACCCGGTACTTGTGGTTCGGACTCTCTCCAACCAGCCATAATGTTGTGAGAGTGAAATTATGTCTAAGTCCAGCTTTGGTACATTAGAAGCAACTCTGAAACTTAACCTAAGCGTTTTTCGAAGCTACTTTTTGGCTAACTTCTTATAGGAAGGTCTAGGAGCTCTGAAAATGAACGTGCGCGTCTTTCACTCTTCCCGAGGGACTTAGAAGAATTTTGTGATATTTTTTATTAAATGGTGTTTAAGGGTATATATATAAATATATTTTATGCACTGTATATGAGCTGGCGATTTCTAAGTCTGTGGTTCCGAGAGGGGGTAACCAGGCTCACTAATAAAGGTCAAGCCACTTGGCTGCCAGAATGCCCTGCTTCAGCACAGACCAGAAAGGCATTGTGATAAGCGTATCCCCGGTATAGTCAGGGGTTAATGGGAGTCGTCCCCGTCCCCCCAGTATACGGCCAGAACCATGGACCCGGTACTTGTGGTTCGGACTCTCTCCAACCAGCCATAATGTTGTGAGAGTGAAATTATGTCTAAGTCCAGCTTTGGTACATTAGAAGCAACTCTGAAACTTAACCTAAGCGTTTTTCGAAGCTACTTTTTGGCTAACTTCTTATAGGAAGGTCTAGGAGCTCTGAAAATGAACGTGCGCGTCTTTCACTCTTCCCGAGGGACTTAGAAGAATTTTGTGATATTTTTTATTAAATTGTGTATAAGGGTATATATATAAATATATTTTATGCACTGTATATGAGCTGGCGATTTCTAAGTCTGTGGTTCCGAGAGGGGGTAACCAGGCTCACTAATAAAGGTCAAGCCACTTGGCTGCCAGAATGCCCTGCTTCAGCACAGACCAGAAAGGCATTGTGATAAGCGTATCCCCGGTATAGTCAGGGGTTAATGGGAGTCGTCCCCGTCCCCCCAGTATACGGCCAGAACCATGGACCCGGTACTTGTGGTTCGGACTGTCTCCAACCAGCCATAATGTTGTGAGAGTGAAATGATGTCTAAGTCCAGCTTTGGTACATTAGAAGCAACTCTGAAACTTAACCTAAGCGTTTTTCGAAGCTACTTTTTGGCTAACTTCTTATAGGAAGGTCTAGGAGCTCTGAAAATGAACGTGCGCGTCTTTCACTCTTCCCGAGGGACTTAGAAGAATTTTGTGATATTTTTTATTAAATGGTGTTTAAGGCTATATATATAAATATATTTTATGCACTGTATATGAGCTGGCGATTTCTAAGTCTGTGGTTCCGAGAGGGGGTAACCAGGCTCACTAATAAAGGTCAAGCCACTTGGCTGCCAGAATGCCCTGCTTCAGCACAGACCAGAAAGGCATTGTGATAAGCGTATCCCCGGTATAGTCAGGGGTTAATGGGAGTCGTCCCCGTCCCCCCAGTATACGGCCAGAACCATGGACCCGGTACTTGTGGTTCGGACTCTCTCCAACCAGCCATAATGTTGTGAGAGTGAAATTATGTCTAAGTCCAGCTTTGGTACATTAGAAGCAACTCTGAAACTTAACCTAAGCGTTTTTCGAAGCTACTTTTTGGCTAACTTCTTATAGGAAGGTCTAGGAGCTCTGAAAATGAACGTGCGCGTCTTTCACTCTTCCCGAGGGACTTAGAAGAATTTTGTGATATTTTTTATTAAATTGTGTATAAGGGTATATATATAAATATATTTTATGCACTGTATATGAGCTGGCGATTTCTAAGTCTGTGGTTCCGAGAGGGGGTAACCAGGCTCACTAATAAAGGTCAAGCCACTTGGCTGCCAGAATGCCCTGCTTCAGCACAGACCAGAAAGGCATTGTGATAAGCGTATCCCCGGTATAGTCAGGGGTTAATGGGAGTCGTCCCCGTCCCCCCAGTATACGGCCAGAACCATGGACCCGGTACTTGTGGTTCGGACTGTCTCCAACCAGCCATAATGTTGTGAGAGTGAAATTATGTCTAAGTCCAGCTTTGGTACATTAGAAGCAACTCTGAAACTTAACCTAAGCGTTTTTCGAAGCTACTTTTTGGCTAACTTCTTATAGGAAGGTCTAGGAGCTCTGAAAATGAACGTGCGCGTCTTTCACTCTTCCCGAGGGACTTAGAAGAATTTTGTGATATTTTTTATTAAAATGGTGTATAAGGGTATATATATAAATATATTTTATGCACTGTATATGAGCTGGCGATTTCTAAGTCTGTGGTTCCGAGAGGGGGTAACCAGGCTCACTAATAAAGGTCAAGCCACTTGGCTGCCAGAATGCCCTGCTTCAGCACAGACCAGAAAGGCATTGTGATAAGCGTATCCCCGGTATAGTCAGGGGTTAATGGGAGTCGTCCCCGTCCCCCCAGTATACGGCCAGAACCATGGACCCGGTACTTGTGGTTCGGACTCTCTCCAACCAGCCATAATGTTGTGAGAGTGAAATTATGTCTAAGTCCAGCTTTGGTACATTAGAAGCAACTCTGAAACTTAACCTAAGCGTTTTTCGAAGCTACTTTTTGGCTAACTTCTTATAGGAAGGTCTAGGAGCTCTGAAAATGAACGTGCGCGTCTTTCACTCTTCCCGAGGGACTTAGAAGAATTTTGTGATATTTTTTATTAAATGGTGTTTAAGGGTATATATATAAATATATTTTATGCACTGTATATGAGCTGGCGATTTCTAAGTCTGTGGTTCCGAGAGGGGGTAACCAGGCTCACTAATAAAGGTCAAGCCACTTGGCTGCCAGAATGCCCTGCTTCAGCACAGACCAGAAAGGCATTGTGATAAGCGTATCCCCGGTATAGTCAGGGGTTAATGGGAGTCGTCCCCGTCCCCCCAGTATAAGGCCAGAACCATGGACCCGGTACTTGTGGTTCGGACTGTCTCCAACCAGCCATAATGTTGTGAGAGTGAAATTATGTCTAAGTCCAGCTTTGGTACATTAGAAGCAACTCTGAAACTTAACCTAAGCGTTTTTCGAAGCTACTTTTTGGCTAACTTCTTATAGGAAGGTCTAGGAGCTCTGAAAATGTACGTGCGCGTCTTTCACTCTTCCCGAGGGACTTAGAAGAATTTTGTGATATTTTTTATTAAATGGTGTATAAGGGTATATATATAAATATATTTTATGCACTGTATATGAGCTGGCGATTTCTAAGTCTGTGGTTCCGAGAGGGGGTAACCAGGCTCACTAATAAAGGTCAAGCCACTTGGCTGCCAGAATGCCCTGCTTCAGCACAGACCAGAAAGGCATTGTGATAAGCGTATCCCCGGTATAGTCAGGGGTTAATGGGAGTCGTCCCCGTCCCCCCAGTATACGGCCAGAACCATGGACCCGGTACTTGTGGTTCGGACTGTCTCCAACCAGCCATAATGTTGTGAGAGTGAAATTATGTCTAAGTCCAGCTTTGGTACATTAGAAGCAACTCTGAAACTTAACCTAAGCGTTTTTCGAAGCTACTTTTTGGCTAACTTCTTATAGGAAGGTCTAGGAGCTCTGAAAATGAACGTGCGCGTCTTTCACTCTTCCCGAGGGACTTAGAAGAATTTTGTGATATTTTTTATTAAAATGGTGTACTGTATAAGGGTATATATATAAATATATTTTATGCACTGTATATGAGCTGGCGATTTCTAAGTCTGTGGTTCCGAGAGGGGGTAACCAGGCTCACTAATAAAGGTCAAGCCACTTCAACAGGTCAACAGGAAGGGAGAAAAAGTACTTTCTACCCATTTTTAGGTTCAGCGGTAAAACGGCAAGTTTCTATGGAACTGCATCTCAGCTTGTGACTGTGGTTTTCCCGGTCACACAAAAATGCTGAAATTCGACTTATACAGTGTTTTTGCTTATTAAACTTGATGAATTCTCTCCTCTTGACTGTAGAATAGTGTGTAAAGCAAAGCACAATACATTCCTATGTGTAGAAGCAAAGATATACGCGATTTCACAATGTGTTCCCAAAACAGCTGTGAGCAACTTTTTTACACAACGTTAACAACACATTTGAAGCTCAATATTTCATGGGCTGAAGCGGGGAAGATAGAAAACGTGTGCCCTGTAAAGGCGAAGTCTGTGGCATTAACAGGAAGGGAGAAAAAGTACTTTCTACCCATTTTTAGGTTCAGCGGTAAAATGGCAAGTTTCTATGGAACTGCATCTCGGATTGTGACTGTGGTTTTCCCGGTCACACAAAAATGCTGAAATTCGACTTATACAGTGTTTTTGCTAATTAAACTTGATGAATTCTCTCCTCTTGACTGTAGAATAGTGTGTAAAGCAAAGCACAATACATTGCTATGTGTAGAAGCAAAGATATACGCGATTTCACAATGTGTTCCTAGAACAGCTGTGAGCAACTTTTTTACACCACGTTAACAACACATTTGAAGCTCAATATTTCATGGGCTGAAGCGGGGAAGATAGAAAACGTGTGCCCTGTAAAGGCGAAGTCTGTGGCATTAACAGGAAGGGAGAAAAAGTACTTTCTACCCATTTTTAGGTTCAGCGGTAAAATGGCAAGTTTCTATGGAACTGCATCTCGTCTTGTGACTGTTGTTTTCCCGGTCACACAAAAATGCTGAAATTCGACATATACAGTGTTTTTGCTTATTAAACTTGATGAATTCTCTCCTCTTGACTGTAGAATAGTGTGTAAAGCAAAGCACAATACATGGCTATGTGTAGAAGCAAAGATATACGCGATTTCACAATGTGTTCCTAGAACAGCTGTGAGCAACTTTTTTACACAACGTTAACAACACATTTGAAGCTCAATATTTCATGGGCTGAAGCGGGGAAGATAGAAAACGTGTGCCCTGTAAAGGCGAAGTCTGTGGCATTAACAGGAAGGGAGAAAAAGTACTTTCTACCCATTTTTAGGTTCAGCGGTAAAATGGCAAGTTTCTATGGAACTGCATCTCGGCTTGTGACTGTGGTTTTCCCGGTCACACAAAAATGCTGAAATTCGACTTATACAGTGTTTTTGCTTATTAAACTTGATGAATTCTCTCCTCTTGACTGTAGAATAGTGTGTAAAGCAAAGCACAATACATTCCTATGTGTAGAAGAAAAGATATACGCGATTTCACAATGTGTTCCTAGAACAGCTGTGAGCAACTTTTTTACACAAAGTTAACAACACATTTGAAGCTCAATATTTCATGGGCTGAAGCGGGGAAGATAGAAAACGTGTGCCCTGTAAAGGCGAAGTCTGTGGCATTAACAGGAAGGGAGTAAAAGTACTTTCTACCCATTTTTAGGTTCAGCGGTAAAATGGCAAGTTTCTATGGAACTGCATCTCGTCTTGTGACTGTGGTTTTCCCGGTCACACAAAAATGCTGAAATTCGACTTATACAGTGTTTTTGCTTATTAAACTTGATGAATTCTCTCCTCTTGACTGTAGAATAGTGTGTAAAGCAAAGCACAATACATTCCTATGTGTTGAAGCAAAGATATACGCGATTTCACAATGTGTTCCTAGAACAGCTGTGAGCAACTTTTTTACACAATGTTAACAACACATTTGAAGCTCAATATTTCATGGGCTGAAGCGAGGGAGATAGAAAACGTGTGCCCTGTAAAGGCGAAGTCTGTGGCATTAACAGGAAGGGAGAAAAAGTACTTTCTACCCATTTTTAGGTTCAGCGGTAAAATGGCAAGTTTCTATGGAACTGCATCTCGGCTTGTGACTGTGGTTTTCCCGGTCACACAAAAATGCTGAAATTCGACTTATACAGTGTTTTTGCTTATTAAACTTGATGAATTCTCTCCTCTTGACTGTAGAATAGTGTGTAAAGCAAAGCACAATACATTGCTATGTGCAGAAGCAAAAATATACGCGATTTCACAATGTGTTCCTAGAACAGCTGTGAGCAACTTTTTTACACCACGTTAACAACACATTTGAAGCTCAATATTTCATGGGCTGAAGCGGGGAAGATAGAAAACGTGTGCCCTGTAAAGGCGAAGTCTGTGGCATTAACAGGAAGGGAGAAAAAGTACTTTCTACCCATTTTTAGGTTCAGCGGTAAAATGGCAAGTTTCTATGGAACTGCATCTCGGCTTGTGACTGTGGTTTTCCCGGTCACACAAAAATGCTGAAATTCGACTTATACAGTGTTTTTGCTTATTAAACTTGATGAATTCTCTCCTCTTGACTGTAGAATAGTGTGTAAAGCAAAGCACAATACATTGCTATGTGCAGAAGCAAAAATATACGCGATTTCACAATGTGTTCCTAGAACAGCTGTGAGCAACTTTTTTACACCACGTTAACAACACATTTGAAGCTCAATATTTCATGGGCTGAAGCGGGGAAGATAGAAAACGTGTGCCCTTTAAAGGCGAAGTCTGTGGCATTAACAGGAAGGGAGAAAAAGTACTTTCTACCCATTTTTAGGTTCAGCGGTAAAATGGCAAGTTTCTATGGAACTGCATCTCGGCTTGTGACTGTGGTTTTCCCGGTCACACAAAAATGCTGAAATTCGACTTATACAGTGTTTTTGCTTATTAAACTTGATGAATTCTCTCCTCTTGACTGTAGAATAGTGTGTAAAGCAAAGCACAATACATTCCTATGTGTAGAAGAAAAGATATACGCGATTTCACAATGTGTTCCTAGAACAGCTGTGAGCAACTTTTTTACACAAAGTTAACAACACATTTGAAGCTCAATATTTCATGGGCTGAAGCGGGGAAGATAGAAAACGTGTGCCCTGTAAAGGCGAAGTCTGTGGCATTAACAGGAAGGGAGAAAAAGTACTTTCTACCCATTTTTAGGTTCAGCGGTAAAATGGCAAGTTTCTATGGAACTGCATCTCGGCTTGTGACTGTGGTTTTCCCGGTCACACAAAAATGCTGAAATTCGACTTATACAGTGTTTTTGCTTATTAAACTTGATGAATTCTCTCCTCTTGACTGTAGAATAGTGTGTAAAGCAAAGCACAATACATTCCTATGTGTTGAAGCAAAGATATACGCGATTTCACAATGTGTTCCTAGAACAACTGTGAGCAACTTTTTTACACAATGTTAACAACACATTTGAAGCTCAATATTTCATGGGCTGAAGCGAGGAAGATAGAAAACGTGTGCCCTGTAAAGGCGAAGTCTGTGGCATTAACAGGAAGGGTAAAAAAGTACTTTCTACCCATTTTTAGGTTCAGAGGTAAAATGGCAAGTTTCTATGGAACTGCATCTCGGCTTGTGACTGTGGTTTTCCCGGTCACACAATAATGCTGAAAATCGACTTATACAGTGTTTTTGCTTATTAAACTTGATGAATTCTCTCCTCTTGACTGTAGAATAGTGTGTAAAGCAAAGCACAATACATTGTTATGTGTAGAAGCAAAGATATACGCGATTTCACAATGTGTTCCTAGAACAGCTGTGAGCAACTTTTTTACACAATGTTAACAACACATTTGAAGCTCAATATTTCATGGGCTGAAGCGGGGAAGATAGAAAACGTGTGCCCTGTAAAGGCGAAGTCTGTGGCATTAACAGGAAGGGAGAAAAAGTACTTTCTACCCATTTTTAGGTTCAGCGGTAAAATGGCAAGTTTCTATGGAACTGCATCTCGGCTTGTGACTGTGGTTCTCCCGGTCACACAAAAATGCTGAAATTCGACTTATACAGTGTTTTTGCTTATTAAACTTGATGAATTCTCTCCTCTTGACTGTAGAATAGTGTGTAAAGCAAAGCACAATACATTGTTATGTGTAGAAGCAAAGATATACGCGATTTCACAATGTGTTCCTAGAACAGCTGTGAGCAACTTTTTTACACAATGTTAACAACACATTTGAAGCTCAATATTTCATGGGCTGAAGCGGGGAAGATAGAAAACGTGTGCCCTGTAAAGGCGAAGTCTGTGGCATTAACAGGAAGGGAGAAAAAGTACTTTCTACCCATTTTTAGGTTCAGCGGTAAAATGGCAAGTTTCTATGGAACTGCATCTCGGCTTGTGACTGTGGTTTTCCCGGTCACACAAAAATGCTGAAATTCGACTTATACAGTGTTTTTGCTTATTAAACTTGATGAATTCTCTCCTCTTGACTGTAGAATAGTGTGTAAAGCAAAGCACAATACATTGCTATGTGCAGAAGCAAAAATATACGCGATTTCACAATGTGTTCCTAGAACAGCTGTGAGCAACTTTTTTACACCACGTTAACAACACATTTGAAGCTCAATATTTCATGGGCTGAAGCGGGGAAGATAGAAAACGTGTGCCCTGTAAAGGCGAAGTCTGTGGCATTAACAGGAAGGGAGAAAAAGTACTTTCTACCCATTTTTAGGTTCAGCGGTAAAATGGCAAGTTTCTATGGAACTGCATCTCGGCTTGTGACTGTGGTTTTCCCGGTCACACAAAAATGCTGAAATTCGACTTATACAGTGTTTTTGCTTATTAAACTTGATGAATTCTCTCCTCTTGACTGTAGAATAGTGTGTAAAGCAAAGCACAATACATTCCTATGTGTAGAAACAAAGATATACGCGATTTCACAATGTGTTCCCAAAACAGCTGTGAGCAACTTTTTTACACAACGTTAACAACACATTTGAAGCTCAATATTTCATGGGCTGAAGCGGGGAAGATAGAAAACGTGTGCCCTGGAAAGGCGAAGTCTGTGGCATTAACAGGAAGGGAGAAAAAGTACTTTCTACCCATTTTTAGGTTCAGCGGTAAAATGGCAAGTTTTTATGGAACTGCATCTCGGCTTGTGACTGTGGTTTTCCCGGTCACACAAAAATGCTGAAATTCGACTTATACAGTGTTTTTGCTTATTAAACTTGATAAATTCTCTCCTCTTGACTGTAGAATAGTGTGTAAAGCAAAGCACAATACATTCCTATGTGTAGAAGCAAAGATATACGCGATTTCACAATGTGTTCCTAGAACAGCTGTGAGCAACTTTTTTACACCACGTTAACAACACATTTGAAGCTCAATATTTCATGGGCTGAAGCGGGGAAGATAGAAAACGTGTGCCCTGTAAAGGCGAAGTCTGTGGCATTAACAGGAAGGGAGAAAAAGTACTTTCTACCCATTTTTAGGTTCAGCGGTAAAACGGCAAGTTTCTATGGAACTGCATCTCGGCTTGTGACTGTGGTTTTCCCGGTCACACAAAAATGCTGAAATTCGACTTATACAGTGTTTTTGCTTATTAAACTTGATGAATTCTCTCCTCTTGACTGTAGAATAGTGTGTAAAGCAAAGCACAATACATTCCTATGTGTAGAAGCAAAGATATACGCGATTTCACAATGTGTTCCTAGAACAGCTGTGAGCAACTTTTTTACACAAAGTTAACAACACATTTGAAGCTCAATATTTCATGGGCTGAAGCGGGGACGATAGAAAACGTGTGCCCTGTAAAGGCGAAGTCTGTGGCATTAACAGGAAGGGAGAAAAAGTACTTTCTACCCATTTTTAGGTTCAGCGGTAAAATGGCAAGTTTCTATGGAACTGCATCTCGGCTTGTGACTGTGGTTTTCCCGGTCACACAAAAATGCTGAAATTCGACTTATACAGTGTTTTTGCTTATTAAACTTGATGAATTCTCTCCTCTTGACTGTAGAATAGTGTGTAAAGCAAAGCACAATACATTCCTATGTGTTGAAGCAAAGATATACGCGATTTCACAATGTGTTCCTAGAACAACTGTGAGCAACTTTTTTACACAATGTTAACAACACATTTGAAGCTCAATATTTCATGGGCTGAAGCGAGGAAGATAGAAAACGTGTGCCCTGTAAAGGCGAAGTCTGTGGCATTAACAGGAAGGGTAAAAAAGTACTTTCTACCCATTTTTAGGTTCAGCGGTAAAATGGCAAGTTTCTATGGAACTGCATCTCGGCTTGTGACTGTGGTTTTCCCGGTCACACAATAATGCTGAAAATCGACTTATACAGTGTTTTTGCTTATTAAACTTGATGAATTCTCTCCTCTTGACTGTAGAATAGTGTGTAAAGCAAAGCACAATACATTGTTATGTGTAGAAGCAAAGATATACGCGATTTCACAATGTGTTCCTAGAACAGCTGTGAGCAACTTTTTTACACAATGTTAACAACACATTTGAAGCTCAATATTTCATGGGCTGAAGCGGGGAAGATAGAAAACGTGTGCCCTGTAAAGGCGAAGTCTGTGGCATTAACAGGAAGGGAGAAAAAGTACTTTCTACCCATTTTTAGGTTCAGCGGTAAAATGGCAAGTTTCTATGGAACTGCATCTCGGCTTGTGACTGTGGTTTTCCCGGTCACACAAAAATGCTGAAATTCGACTTATACAGTGTTTTTGCTTATTAAACTTGATGAATTCTCTCCTCTTGACTGTAGAATAGTGTGTAAAGCAAAGCACAATACATTGCTATGTGCAGAAGCAAAAATATACGCGATTTCACAATGTGTTCCTAGAACAGCTGTGAGCAACTTTTTTACACCACGTTAACAACACATTTGAAGCTCAATATTTCATGGGCTGAAGCGGGGAAGATAGAAAACGTGTGCCCTGTAAAGGCGAAGTCTGTGGCATTAACAGGAAGGGAGAAAAAGTACTTTCTACCCATTTTTAGGTTCAGCGGTAAAATGGCAAGTTTCTATGGAACTGCATCTCGGCTTGTGACTGTGGTTTTCCCGGTCACACAAAAATGCTGAAATTCGACTTATACAGTGTTTTTGCTTATTAAACTTGATGAATTCTCTCCTCTTGACTGTAGAATAGTGTGTAAAGCAAAGCACAATACATTCCTATGTGTAGAAACAAAGATATACGCGATTTCACAATGTGTTCCCAAAACAGCTGTGAGCAACTTTTTTACACAACGTTAACAACACATTTGAAGCTCAATATTTCATGGGCTGAAGCGGGGAAGATAGAAAACGTGTGCCCTGGAAAGGCGAAGTCTGTGGCATTAACAGGAAGGGAGAAAAAGTACTTTCTACCCATTTTTAGGTTCAGCGGTAAAATGGCAAGTTTTTATGGAACTGCATCTCGGCTTGTGACTGTGGTTTTCCCGGTCACACAAAAATGCTGAAATTCGACTTATACAGTGTTTTTGCTTATTAAACTTGATAAATTCTCTCCTCTTGACTGTAGAATAGTGTGTAAAGCAAAGCACAATACATTCCTATGTGTAGAAGCAAAGATATACGCGATTTCACAATGTGTTCCTAGAACAGCTGTGAGCAACTTTTTTACACCACGTTAACAACACATTTGAAGCTCAATATTTCATGGGCTGAAGCGGGGAAGATAGAAAACGTGTGCCCTGTAAAGGCGAAGTCTGTGGCATTAACAGGAAGGGAGAAAAAGTACTTTCTACCCATTTTTAGGTTCAGCGGTAAAACGGCAAGTTTCTATGGAACTGCATCTCGGCTTGTGACTGTGGTTTTCCCGGTCACACAAAAATGCTGAAATTCGACTTATACAGTTTTTTTGCTTATTAAACTTGATGAATTCTCTCCTCTTGACTGTAGAATAGTGTGTAAAGCAAAGCACAATACATTCCTATGTGTAGAAGCAAAGATATACGCGATTCCACAATGTGTTCCCAAAACAGCTGTGAGCAACTTTTTTACACAACGTTAACAACACATTTGAAGCTCAATATTTCATGGGCTGAAGCGGGGAAGATAGAAAACGTGTGCCCTGTAAAGGCGAAGTCTGTGGCATTAACAGGAAGGGAGAAAAAGTACTTTATACCCATTTTTAGCATCAGCGGTAAAATGGCAAGTTTCTATGGAACTGCATCTCGTCTTGTGACTGTGGTTTTCCCGGTCACACAAAAATGCTGAAATTCGACTTATACAGTGTTTTTGCTTATTAAACTTGATGAATTCTCTCCTCTTGACTGTAGAATAGTGTGTAAAGCAAAGCACAATACATTCCTATGTGTAGAAGCAAAGATATACGCGATTTCACAATGTGTTCCCAAAACAGCTGTGAGCAACTTTTTTACACAACGTTAACAACACATTTGAAGCTCAATATTTCATGGGCTGAAGCGGGGAAGATAGAAAACGTGTGCCCTGTAAAGGCGAAGTCTGTGGCATTAACAGGAAGGGAGAAAAAGTACTTTCTACCCATTTTTAGGTTCAGCGGTAAAATGGCAAGTTTCTATGGAACTGCATCTCGGCTTGTGACTGTGGTTTTCCCGGTCACACAAAAATGCTGAAATTCGACTTATACAGTGTTTTTGCTTATTAAACTTGATGAATTCTCTCCTCTTGACTGTAGAATAGTGTGTAAAGCAAAGCACAATACATTGCTATGTGTAGAAGCAAAGATATACGCGATTTCACAATGTGTTCCTAGAACAGCTGTGAGCAACTTTTTTACACCACGTTAACAACACATTTGAAGCTCAATATTTCATGGGCTGAAGCGGGGAAGATAGAAAACGTGTGCCCTGTAAAGGCGAAGTCTGTGGCATTAACAGGAAGGGAGAAAAAGTACTTTCTACCCATTTTTAGGTTCAGCGGTAAAATGGCAAGTTTCTATGGAACTGCATCTCGTCTTGTGACTGTGGTTTTCCCGGTCACACAAAAATGCTGAAATTCGACTTATACAGTGTTTTTGCTTATTAAACTTGATGAATTCTCTCCTCTTGACTGTAGAATAGTGTGTAAAGCAAAGCACAATACATTGCTATGTGTAGAAGCAAAGATATACGCGATTTCACAATGTGTTCCTAGAACAGCTGTGAGCAACTTTTTTACACCACGTTAACAACACATTTGAAGCTCAATATTTCATGGGCTGAAGCGGGGAAGATAGAAAACGTGTGCCCTGTAAAGGCGAAGTCTGTGGCATTAACAGGAAGGGAGAAAAAGTACTTTCTACCCATTTTTAGGTTCAGCGGTAAAATGGCAAGTTTCTATGGAACTGCATCTCGGCTTGTGACTGTGGTTTTCCCGGTCACACAAAAATGCTGAAATTCGACTTATACAGTGTTTTTGCTTATTAAACTTGATGAATTCTCTCCTCTTGACTGTAGAATAGTGTGTAAAGCAAAGCACAATACATTTCTATGTGTAGAAGCAAAGATATACGCGATTTCACAATGTGTTCCAAAAACATCTGTGAGCAACTTTTTTACACAACGTTAACAACACATTTGAAGCTCAATATTTCATGGGCTGAAGCGGGGAAGATAGAAAACGTGTGCCCTGTAAAGGCGAAGTCTGTGGCATTAACAGGAAGGGAGAAAAAGTACTTTCTACCCATTTTTAGGTTCAGCGGTAAAATGGCAAGTTTCTATGGAACTGCATCTCGGCTTGTGACTGTGGTTTTCCCGGTCACACAAAAATGCTGAAATTCGACTTATACAGTGTTTTTGCTTATTAAACTTGATGAATTCTCTCCTCTTGACTGTAGAATAGTGTGTAAAGCAAAGCACAATACATTGCTATGTGTAGAAGCAAAGATATACGCGATTTCACAATGTGTTCCTAGAACAGCTGTGAGCAACTTTTTTACACCACGTTAACAACACATTTGAAGCTCAATATTTCATGGGCTGAAGCGGGGAAGATAGAAAACGTGTGCCCTGTAAAGGCGAAGTCTGTGGCATTAACAGGAAGGGAGAAAAAGTACTTTCTACCCATTTTTAGGTTCCGCGGTAAAATGGCAAGTTCCTATGGAACTGAATCTCGGCTTGTGACTGTGGTTTTCCCGGTCACACAAAAATGCTGAAATTCGACTTATACAGAGTTTTTGCTTATTAAACTTGATGGATTCTCTCCTCTTGACTGCAGAATAATGTGTAAAGCAAAGCACAATACATTGCTATGTGTAGAAGCAAAGATATACGCGATTTCACAATGTGTTCCTAGAACAGCTGTGAGCAACTTTTTTACACAACGTTAACAACACATTTGAAGCTCAATATTTCATGGGCTGAAGCGGGGAAGATAGAAAACGTGTGCCCTGTAAAGGCGAAGTCTGTGGCATTAACAGGAAGGGAGAAAAAGTACTTTCTACCCATTTTTAGGTTCAGCGGTAAAATGGCAAGTTTCTATGGAACTGCATCTCGGCTTGTGACTGTGGTTTTCCCGGTCACACAAAAATGCTGAAATTCGACATATACAGTGTTTTTGCTTATTAAACTTGATGAATTCTCTCCTCTTGACTGTAGAATAGTGTGTAAAGCAAAGCACAATACATTCCTATGTGTAGAAGAAAAGATATACGCGATTTCACAATGTGTTCCTAGAACAGCTGTGAGCAACTTTTTTACACAAAGTTAACAACACATTTGAAGCTCAATATTTCATGGGCTGAAGCGGGGAAGATAGAAAACGCTTTGGACTGTCTCCAACCAGCCATAATGTTGTGAGAGTGAAATTATGTCTAAGTCCAGCTTTGGTACATTAGAAGCAACTCTGAAACTTAACCTAAGCGTTTTTCGAAGCTACTTTTTGGCTAACTTCTTATAGGAAGTTCTAGGAGCTCTGAAAATGAACGTGCGCGTCTTTCACTCTTCCCGAGGGACTTAGAAGAATTTTGTGATATTTTTTATTAAATGGTGTATAAGGGTATATATATATAAATATATTTTATGCACTGTATATGAGCTGGCGATTTCTAAGTCTGTGGTTCCGAGAGGGGGTAACCAGGCTCACTAATAAAGGTCAAGCCACTTGGCTGCCAGAATGCCCTGCTTCAGCACAGACCAGAAAGGCATTGTGATAAGCGTATCCCCGGTATAGTCAGGGGTTAATGGGAGTCGTCCCCGTCCCCCCAGTATACGGCCAGAACCATGGACCCGGTACTTGTGGTTCGGACTCTCTCCAACCAGCCATAATGTTGTGAGAGTGAAATTATGTCTAAGTCCAGCTTTGGTACATTAGAAGCAACTCTGAAACTTAACCTAAGCGTTTTTCGAAGCTACTTTTTGGCTAACTTCTTATAGGAAGGTCTAGGAGCTCTGAAAATGAACGTGCGCGTCTTTCACTCTTCCCTAGGGACTTAGAAGAAATTTGTGATATTTTTTATTAAAATGGTGTATAAGGGTATATATATAAATATATTTTATGCACTGTATATGAGCTGGCGATTTCTAAGTCTGTGGTTCCGAGAGGGGGTAACCAGGCTCACTAATAAAGGTCAAGCCACTTGGCTGCCAGAATGCCCTGCTTCAGCACAGACCAGAAAGGCATTGTGATAAGCGTATCCCCGGTATAGTCAGGGGTTAATGGGAGTCGTCCCCGTCCCCCCAGTATACGGCCAGAACCATGGACCCGGTACTTGTGGTTCGGACTGTCTCCAACCAGCCATAATGTTGTGAGAGTGAAATTATGTCTAAGTCCAGCTTTGGTACATTAGAAGCAACTCTGAAACTTAACCTAAGCGTTTTTCGAAGCTACTTTTTGGCTAACTTCTTATAGGAAGGTCTAGGAGCTCTGAAAATGAACGTGCGCGTCTTTCACTCTTCCCGAGGGACTTAGAAGAATTTTGTGATATTTTTTATTAAATGGTGTATAAGGGTATATATATAAATATATTTTATGCACTGTATATGAGCTGGCGATTTCTAAGTCTGTGGTTCCGAGAGGGTGTAACCAGGCTCACTAATAAAGGTCAAGCCACTTGGCTGCCAGAATGCCCTGCTTCAGCACAGACCAGAAAGGCATTGTGATAAGCGTATCCCCGGTATAGTCAGGGGTTAATGGGAGTCGTCCCCATCCCCCCAGTATACGGCCAGAACCATGGACCCGGTACTTGTGGTTCGGACTCTCTCCAACCAGCCATAATGTTGTGAGAGTGAAATTATGTCTAAGTCCAGCTTTGGTACATTAGAAGCAACTCTGAAACTTAACCTAAGCGTTTTTCGAAGCTACTTTTTGGCTAACTTCTTATAGGAAGGTCTAGGAGCTCTGAAAATGAACGTGCGCGTCTTTCACTCTTCCCTAGGGACTTAGAAGAAATTTGTGATATTTTTTATTAAAATGGTGTATAAGGGTATATATATAAATATATTTTATGCACTGTATATGAGCTGGCGATTTCTAAGTCTGTGGTTCCGAGAGGGGGTAACCAGGCTCACTAATAAAGGTCAAGCCACTTGGCTGCCAGAATGCCCTGCTTCAGCACAGACCAGAAAGGCATTGTGATAAGCGTATCCCCGGTATAGTCAGGGGTTAATGGGAGTCGTCCCCGTCCCCCCAGTATACGGCCAGAACCATGGACCCGGTACTTGTGGTTCGGACTCTCTCCAACCAGCCATAATGTTGTGAGAGTGAAATTATGTCTAAGTCCAGCTTTGGTACATTAGAAGCAACTCTGAAACTTAACCTAAGCGTTTTTCGAAGCTACTTTTTGGCTAACTTCTTATAGGAAGGTCTAGGAGCTCTGAAAATGAACGTGCGCGTCTTTCACTCTTCCCGAGGGACTTAGAAGAATTTTGTGATATTTTTTATTAAAATGGTGTATAAGGGTATATATATAAATATATTTTATGCACTGTATATGAGCTGGCGATTTCTAAGTCTGTGGTTCCGAGAGGGGGTGACCAGGCTCACTAATAAAGGTCAAGCCACTTGGCTGCCAGAATGCCCTGCTTCAGCACAGACCAGAAAGGCATTGTGATAAGCGTATCCCCGGTATAGTCAGGGGTTAATGGGAGTCGTCCCCGTCCCCCCAGTATACGGCCAGAACCATGGACCCGG
This sequence comes from Ascaphus truei, assembly GCF_040206685.1. Classification (NCBI taxonomy): domain Eukaryota; kingdom Metazoa; phylum Chordata; class Amphibia; order Anura; family Ascaphidae; genus Ascaphus; species Ascaphus truei. Next base: position 367,010 of record NW_027454091.1, on the reverse strand, counting down.
TACTTGTGGTTCGGACTGTCTCCAACCAGCCATAATGTTGTGAGAGTGAAATTATGTCTAAGTCCAGCTTTGGTACATTAGAAGCAACTCTGAAACTTAACCTAAGCGTTTTTCGAAGCTACTTTTTGGCTAACTTCTTATAGGAAGGTCTAGGAGCTCTGAAAATGAACGTGCGCGTCTTCCACTCTTCCCGAGGGACTTAGAAGAATTTTGTGATATTTTTTATTAAAATGGTGTATAAGGGTATATATATATAAATATATTTTATGCACTGTATATGAGCTGGCGATTTCTAAGTCTGTGGTTCCGAGAGGGGGTAACCAGGCTCACTAATAAAGGTCAAGCCACTTGGCTGCCAGAATGCCCTGCTTCAGCACAGACCAGAAAGGCATTGTGATAAGCGTATCCCCGGTATAGTCAGGGGTTAATGGGAGTCGTCCCCGTCCCCCCAGTATACGGCCAGAACCATGGACCCGGTACTTGTGGTTCGGACTCTCTCCAACCAGCCATAATGTTGTGAGAGTGAAATTATGTCTAAGTCCAGCTTTGGTACATTAGAAGCAACTCTGAAACTTAACCTAAGCGTTTTTCGAAGCTACTTTTTGGCTAACTTCTTATAGGAAGGTCTAGGAGCTCTGAAAATGAACGTGCGCGTCTTTCACTCTTCCCTAGGGACTTAGAAGAAATTTGTGATATTTTTTATTAAAATGGTGTATAAGGGTATATATATAAATATATTTTATGCACTGTATATGAGCTGGCGATTTCTAAGTCTGTGGTTCCGAGAGGGGGTAACCAGGCTCACTAATAAAGGTCAAGCCACTTGGCTGCCAGAATGCCCTGCTTCAGCACAGACCAGAAAGGCATTGTGATAAGCGTATCCCCGGTATAGTCAGGGGTTAATGGGAGTCGTCCCCGTCCCCCCAGTATACGGCCAGAACCATGGACCCGGTACTTGTGGTTCGGACTGTCTCCAACCAGCCATAATGTTGTGAGAGTGAAATTATGTCTAAGTCCAGCTTTGGTACATTAGAAGCAACTCTGAAACTTAACCTAAGCGTTTTTCGAAGCTACTTTTTGGCTAACTTCTTATAGGAAGGTCTAGGAGCTCTGAAAATGAACGTGCGCGTCTTTCACTCTTCCCGAGGGACTTAGAAGAATTTTGTGATATTTTTTATTAAATGGTGTATAAGGGTATATATATAAATATATTTTATGCACTGTATATGAGCTGGCGATTTCTAAGTCTGTGGTTCCGAGAGGGTGTAACCAGGCTCACTAATAAAGGTCAAGCCACTTGGCTGCCAGAATGCCCTGCTTCAGCACAGACCAGAAAGGCATTGTGATAAGCGTATCCCCGGTATAGTCAGGGGTTAATGGGAGTCGTCCCCATCCCCCCAGTATACGGCCAGAACTATGGACCCGGTACTTGTGGTTCGGACTCTCTCCAACCAGCCATAATGTTGTGAGAGTGAAATTATGTCTAAGTCCAGCTTTGGTACATTAGAAGCAACTCTGAAACTTAACCTAAGCGTTTTTCGAAGCTACTTTTTGGCTAACTTCTTATAGGAAGGTCTAGGAGCTCTGAAAATGAACGTGCGCGTCTTTCACTCTTCCCTAGGGACTTAGAAGAAATTTGTGATATTTTTTATTAAAATGGTGTATAAGGGTATATATATAAATATATTTTATGCACTGTATATGAGCTGGCGATTTCTAAGTCTGTGGTTCCGAGAGGGGGTAACCAGGCTCACTAATAAAGGTCAAGCCACTTGGCTGCCAGAATGCCCTGCTTCAGCACAGACCAGAAAGGCATTGTGATAAGCGTATCCCCGGTATAGTCAGGGGTTAATGGGAGTCGTCCCCGTCCCCCCAGTATACGGCCAGAACCATGGACCCGGTACTTGTGGTTCGGACTCTCTCCAACCAGCCATAATGT